>NC_064626.1:248618902-248932784 GCF_023864275.1 Schistocerca cancellata
ATATTAAAGTGTCAAAACCTGCCTTTTTCATCGTGTCTTTTCTTTCAGTAAGCTGCTTGTTTTTTCATGGTGTCTTTTACAGTTTGTTCTCTCTCCTGGGGTGACAAAATCTGACAAACTGGGAAATCTATGTGTTCAGTAATAAAGCTAATAGGTCTTGTGTTAAACATAATTTCGAATGGTGAAAAGCCAGTGTATGTATGTTGCAAACTGTTCATTATGTCTTCGATATCATTTACATATTCAATCCAATTTACATGGTTCTTACTACAATATGTTCTGCACAATCTCCCTATCTCTCTCATGTACTTCTCTGCTGGATTGCATTGAGCGAGGTGGCGCAGTGGTTAGCACACTGGACTCGCATTTGGGAGGACGACGGTTCAATCCTGTCTCCGGCCATTCTGATTTAGGTTTTCCGTGATTTCCCTAAATCGTTTCAGGCAAATGCTGGGATGGTTCCTTTGAAAGGGCACGGCCGATTTCCTTCCCAATCCTTCCCTAACCCGAGCTTGCGCTCCGTCTCTAATGACCTCGTTGTCGACGGGACGTTAAACACTAACCACCACCACACCCATCTGATGGATTACTGGACAGGTGACAAACTGAAATCAAAATATGTTTTATGTTTGCATTTGGAACATTATCTTTCCATACTTCTGATGTAAATTGTGAGTCATTGTCTGACAAAATTGCTTGTGGAGAACCAACCTTATTGAAATAATCACTGGTTAATTTAGATGTAATCTGTTTACTTGTGGCTTTCCTTAATGGATACAATTTGATGAATTTTGAGAATATGTCAACAATCACAAAGATATAACTGAAACCTCTTTTTGACTTGGGGAGGGGTCCATAAATGTCGCAAGCTGTCAGCTCTAAATTTTTGCTGGGCAAAATATTTTGCATCATCCCTCTGCATGTTTGATTACTCACCTTTACTTTTTGGCATCGGTCACAGGCTGCTAGTTTTTTCTTCACTCTTCTGGCAATATTATAATAGTAGACTTTTCGTGAATCTTTTGTATGCATTTGGCAGAACCACAATGTCCAAAGCCCTCATGTACACAGGGTGAGTCACTTAACGTTACCGCTGGATATATTTCGTAAACCACATCAAATACTGACGAACCGATTCCACAGACCGAACGTAAAGAGAAAGGCCAGTGTAATTGGTTAATACAAACCATAAAAAATGCACGGAAGTATGTTTTTTAACACAAACCTACGTTTTTTTAAATGGAACCACGTTAGTTTTGTTAGCACATCTGAACATATAAACAAATAAGTAATCAGTGCCGTTTGTTGCAATGTAAAATGTTAATTACTTCTGGAGATATTGTAACCTAAAGTTAACGATTGAGTACCACTCTTCCGCTGTTCGATCGTGTGTATCGGAGAGCACCGAATTACGTAGGGATCCAAAGGGAACGGTGATGGACCTTAGGTACAGAAGAGACTGGAACAGCACATTACGTCCACATGCTAACACTTTTTTATTGGTCTTTTTCACTGACGCACATGTACATTACCATGAGGGGTGAGGTACACGTACACACGTGATTTCCGTTTTCAATTACAAAGTGGAATAGAGTGTGTCTCGACATGTTAGGCCAATAGATGTTGAATGTGACGGCCATCATTTGCTGCACACAATCGCAATCTCTGGCGTAATGAATGTCGTACACGCCGCAGTACATCTGGTGTAATGTCGCCGCAGGCTGCCACAATACGTTGTTTCATATGCTCTGGGGTTGTAGGCACATCACGGTACACATTCTCCTTTAACGTACCCCACAGAAAGAAGTCCAGAGGTGTAAGATCAGGAGAACGGGCTGGCCAATTTATGCGTCCTCCATGTCCTATGAAACGCCCGTCGAACATCGTGTCAAGGGTCAGCCTAGTGTTAATTGCGGAATGTGCAGGTGCACCATCATGCTGATACCACATACGTCGACGCGCTTCCAGTAGGACATTTTCGAGCAACGTTGGCAGATCATTCTGCAGAAATGCAATGTATGTTGCAGTGCTCTCCGATACACACGATCGAACAGCGGAGGAGTGGTACTCAAGTGTCAGCTTTAGGTTACAATATTTCCAGATGTAATTAACATTTTACAATGCAAAAAACGGCACTGATTACGTATTTGTTTATATGTTCAGATGTGCTAACAAAACTAACGTGGTTCCATTTAAAAAACGTAGGTTTGTGATAAAAAACATACTTCCGTGCATTTCTGTATGGTTTGTATTAAACAATTACACTAGCCCCTCTCCTCACGTTCGGTCTGTGGAATCGGTTCGTCGGTATTTGGTGTGGTTTACGAAATATATCCAGCGGTAACGTTAGGTGACTCTCCCTGTATACTTAACTCATGTGTCTATGTGCTGCTCAGGCCAACATAATTTCCAGTCATCCAGATCAAGTCTTAATCTTCTGAACAGAATCCCTTTGTGTACCTTATAATAATCAATCACCTTTTGCTTAACTCCCAAATAACTTTTTACCAATTTGCAATTTTCATCATGATTTTGGTGTCTCCTAATGTCATTACAAATTTTAAAAATTTCTCCTTCCTCTTTTATCCCCTTCTAATACATAATTTTGAAATTTTTGTCATCAATACCTGTTTCATTATCAAAATTTAGCCCAATAGGTGACCTAGGAAGTGCATCAGCAATAACATTTTCCTTCCCCTTAATATATTTAATTTCATAATCAAATTGTTGTAAGAATAATGCCCATCTGGTTATTCTACTATGATAAAGCCTACACTCCTGTAAGTAACTTAGTGCTTTGTGGTCAGAGTAAACAATGACTGTGTGTTCAAGAAAATAATTTTTAAATTTGTTGAAAGCCCAATGTATAGCCAAAAGTTCTTTTTCAGTCACAGTGTAATTCTTTTCATACTTTTGTAATACTCTACTAGCAAATGGAGTGGAATGGTGTTCAATATGATTTCTTACGACTTTTTCCTGAAATAAGTGTGCTCCTAATCCTGTATCACTGCTGTCAGTAATCAAACAGAAGGGCAAAGACATGTCATACCTATATAGAATTCTGCTCTGTGAAAGTTGTTTCTTTATCTCATCAAATGCTTTTTGACAATCAGATGACCAATCCCAGACAGTATTTTTGTTTATAGATCACATAAACAAGAAACGTTTATACACTCCTGGAAATTGAAATAAGAACACCGTGAATTCATTGTCCCAGGAAGGGGAAACTTTATTGACACATTCCTGGGGTCACATACATCACATGATCACACTGACAGAACCACAGGCACATAGACACAGGCAACAGAGCATGCACAATGTTGGCACTAGTACAGTGTATATCCACCTTTCGCAGCAATGCAGGCTGCTATTCTCCCATGGAGACGATCGTAGAGGTGCTGGATGTAGTCCTGTGGAACGGCTTGCCATGCCATTTCCGCCTGGCGCCTCAGTTGGACCAGCGTTCGTGCTGGACGTGCAGACCGCGTGAGACGACGCTTCATCCAGTCCCAAACATGCTCAATGGGGGACAGATCCGGAGATCTTGCTGGCCAGGGTAGTTGACTTACACCTTCTAGAGCACGTTGGGTGGCACGGGATACATGCGGACGTGCATTGTCCTGTTGGAACAGCAAGTTCCCTTGCCGGTCTAGGAATGGTAGAACGATGGGTTCGATGACGGTTTGGATGTACCGTGCACTATTCAGTGTCCCCTCGACGATCACCAGTGGTGTACGGCCAGTGTAGGAGATCGCTCCCCACACCATGATGCCGGGTGTTGGCCCTGTGTGCCTCGGTCGTATGCAGTCCTGATTGTGGCGCTCACCTGCACGGCGCCAAACACGCATACGACCATCATTGGCACCAAGGCAGAAGCGACTCTCATCGCTGAAGACGACACGTCTCCATTCGTCCCTCCATTCACGCCTGTCGCGACACCACTGGAGGCGGGCTGCACGATGTTGGAGCGTGAGCGGAAGACGGCCTAACGGTGTGCGGGACCGTAGCCCAGTTTCATGGAGACGGTTGCGAATGGTCCTCGCCGATACCCCAGGAGCAACAGTGTCCCTAATTTGCTGGGAAGTGGCGGTGCGGTCCCCTACGGCAGTGCGTAGGATCCTACGGTCTTGGCGTGCATCCGTGCGTCGCTGCGGTCCGATCCCAGGTCGACGGGCACGTGCACCTTCCGCCGACCACTGGCGACAACATCGATGTACTGTGGAGACCTCACGCCCCACGTGTTGAGCAATTCGGCGGTACGTCCACCCGGCCTCCCGCATGCCCACTATACGCCCTCGCTCAAAGTCCGTCAACTGCACATACGGTTCACGTCCACGCTGTCGCGGCATGCTACCAGTATTAAAGACTGCGATGGAGCTCCGTATGCCACGGCAAACTGGCTGACACTGACGGCAGCGGTGCACAAATGCTGCGCAGCTAGCGCCATTCGACGGCCAACACCGCGGTTCCTGGTGTGTCCGCTGTGCCGTGCGTGTGATCATTGCTTGTACAGCCCTCTCGCAGTGTCCGGAGCAAGTATGGTGGGTCTGACACACCGGTGTCAATGTGTTCTTTTTTCCATTTCCAGGAGTGTAGCTTGAGTACTGAAATACTTTCTGTAAAACCAGCAAGACCAAAATTTTTTTTTATGTTTTTTATATTTAGGAACAGGAAAATTCTCTGTAGCTTCAAATTTTTCTGTCAGGTTCAATCACCTTTTCTGAAATAATGTGTCCCAAAAATTTCAGTTCATGTACCCCAAATTTAAAATTTTCTAACTTTAAGGTCATACCCCCTTCCCTTAATTTTGTACACACCTGTGTTAGCAATTCAAATTATTCTTCCCATGTTTTTCCAGAAATCAAAATATCATCTACATATACAGTAAGTTTAGACAGTAGTCCATCCCCCAAAACAAGATCTAATGCTCTAATAAACTCAGCAACAGAAACAGTTAGTCCAAATGGTACAACACAGTAATGATAACTTTACCCCCATACAAAAATGCAGTGTATTTTCTAGGATTTATTTCTAAAGAAATTTGGTGAAACCCTGAAGTTAAGTCTAAGCTGTTCATGAATTTCACACATTCAAATTTATGTAACAGTTCATCTATGTTTTCTGGATGATCATTTTCTCTTTTCAAAAATTTGTTAAGGTGCCTAGAATCAAGTACAAGTCTAACACCCCCTCTACGTTTGGAAACCACCACCAAAGGATTATTATAATCACTGTTACTTCTTGCGATTATACCCCATGCTTCCATTTTTTGTATCTCACTCTCTACTTCTTTTCCTTTTGCAAAAGGAATACTATAACGCTTGAGGAAAAAAGGTTCATTATATTTAAGGTATAAGGTGCATTGATAATTCCTGACTCTTCCAGGTTTTTCATCGAAAACATCTTGAAATTCCCACAATAAATTTTCCAACTGTCTCTTTTGATCACTGTCCAAATTAATTGCTTCTTTACTTTACTTTTAACTAGGTTTTCATAATTCTGACCAGAAAAATTTAGCACAGGTTTGTCATCATAACAGTACAAATTCTCTTCATAGTCTATGATTTTCCTGACGTGATTGCAATCTTCTCCACAGTGTGTAATAAACAGTTGTGTACACACAGTAATTTTGCTTTTGGGTTCACACACAATGACCTTCATCTCACTCCAGCTAAATACAGCACTTACCTTTAACACCCAGTCCATGCCAAACAATATATTCTCTTCTAATAACAAGAAAACCCTGCTCTTCTATTTCACATGATAAAAATACTTGACTTTTGATGACTTTGCTGTGTTTGCCAGCAGCTCCTCTTATCTTTACTCCCATCATAGGGGCCTCAACAAAATCAACACTGTCTTTATTTCTGAATTTTTCTGAAATGGCTGGAATAGGACTCCCTGTATCAATGAGACATTTACCTTCGCAATTGTTTACTTTAGCTTTAATGTATGGACACCCTAATTCACATTCTTCTACTTTTTCTTTTAATGGTTCATGTAACAAGTCATGTTCAATTTCTCTAAAATTACCCTCATTCTTTTCCTGATCAGTTTTTAATAGCTTTGCACATGCTTTGACACTTTCATTAACATCATCTATGTATACAACAGGTTGAGCATACAACAGAGACTCATTGCATTTTACACTTTGCCACAAGTGAGGATATAACCTTCTACAAATTTTAGCTAAATAGTTCCAAAACTCTTCCCTACCTGTTTTGTAATTGCCACTATTTCGTAATATTTTAAAAAAAATTTCACCTTTTCCTTCAGAACTTGTATGTGGGTTTAAATACTTCATACTATTAGCTGGCACAACATTACAGTCCTCTACTACATTAGATTGGTTACACTGATTTAACTTTACCAGTTCTTCAGATGCATGACTGTCCACTTCCCAGAACCGCGTGACTGCTACGGTCGCAGGTTCGAATCCTGCCTCGGGCATGGATGTGTGTGCTGTCCTTAGGTTAGTTAGGTTTGTAGTTCTAAGTTCTAGGGGACTGATGACCACAGAAGTTAAGTCCCATAGTGCTCAGAGCCATTTGAACCATTTTTTTTGTCCACTTCCACCAGATGGAGTGGCCGAGCGGTTCTAGGCGATACAGTCTGGAACTGTGCTGCTCCTATGGTCGCAGGTTCGAATCCTGCCTCGGGCATGGTTGTGTGTGATGTCCTTAGGTTAGTTAGGTTTAAGTAGTTCTAAGTTCTAGGGGACTGATGACCTCAGTAGTTAAGTCCCATATTGCTCAGAGCCATTTGAACCATTTTCCACTTCCTCATTAATAACCACACTTACCTCATCATAACGCTCACAATTATCAACTTCATTATCACATATCTTAACTACTTCACTTGAGATAATCTCGACTAATACCTGATACCCACCCACAGCTTTAATCTCACCATTACCTACCTCCGTACATATATCAACAACATCATTAGCTTTCATATTTTCATCAAAATCAAAACTTTCCTCATCATGCATCCTATCCACAGTCACATTATGTCACATCTCTCTCTCTCTCTTCACGTAACTTTCGTTTTCATTAAATAACTTATTCAAATCACATCTGTAATGTTTGTTAAATACTTCAGAATTACATAGATTATCATTCTCTACCCAATTATAAAATTCTGGCATAATTGCATTATCCTCATCTGGCTTGTTCTCAGAAGTAGCTACGTTATTGCTATCAACATGATTATTTTCTCTTATTGTAATCCAAAATTTCTGATCAAAATTTAAAGTATTAATTTGATGTTGAACATGAGTGTGTATTATTTGTGATGTGTATTTGTTTTGTCTTTCACTAGTTTTATTGTAATAATAAGTTACATTTCTCCTTCTTCCTTTGTCTGTAAACTCCCAGTTGTTATTGTTGGTCCTGTTGTGCCTAAATTTTCTCGCCCCAAAACTACGGACCCTCATTGAGGCGGTCGAGGTTTTCCTGAGTGTTTGATCTCCAATTTTGTTCCCCCCTGTTTCTGTCATCCCACCTGTTTCTATTTCCAAAATTTCTATCCCTTTCTCTGTCATTACCATTATGATCCCTATTATTTCCCCTGTGTTGTTCATGTCTATTGTTTTTGTATTCCCTCCTCTCTTCATACCTGTTTGAATACCACTCCCCTGTTGGCGTTCACCATTGTTAAAATTTTGCATATTCCCTCTTTCTAATGCCCTACCCAATTTATCGACATATTTTAAAAATTTTCCAAAGAATCATCAGACCCATGAACTAAATCCCACCGCAATTTTTCAGGTGGCCTTCTTTTCAGCGCATCTATTTGTGTCATTTCATTAATAGGTATATCTAAATGTATTAATTTTCTCAATTGATCTTTACAAAATACTTTCATGGTGCCCCCTCTTCCTCTGAAAATCGGTCCATTTAAAAATTCATATTTAATCCTCCCCTGTTCAGGTTCTGACCAAAATTTCTTTAAGAAGCTTTTCTCAAAATTTGCAAAGGTGTCCCACTGATCGAAATTTCGGTTAGCCCAGGATAGGGTCTCCCTTTAAGGAAATTTTTTGACAAATTTAATTTTTGAATTATCAGGCATTCCTGGCACAAAATGGTCCTTGCAATGGTGCAAAAACTCACCTGGGTGCAAATTATCACAAGGAAAACTTTTCGCTAACAGGTTCGACCATACTGGTCCATGACTGTACAAATTTTTGTCAACAAAGTATTCTTCAACTTGATTTATTTTAGTTTTTAATGTGTCTGCTTTATTGGTAAGATTTGATTCTAAACTGTCAAGCTTTTTTTCGACACTACTGGTTGCTTTAACATTGTTTGCTTTCAGTCATCTAATTTAGCATCTAGTGATTCATTTTCATTTTGAAGTTCCTGAATTTCCCTGACTCTGTTATTATTTTCAGCAACGAATTCATTTTCAAAAGCCATTACTTTTTTCTCCTAATGTCTACCCTCGATTCTATCACCTTTAAGTTACCTTCCAGTGTATTTTTGACCTCAATTAACTCAGTTTTTATTACATTTAATTGCTTATTCAAACTCTCCCCTAACCTTTCGTCAATTGCAGCCCTCATTTCAGATTTTAAATTATTTATATTTTCATGTAACTCAGTTTTCAGGTCTTGCTTTATTTCCGATTTAAATGAAAAAAAAATTTTATTTATATTTTCACTCTGCTTATTCAGGAGTTGCAGTATTAATTCTATTTATCAAGTTTTTGATTCCCCCCCCCCCCCCACTATTTCTTCCCCTTCATTAATTTTGTCCATTACTAAGTGTTAACAAAAAAAATGGAGCAGTAAAAATGACACTACCAAATTACAAGATTCGTTAGAATTTTTACTCAACTTATAGCTGAAGTCTTCTCCAGCGGAATCCAGTCGTAGTGTTTACTTGAAATCCTTTGTCGTTTCATTGTTTTTTGCGTCCATTTTTCGCCATGTGGTTGTGTCTCCTTAATATTTGATTGTCAGGTTTTTGTCGATATTTTTCATAATAGATTCACTATGTACTTTTCCTGAAACGCATCTACAGTTAATTTTTGAATATTTGGTGCTGCCTATCCCGGCAAGAGCCCCCACGTTCTAACAACCCTACCACAACAAAGATCCAAAATTAATTATGATCGTAGTGTTGCTCACGCTGCTAAATATTGCATTTTCGAGCAACAACAAAGTTATATTATGTGGCAGGTGTCATTACAGTACAATTATTAAAGTCATTTCTTGAAATAATGGATAAACTAGACACTCATTTTTTCGTGTTTCCCACGCTGGTCTCGTTGTGAACTCTTAGCTCAATTGTCGAAAATCTGGGTAGTGATGATTCCAAGCTCGGATGCAAAGAGGCCTAGGTGTTTTTCTGCGATATTCAAAAGTTTTATAGATGTGTTTCATAAACCATTCTTGAAGATTAAACTTTTGCAAGATAAGACAATGGTGATGTAAAAAAAAAGTAATCAGCACTCCGAATTTAAGTTACACTTCCTTTTTATTACTTTTGTTGCAACATCACTTCACAATATAAAACATACTTGAAAATATCTTCCTCACTGTTGAAGTTCACATTTCATAAACTGACTAAAAATTGCGTCTTTTCAACATGACGACCAAGACTTGACTCTCTAATAACCTCTTACGGGCCCAAACGTCAGAGTTACAATTACGTCAAAGATCATAGTGACAAAAGAAAGAATACACATAAGAATAATATCATTGCAATATAAACATATCGATGTATCAAAGTACCTCTACATTAATGAAATCAAATCTGAATGTTGTCACTGAAATGTGATAACTGTTTTACAGAAATACAGGAGAATATTGCTGGTATCGAGAGGTTGAGGTGAGGTGCCGTAATGGTTACGTAATTCAAGTATCATTACAGTAGTTTCGTCATTCCTCGTTTCTGCCTCTGTCTCGTTCGGTCGGTCAAGTTCTTTTGCGGGAGGACGCTCTTTTCTCGTTTCAGTTTCATCGTTTCCGCTGATGCCCCCTTCCACTTTCGTCGTTCCTATTTCGTGCTTCTGTCTCATCTGGGCGGTCTTTTTGGGTGATCACTCGTTTTTCTTTCCGGTTCCACCATTCATCGTTCTGTTGTAGTCCCTTTCATTTATTGCGTTCACCAATAGTTGTCCAGTTGTAAGTCTCAGCTTCTAGAATTTTGTTTTTTAGTTGCATACTCCGTTCCGCTTCCACTACCGCTCATTTCTTCTTCTACATATATATCATTTAAGCCTCCGACCCACTCTGGTCTGTCATTTCGGCTAAGTTCAAGATATATTGTATAAATTTTGATCTGGTTTACATTAATAGATAGATTGATTGACGAGGAAATTCGTGCATCTAATTTGTGAATATTTCGTGGCCACTGTATGAATTACGATGAATTAAAGTCCGTCATCGTTGCGGGAAAACGCCATTTCCATCTAGAGGTACAGCCGCTGCGAATCCAGAGAGCAACATACCTCGAGCAATATTCAGGGGGCTGAGCGTGAAGATTCTTGTTTTTCTCATGTGCCGCAGCGTTGCTTCTGGGAATTTGTCCTCGTTGGTGTTGTTCTGTTTGTCGAGTGAGTCGTAGCGCCTCCACTCCGCCTTACTGTTTGTTTGTGATCGTCTACTTGCGGCGGCATCGGCCGCTCCACCCGTATTCCACGAAAAGATACCGTGAGATTTACTTTCGATAAAACAAAGCGAAACATGCTGCTTGTGTCTATGGAAATCCGCGATTGGCTTGTCGAGACGATTCATGGGAACTATGATCAGTTCCACACTGCTCATTTTGACGCAGACGAGTACGCTTTTTATGTGAAACTTATGGATCCCCTTCACGTTGAAAGATTACATTCGCGACATGGTTCTCAAGTCCCGTTCAAGCATCGCGATAATACCGTTACTATGATGTCACTCGCAGATCCTGAAATTGACTACAATTTTCTAAAGGACATATCGACTCCTTACGGTATCGTGAAAAACGTCTATCGTTAACCGTGGTCTACTCAACACAGATTACAGTTTTATAGTTGAATTCGTTCCGTAGAAATACATGTCAGGTGCAATATTCCATCATTTTACTGGGGTGTAGCTACAGCGTTCGTGTCATGTATACCGATCAAGAGGAAACCTGCTTCCTATGTAATGAAACTGTAGACGTTCGATCTATTTGCCCGTGGACGGTGTTTGTATTAAAACCATCATTACTGTAGCGTCGCAAATTGACGGTTGCTGATCTCGTTCCTTCCACTCCCGAAGTCGGACCTACTTCTGCTTCGGACCATACTGACCGAAAAGACGGTTCTGGTAATCCTGTAAATTATTTCCACCTGCGTCGAGAGGGAGCAGGGTCCCTCCTTTGGCCGATGTGAACGTGTGAGACAGAGCATGCCACGGGGAGTACATGCGTGCGTTGAGGCACACGGAATCCATTTCAACACATACTGATACTGTGGATGCACAGTACAGTGTATATTAAACCGTAGTCTCTGTAACGATGTGTGATTGAATAACTGGTCTCTAGCTTGGAAACCGTGTATTTCAGGCTATAAGTTCATCAGACCTATCTTGTTTCGTAGCCTCTTATCGATCAATCCCAAGAGTCTGTGCACGGTGGAAAAAATCACCCTGTATGCATGACGTTTCTCCTAGGAGTGGTCAGGCCCATATTCCCTGGTGTTTCGTTAGATGTTTGCAATTTCGGTTTTGCATTTTGGAGCAGAAGTCAGCGCAAACAAATAGTGTTCATCAATTTCTTCAAGAGACACCCACTGCCAACGGAAAACGTCGGTTTGTGTCCAGTTGCAAAGAAAATGAGTTTTTGGGCAGTGTTTTACGTGCTCATTACATAAGGCGATCTCAGATATCGTGTGATATTTCGTTTATCGATATGTATTAGAAGGGATTGTACGACTCGAAGAACAACCAGTACTCCAGCAGGGACAACACTGGCCCCCTGCTGACGTCATCGACAAGTATGCAGAGCTACTGAGCCGCTGCTGGATAGCTGTGTATTGTTCACGTTTTGCTGTGCCTGTTAATACATACCGGTAAAACGAATATTCGACTAGATTAATTTGGGAGGTCTCTATCGAATGAGCAAATAAAATTTTTGTTTTGATGGAAAACAAACCGACGCTTTCTGTTAACACTGGGCGTCGAATGAAAGATGTGTCGATCAGCAGTTGCTTGGGCCGACCCCAGCTACACGTTACAAAAGCAAAATTGCAAACATCTGCCGAAACACCAGAGAAAATACTCCTGACGACTTTTAGGAGAGACACCCTCAATGGTAAAACCTAGGTAACTGAAAAATTGTTATGAAGGGAAATTAATGATTTTCACTTTACGATTTCACCATGCCACTCACGTCGAAGGAGAGCGCACCTCTTGGGAACGTACTTCACTTGACCAGTGTCAACTTCAGAAGCCAAAGAAAACACTGACGGAAAATGTACCAGCAGCAAGAAAAAGTTCTGCAACATAAACGAAAGTTTGGAGGCGTGTTTCTAAATCTGAAAGACGACGACTGTTCAAATTTCGCGCCAGTCACATATGAGTAGCGTTATTAGCGCCACAATGAAGATGAACATGAGCTTTCCTTTAAGTAAAGGCTGTAATGGTCATGAGTGTTAGTTATCTCTGAGAATGGACTTAGTTGATGTTAGTCAACAATGCCTTTAAGACAATGAACACGCCATTATGAACAAATGGTTGAAATGGCTCTGAACACTATGGGACTTAACTTCTGAGGTCATCAGTCCCCTAGAACTTAGAACTACTTAAACCTACCTAACCTAAGGACATTACACACATCCATGCCAGAGGCAGGATTCGAACCTGCAACCGTAGCAGTCGCGCGGTTCCGGACTGAAGCGCCTAGAACCGCTCGGCCACCGTGGCCGGCTCCTTATGAACAGTTTAGCGTGTTTGAAGGAGGTCGTGTAACAGTACCATGAAAAGATATATGTACCTGTTGTGACTTGGCAAGACAGCCAAGCCACTATGAGGAAGCCGAAAGGCACGCGTTTAAGCTCACGCAGGCTGGCGTGAGGTCTGGAACAGGTAAAGTAATTATACTACAAAAAAGGTGCGTAGCTTCTGGAATACTTAACTTTAATCCATTATTGGTGAACATCGGTCTGACGGTACATGCATCACAAGATAAATAGCAAATGATAATGGTGCCTTGCTAGGTCGTAGCAAATGACGTAGCTGAAGGCTATGCTAACTATCGTCTCGGCAAATGAGAGCGTAATTTGTCAGTGAACCATCGCTAGCAAAGTCGGCTGTACAACTGCGGCGAGTGCTAGGACGTCTCTCTAGACCTGCCGTGTGGCGGCGCTCGGTCTGCAATCACTGACAGTGGCGACACGCGGGTCCGACGTATACTAACGGACCGCGGCCGATTTAAAGGCTACCACCTAGCAAGTGTGGTGTCTGGCGGTGACACCACAGTACCTTCGGCGATGCTGTAGAAACAATTGTCAAGAATGTAGCCGCTGGCAGTGGGGGTCAGGGGAACGTACAGTCGGAATAAAACGGGGCTCCCGTCTGCCATGTGGCATTACAGAGAGGGAAGAACATCGCTTTCAGCGTATGGATGTGACGTCTGAAGCAGCAATTCGAGCAGCAGTTGGCGCCACAGTGACACAACGAACCACTACAAATCGACTAATTCAGGGACAGCTCCGAGCCAGACGCATTGTGGCGTGCATTCCACTGACCTCAAACTACCCCTGTCGGCGACTTCAGCGGTATCAACTGACAGCACATTGCATGGCGGAATGGAGATCTGTTGTGTTCTTTCATGAAATCCGGTTCTGCCTCGGTGCCAGTGATGCCCGTTTGTTGGCTAGGAGGTCGTTTCGTGAGCTAGTCTCGAACTTAGACACACAGGACCTACACGTAGAGTTATGGTCTGGGGTACGATTTCGAATGACAGCAGGAGCACCCTCCTGGTTGTCCCACGCACCCTGATGGCAATTTGTGCGCCAGTCTGGTGATTCGACTTGTTGTACTGTCATTCATGAACAGCATTCCAGCTGGTGTTTCCAATCAGGATAATGCTTGCCCACATACCACTGTTGTAACACAACATCCTCTATATGGTGTCAACATGTTGCCTTGGCCTGCTCCATGATCAGATCAGTCTCCATTTGAGCTTGTATGCTACGTCATCGGAAGACAAACTCCAGCGTCATCCACAACGAGCATTAACCGTCGCTATATTGACCGACCACATACAACAGGTATGGAATTTCATGTCACAAACTGTCGTCCGGCACCTGTACGGAACAGTGAATTCACGGTTGCAGTCTTACATTGAACATTCTGGCGTTTACCCCGTTCAGAAGTCACACCCCGTTAATAATTTGCCAATTCACATTTACAATGCCATTTCTGTTGCCTGCATTAACCTGTGATGTTGCAACATTAATCTCTTAAATATGTCACCTAGACAATGTGTTGCCTTGGCCTACTCGACCATCAGATGTGTCTCCATTCGAGTATGTATGCTACGTCATCGGACGACAACCCAAATGTCATCCACGACTAGCTTTAACCGCTCTCTGTTAACCCACCAGATGCTACAGGCATGGAATATCATCCGACAAACTGACGTCTGACACCTACACGAAACAGCGCATGCGTGTTTGAGTTCTTGCATTCAACATTCTCACGTTTGCCCCCGTTATTAATGTACCAGCATTTTACATTTTCTAATGCTTTTCTTTTCCCTGTATTAACCATTGAAGTTGGAATATTAATCTCTTAAATATGTCATCTTTACAAATGTATTCCCGAAATTTCATTACTAATTAATTATTTATTGTTGATTTTTCCCCAGTGAGTACAAACTCCATACTCAGTCCGGTTACAGAGCGCTTCGAGGTCGGATATTAGAGGCCACGCGGGGTAGCCGAGCCGTCTTGGGCGCCTTGTCACGGTCCGCGCGGCTTCCCCCCTCGAAGGTTCGAGTCCTCCCTCGGGCATGGGTGTGTGTGTGTTGTCCTTAGCCGCGCGGGATTAGCCGAGCAGCCTAAGGCGCTGCAGTCATGGACTGTGCGGCTGGTCCCGGCGGAGGTTCGAGTCCTCCCTCGGTGATCGGTGTGCGTGTTTGTCCTTAGGATAATTTAGATTAAGTAGTGTGTAAGCTTAGGGACTGATGACCTTAGCAGTTAAGTCCCATAAGATTTCACACACAGTTGAACATTTTTTTGGTTGTCCTTAGTGTAAGTTAGTTTAAGTTAGATTAAATAGTGTGTAAGCTTAGGGACCGATGACCTCAGCAGTTTCCAAAATTTTTCGGGTATTAGAAGGGTTGCAGTGGTGTGGAGCGAATGAAAAGTAAGAGATGCGGCGGAATATTTAATAACTGTGCTTTCGGAATGTCGTAACTACGTGCTATCAAAATTATACCCCAAATTTTGGTGCGTGGTCGATTGCTTCTCCTTCAAATAAGATGTCAAGATTGTGATGCTTCCTTGGCAGTGATTTTCTTCAACAGATCTGAATACAGACTTTTGTCTGACTTAATACTTAATTTGTAATATTTTCTTTGCAACCTGATGAATACAGTGCGCTGATCCGAAACTTCTTGACCGATTAAAGCTTTTGGTGTAGAACCGAGACTCGAATCTGAGTTCTTTACAGTTGCACATTGTTTGTGAAGTACGCGACAGATGTGGTGGCGGAAATAGAGCTGTGAGATTGGGTCGTGCTTGGTGAGTTTCGTTGCTTCGTCGGTACATATCCCCCCACCCCCTTGGAAAGATGTATGAACCTCCTCGCAGTTTTAAACGGGCAGAAAGTTACTAATATTACTTTGACAATAAAAATTGAAACGACCCAGATGTGTCTTCGCAGCAATAGTATAAGATGAGTTGGTAACGTTGCAGCACGGATGAAAGAAGTCGGGTGGTGGTGAAGGACAATTTTACATAGAATAAAACAGCTCTCATTACAATAAAATAAGAACAGCTATTTAACAGAATTTGAGTCGATGAGACCTGCAGTTGACAAGCCCCGTGGCGCTAGGCTGGTGCCTGGTCTTCACCCTTCCTCCCTTACTCTCACCCCTCCTACCGCGTGCCGCTTCTGCCCTACTGCTGGAGGCTGCCGACTGTCACCTGTTTTGCACCGCTCCACTGAGGACGCGCTGCCTGCTAGCCAGTTCACCGGGTCGTCGGCCTCTCTCCTCTCGCGAGACGTAACGTGCGCGAATACAATTTACGTCCGCCGGCGCCTATTACGCCTAACGACAGTATTACGCGCCACGGACTCGACAAATTGATTCGATCTGTCTGCTTCACTATTCTGCGCTTCCTGGCCTTACCCTCCACGCAGCAGGTGAACACCGTTCTTGCTCGGAAAGAGTGAAACATAATTACATGAGAGGTGACTGTAACGTACAACCTCTCGCATAGAGACATCGTTGATGTCAGTACCATTCTGTTTCAGTTTGTGAGTTTTGCGCGATAAACCTAATTACTATCACGCTGCCCTCTGGAATAGTTTTCTTTTTATATTTACGTTAATGTGGTCAAGTTATGAACTTTTCGGAAAGTACAATTCACACATCATTTAAAATCCTGCGGATTACGAATCGTTATTGGCTCAAGCGTGTCTATGTTCAGTTTAACTGCACAGTAGACAAATGTGTTAATCCGTCACGTCATTGGTTAGAACTGAAATCAGACTTCACCAGGAGTCAACAATCCAGGAATGAGCTACACTCACACCTAACACTGTTGTAGCCAATATAGATTTCCCCAGAAATATTAGCACATAACGCATAGTATTCACAGAAAGCAACTAGTTTGAAATTTATAAATAAATAATTGAGTGCAACTTAACAGTAACAGCCCAAAGACTAGTTAAATAAAGGAACATTAATTACTCTGGAATGAAGCCAAGATTTTTATCAACAAGGGAAAATTACACTTCCATTGTCATTTTTACATGAAAAAAACACATTCCTTTTCCGACGTTTAATAAAATGTTAAATAGATTTAATATCATAGTATAGTAGTATTATAATAATGTTTAGTAATATAATGATGCTTATGAGCATGAAATAGAGAATTACACTTGTACATGGATAAAATCATACTTCATGTCGTCAAATGTGAACTATGCATCGAACATTAATAGAATTTAGTCGGCAGATTCAGTGACATATGTGGATACTGTCTGCAAAATTTTTCGCGAGTAGAATTAGTGCAAGGGAAATAACAAATGATAACGTCATCCCGCATGCTGAAGTTCTTCTGCATGAACAGGGAATACGTGTATGTGTCCAGAATACGTAAACAGATGTGCTATTGTGTACTCTATTTGTAGCATGTGGTGCCTGAGATGTATGAGACAGGTGAAATGCCCTTCAGTAATTCCTATTCCAAGGAAAGGACTTTCTGGCAGGTGTGAAAGTTACTGAACAATCAGTTTAATAAGTCACGGTTCCAAAATACTAACACGAATTATTTAGAGAAGAATGAAAAAACTGGCAGAACCAGACCTCGAGGAAGATTAGTTTGGATTCCCAAGGAATGCAGGAAAGCGCGAGGCACTACTGACGATACGACTCACCATCGGACTTTGATTAAGAAAAGGGAAACCTACATACATATAGCATTTGTGGACTCTGAGAAAGCTTTTGACAGTGGTGATTGGAATAGCCTCTTTCAAATTCTGAAGGTAGCAGGGTTAAATTCAAGTAGCGAATCGCAATGTACAGCTTATACAGAAACCAGACGGCGCTTACAAGAGTCGAGGGGCATGGAAGGGAAGCAGTATTTGAGAAGAGAGTGAGACAGAGGTGTAGCCAGTCCCCGATGTTATTCAATATATACATTGAACAAGCACTACAGGAAACCAAAGAAAAATTTGGAGTAGGAATTAAAGTTCAGGGAGAAGAAATAAAAGCTTGGAGTTTTGCCAATAACATTGTAATTCTGCAAAACACAGCAAAGGATTTGGGAGAGCTACTGAACGGAATGGACCGTTATTATGAAAATCACAAAAGCAGAACAAGGTTAATGGAATGTGCTCGGATGAATGAATATTATTCTGAATAAAATATAGTCAGTACATTACATTGCCCCTGTGCTGAGAAAAAAAAATCTACTTTATGCATTGCATTTTTTTATCAGACCATCATATCCACGTTGCTTATTGCTCACTTTCACTTCATTAACACGTTGTTATCATCATGCAAATGCTGAGATATAAGGTTGAGTAACTCATGACACAATTAGTGTTGATGTGATTGGGTATGTCGTCAGTAACTGTAAAATTTTGGAAAATTCGGCGGCGACTTCCGGTATTAACTTCTCCCCCTCCCCCCCCCCCCCTTCCCCCATCCATCAGGGTTCACTGGATCCGGAAAAACTGAAACAAAACTGTCCAAGGGACTTCAAAAAAAGTACAGTTACCTACTCTTAAGTGTCAGGCCTGATATGATTGTAACAGATAACATTTTGAACACGAGATTATGTTTGTGTTTAATTGTATCACAGGTCGATAAATTCTTTCGCCGAGCTTTAACATGAAAATTAAAAGTTCATGTAGTTCAAAATAACAAAAGTTCATATAACGATTCCCCGACGACGTCGCGTAGCCGCCCACGCGTCGGTCCGCTGGATCTAAGTGTGGTGTCACCGCCAGACACCACACTTGCTAGGTGGTAGCCTTTAAATCGGCCGCGTTCCGTTAGTATACGTCGGACCCGCGTGTCACCACTATCAGTGATTGCAGACCGAGCGCCGCCACACGGCAGATCTAGAGAGACTTCCTAGCACTCGCCCCAGTTGTACAGCCGACTTTGCTAGCGACGGTTCACTGACAAATTACGCTCTCATTTGCCGAGACGATAGTTAGCCTAGCCTTCAGCTACGTCATTCGCTACGACCTAGCAAGGCGCCTTTATCATTTGCTATTTATCTTGTGATGCATGTACTGTCAAGAGCGATGTTCACAAATTATGGATTAAAGTTAAGTATTCCAGAAGCTACGTACCTTTTTTTGCTAGTATAATTACTTTACCTGTTCCAGACCTCACGCCAGCCTGCGTGAGCTTAAACGCGTGCCTTTCGGCTTCCTCATAGTGGCTTGGCTGTCTTGGCTTGTCTTGCGGTTCTAGGCGCTGCAGTCCGGAACCGCGGGACTGCTACGGTCGCAGGTTCTAATCCTGCCTCGAGCATGCATGTGTGTGATGTCCTTAGGTTAGTTAGGTTTAAGTAGTTCTAAGTTCTAGGGGACTGATGACCTAAGATGTTAAGTCCCATACTGCTCAGAGCCATTTGAACCATTTTTTGTAACGCCCCCGACCGCTTGGTGGAGCTTCGGCTGCCGTCTGCCGCACCCTGGTGTGGATCTTTTGCTGTCTGGAAGTATTACTGCAGCTTCGTTCTTTCCACGTCCCACTCGTACAACGTGGGTACATGAAATGTCGAAAAGGGGTATCAGTAACAAGGTAATTATTATATTCATCCCGTGGAAGAAGTGTCAGTTTCAAGTTCACTTTCATTCACACGGATTCATACAATTTGTTTTCGGACGTTGTCCTGCAATTTAACACTGTTCATTTGAATATAGCGATTCATTGTCAATTTTAATTAGCTATACACTTGTACCACACTGCACTGTTCTTCATTCTGCTGTCCGTCGTGTGCTCTGTTTATTTTCTGCGGTAAGCAAACATTTCCGTGAGGCGCTGTGTAGCCAGCGTTGCATTATATTGTTGCTGCAGGGCTGGCTGTACAGTCGGTCTCATAACATTTGGCACACGAAGACGACTCGTAACAGCTTTATTTGAGGTCTGAAATTTTATACCAGTTTTTATACTGTTAACAGTTATTCAACGTCCATGCCGTAACTGCTGACATTAACACTCTATGAGCGTTCACATGTTCAATGTCACAGCTATAATTCCTGTTCATCACTTTCCTTAAAAGAAAACACAGTTTTTCACGCGTCTACTAGACTTTTATAGTTCTTGTGAGACACGCTTCACTGTCGTGATTGCTGTTAGTGTTTCATAACCACACAACAGACAATATTCATTACGACTGACACCTTAGATAGAAATGATTTTGTTCATGTTCACATTGTTCCACATTGTAATAACATGACAAGAATGATCATATACTGCAAAAGAAAAAGACACGGTGACTGTTAGAATGCTCTACATTGTTCTGACCATAGGATCACCATCGAACTGTGAGCATACCAGCACATTTCCATATTTGACGACATACATTTTATTTATGTTCATTTATACTCATTTATTCATATTCTTGTTAGAATTATTACCAGATTATGGGAAAGCTGTCCACGTTCGGTTCACCTAACGAGAGAAAAGTTCATGAGAGCAAACGCCAAAGATAACCGGTAAGGAAAAACGTACCGAAAACGGTACACAACAGGAAAATACGAATACAGATACAGACAAGCAGGCGAACTCACAGAAATGTACATCCGTCACGTATGTGCGTTTACATAGGTAAGGTTCATTAAAACAATCATGACTGATTTACCCTCGTACATAGATAAACATGGGGTTTATTTCAATAGTGGCACAAGTCAAGTTTAGTTAATTTAGAGAGGCAAAGTCCTAAAGTTAAATTAGCGCAGAAAAATCTGCAGTTGAGATACCAGAAATATTCAAGCATATGGCTTCTTACTAGAGATGAACCTTTCTTTCTGTTTGAGATTGAGATAATGGACTTGAACCACTATTGAAATATGCCCTTTATATATATATATATATATATATATATATATATATATATATATATATTGGCAATTTCTATAACCTACATGGAAAATATAAGAAAATTATATTTACTGAGATTGCATTTACACTATCTTCTACTATCTTCTATCGAGTAAATCACCTTTTCAGAGTAATTGAAGTTTTTATCATGAAAAACATTCTTTTCTCCCTTTGGGATTTACTCTTCACGAATACTATATAGTATAACTACTGTCATTTGAGCTTACAGACTAGTGCATATTAAGATGAATTACAATGAAATAAAACTCCAAACAAAGAAAAATGGTTCAAATGGCTCTGAGCACTATGGGACGTAACTACTGTGGTCATCAGTCCACTAGAACTTAGAACTACTTAAACCTAACCAACCTAAGGATATCACACACATCCATGCCCGAGGCAGGATTCGAACCTGCGACCGGTAGTAGTCCCGCGGTTCCGGACTGAGCGCCTTAACCGCGAGACCACCGCGGCCGGCCCAAACTAAGAAGATTCATTTGAATGGCACATAGAGTATTTTTCAAATATTAAATGAGGAACATAATACAGTTTTTTACAGACCTCTGTGTTACGGTACACCAATCACATCCTATCACTACAACCGTTCGATCAAGAAGAAGGATTTTTCTACAAGAATCATAGATAACAAACGATCTTTTTCCACGGGTATTGCCTGAGATATAATTCCTTACAGAATATTAACTTATGTCATTGAAAGTAATTATTCATTGACCGTAATTATTTATTAGCAGCCCGGGATTAGCCGAGCGGTGAGAGGTGCTGCAGTCATGGACTGTGCGGCTGATCCTGGCGGAGGTTCGAGTCCTCCCTCGGCCATGTGTGTGTGTGTTTGTCGTTAGGATAATTTAGGTTAAGTAGTGTGTAAGCTTAGGGACTAATGACCTTAGTAGTTAAGTCCCATAAGATTTCACACACATTTAAAAATATTATTTACAATTTTGTCAACGATGAAGTCCTTTTTATTAATAGCACGAGAATACGATTAAAGTTAATTCACATTCCACACACTATGCTGTCGTGAATATTATCTGAAAAGAATATAGGTGTGGGTATTGCACCTCTCAATAGATACCCTTCCGTTGTGCTTGTATCTACAGTACGCCACTCTGTATCGGTGAGGCTGGCAAGCTACACTACAGACGGCAAAGTCAGTGGTTCATGTGGGAAAATGGAGATTATACCTCTTAATTAGTGGATTATGACAGAATTTTAAAAGTTTTAACTTCCGTCAATAACTATATGATATTCTGAAAAACAAGTTTTTATTTCCCCTGGAAGTCATTAGAAATTCAACTTGCAACTGGTACCAAGCCACTTGGTGACTGTTTTAGCCACTTAATGGATAAAGGTACAAATGTCACACAGAACGCGCTATTTGGTAACTGAACGGCATGGTTGAATTGTTTCATGACGGAGAAGTAGCATCATGGTTACTGGCAACACAAGTCCCGTGCACACTTGATATTCCTTTATATTCTAAGACGCTGCAGTCATGGACTGTGCGGCTGGTCCCGGCGGAGGTTCGAGTCCTCCCTCGGGCGTGGGTGTGTGTGTTTGTCCTTAGTATAATTTAGGTTAAGTAGTGTGTAAGCTTAGGGACTGATGACCTTAGCAGTTAAGTCCCATAAGATTTCAGACACATTTTCTTTTATATCTTTTATGAATCGGCATAATGATGAGCAAAGTTTGAAAACTGTAAGGGCCAGTCAGATGGAAAAAAGTAAGTATTTCAAAACTAACAGCTATGCCCCGTAATAGACTTACCCACCATGAGATACGACGGTCTGTACTTACCTGGAAACCCGTTTTCTTTGGCCCACGGAATTCAGGCGTGGGTCTCTTCGTACGAAACAAATGGCAAACCACAAATATCTTTCGTCAGGGCTCCAAAAATATGGAACGGCAAAGGGAGTGTATGGAGGATATGTAAGCGTTCCCAGCTTAACTTCTGCAGCATAGTCGAAACAAACATGGCAGCATGTAGGCGGGTATCTGCGACAGACTGAATGTTGCCAAGGTTGTTTCAGATATGCTGCAGAAGTATCACTGGGAAACCATTACACATCCCCCATACAGTCACGATCTCTGACCTGTCATATGCTTATTTCTGGAGCCCTGAAGACAGATTTTGTGGCCGTCGACTTGCTTCCATAGGCAGCGCAAACGTTTTTCCATGAAAGCACTGAGTGAAAGTCTTGATACGGTATAAATAAATTAATGGCTATGGCAATTACTTTTGAAATAATGGACAATTTACTTACTATTTTTCCATCATCTCATTTTCATTTTACTGCTCCTTATAAATCGTATCTGTGAGTACTCACGTGCATATCGAAGGAAAAGTTACTCACGAGACTCAGGGTAATGCCATGTAACAATGGCTCCTCCATTAATAATAAGCTCAGTTCTTTAAGGATGGCATATCCAAATGAAGCCACCTGCAGATGAGTACGGCCTGCAGAGCCATCTACTTGTACAGATGCTGATTGCTACGATTCACCCACTGTTCCAAATGGCCCCAAAAATTTTGTATCGGTAAAAGGCTAGGTGATTTTGCCGGCCATTCGAAGAGTGACAGGATGCCTGAGAGCAGGAACGTATGTTCGCAGCAGTGCCAACGCGACTAATGCCTTCCTGGAAAAGGGGGTTATCCGTAACACGAATATTTAGAAAAAGGGACAGTACTTGTTGACCAAAACAGTTGAAGTAACCATCAAGGACCATTACAATTTCCTACCCCACCGTCAGTGGTAATTTCACTGTAAATTTATTGGCAACCTGTGTATCGTCGAAACCGCTTGTCAATAAATTGATAATGAAATTACAGCTGACGGTAGTGTTGAAAATTGTAATATTCCTATCGCTTGCTGTCCTCTCCACCTACTTAACAATGATGGATATGACGAGCTATCATGGATCATGTAGACGGTGACTTGACTGAATTGTTCAAATCATGACGTAGAGGACATGCCCAAGCACAGACAACCCTCTGGCCTGAACTACACCACACACTGTGGGTGAAAAGTCTCACTGGAGCGTTGATGAGCTTCACGCTTTGCAACATCTAGGAAAGAGACAAAGTCACAACTCGTCGGGCCACACTACACGCCGTCAGTCATCCACCGTCCAGTTTCAGCACCGTTTGGGCTATGTGCCCCTGTGAGTGATGAGCGAGGCAGCTGCCTCTTAATATCCATTTTGCGCAGGTCCCTTCACTAGGTTAATGGTGGAGATGCATCTACATCCATTGAAAAATGCAGTTCGTAGCTGGTTTGAGAACGGCTGTGACTGCCAAGGCTTCACACTGGTCTTCGGTTCTTATTGGTTAAGATCTTCACACGACCATTGTTTTTACGCTGTCACATATTGCGAGTCGACACTACTGCTTGCAAACACACCAATAAATCTGGCAGCTTCACTCAAGGTGTGATCAGGTGTGCATCCAAACCTGACTGTACTCTACTGCCATGCACTGATTTTCCTGGATTCAGGTATTACTTGTCAATAAGAACCTCTTAAATCGATGCTGGTGAGGTGCTCGATGCTTAAAAATTTCTGCAGTTGTTCTTCCAAGCTCTCCGAGTACGTACAGGTATAATGATTTTGTTCATTTTGACTCTAGGCACTATGGGACTTAACATCTGAGGTCATCAGTCCCCTAGACATAGAACTACATAAACCTAACTAACCTAAGGACATCACACACATCCATGCCCGAGGTAGGATTCTAACCTGCGATCGTAGCATCTGCGTGGTCCCCACTGTCGTCGTTGCCTAACTGTAGTATTTTATAGCCCTGGAAATATTCGCCATGTTTTAATCTTTTCCTTTTAAGAACAACTTCCATTGTCTCGCCGTCGTGTGTTAAGCAAGATTTTCCTGCTGAGAGAATATTGTCTGCATCTTTCTCATCCAAACATTTATACCTATCAAATACTGTGTGATCGAGTGTCGCAGCACAGTGGTTAGCACTCTGGATTCACATCCGGCAGGACGACGGTTCAAACCAGATTCAGATTTCCTGTGATTTCCCTAAATCACTCAAGGCAATGGCGGGATGGTTCCTTTGAAAGGGCACTACCGTTCTTCTTCTCCGTCCTTCCCTAGACCGAGCTTGTGCTCCATCTCTAATGATGCCGCTGTCGGCGGGAAGTTAAACACTAATCTCCCCCTCCTCCACACCACACTAAGTGATCAATTACAAGAAATGGCCATACCATTACTCCATTTCCAAAGTGCACTGTCACGAAAATTTGTATCCTAACTCTCTTATACTTAGTGCCAACAGAGCTTTAATCAGAAATTTCTGACCAGGGAAGAGCTGAAAGGGGCCTAGTGCAAACGTATTTCTGTACAGATTGTATGACATATCGCATATGGCCGTTCCCGTAGCTAACAGTTGTTGTGACACCTTCAACAATTGCTTGGGTCTTGGTCTATGCTACTTCTGTTTACGGTTCACACACCCAGTATTTTCATGTGTTAACTCGTAGCGTACGTCTGCATCTTCATTGTATCTTAATAGCAAAACTAGTTCTGTCTGTTTACTACTTTGCTTTTACTGTGTCTTGTATAAGTTTTATGTGACAGGTTTTGCCGTTATTATTATTTAGTTGTCGTTGTTGTCACCTCTCACTCAATCCCCAGTCAACATTTCCGTGTGAGATGTGTCCATATTTAGTTTCACAGGCCACTGTTCGATAGCTGTGGTTCGTTTGCCACTTCAGTTATATTTATTTGTGAATATTATCTTTTCCAGTCTCCCCGTGTTGCACGACCTGTTGTTTGGTTCTGTGTGTTGTTCTGGTTCCCGCTGTTGTCGTTATTAAATATTGGCGGGTTCCCTGAATAAGACGAATCATTATTCGGCGGATACGATCGCCACTGTTAGTTTCATTGGCTGTCATTTCTGTTTGGACCATCAGTGCGTCTATTACCGTAACTGCAGTTTCTGTTCTCATGGCTGTTTCTGTGCCAACTATTTCGGCTGTTATTACTGCCACTGTCACCATTATGAAATCTGTTTCCATTCTTGTTTCTTTTGTGGTTACGTGAATTCGGACCGTAATTTCGCGATGCCGAATTCGCTTGCGGCTTCTGAATCGCTCGCGCCATGTAATTGACAAAATTCTCGCGGTGCGGGCCGTGTTGGTCGTACTGGCGTGGCGGCATCGCATGCGCTGACTGGGCGCTATTATTGTTCCGCGGGCCGCGCATGTGTTCCTGTATAAAACTTAACGGACTGGGAACAGGCATGAAGTACTCGATACCCGTCGCGGTACTTACACCAGCCCTCTGCGTGTCTCGCACGGCAACTTCGCATCAGGGAGCACAAAACGTCTCGCTTTGAAACTGAGTCGTCCCAGTAACGGGCCATGTTTAGGTATTTCTCAATGTGTGGTCCTGCCCACTCGTCTTTTATAGGCTGCCTAAGGGACGCTGCTTTCTCGGATAGATATACAGCAATTCAAGCAAATCACATTAACAGTTTTTATTACAATATTCAGCACCTGGCGCCGTTCACGCCCCGTATTCACACTCCCAAGCCTGTTAACAACACTATAGCTCTGCGGTGGCCATTCTACATGTCACAGAGAATTCAACTCTAATAATTTACATAGCCGCCGATGGTTTGTATGTCAACGAAGTTACGTTAACATCCGACTATGTCTTCGGGAAGAATCAGTATTTTTTTCCAGTCGTATATCGTGTTAACGTTGTTCAGGTCCTAATATATGTTATACCCAGTAAATGTAAGAGCGACAGCTAATTTATATATGAAATCTGGTTTCGTAGGACGGAGAGGAACAGGTTGTCGAAAGGGGCCAAGAACAATTATCAAGGACAATTACTGTTAGTTATACAAGATCACACACAACTTTATTCCTCAAACCAATGCACAGCTTTCTCTATAAACAAAAAACAAAGATCAATTCACGGTTGAGGGCCCAAGTAACTTCTCCCGAATAAGTTTAAATGATTGCTTGTAAAACACCAGGATTTAGAGTAACGGCTGAAGGCCTTACTTAAGTAAAATTACGATATCTTCTCGGATAAAGGACGAATTAATATTTCAGATCAGCTACGTAAATTCTTTAAAAGCCCATGTTAAGGAAAATTCAAGTTAATTCTTCGGCTGAAAGCGAAATTTAAAAAAATTCTTAATATAATAAAAGAGAGACTTTAAAGATAAGCCTTTACGCAGTACAACAGAAAAACGTCTTAAGATAACTTGAAGTATCTTGTCGTCCGAAGGCCCAAGCTATTACTCAAGAATTATCGAAGACAACCTTAAGACAAACATTTACAGAACACGGCTGAGGCCGCTTCAAGAATTCAAGATAATTAAAGAGAAACCTTAAAGACAAGGTTTTACATATTAAAGCCACAGATTCTGAAACAAACACGGATGACGACCTAAACACGGAGCAAACCAAAATTGTAAATAAAAAACGGCTGAAGGCCTAATTTCAATAATTAAAACAGCATTAATACACTAAAGAAGGCCAAGTACAGTACTTACAAAATTACAAAATTGGAAAACACAAATTAAAACAACACAGAAGGTGGCTTATGGGTGTAGTGAAGAGATGCGATAGCAGTTGAGGCATGATAGTAGGTTAAGTGAGCACTCAACTTTGGTGTCCAGGATCGGTGGGCGACGAACTTCGTAACCCTCGCATCACAACTTCAATAGCGCGTGCACGCCACCAATGGCTCCGACCTGACTACGCGCCACGGAGACTTCCTCGCTGCTCTGCCCAAACCGACCTACCACCCAGGCCCGGAAAAGGTCAAAGGACGAAATACACGACGGCCGATGACACGACCAACTGAATGACCAACCAACAGACGTCCTACTCCAATCACCTTCCGTTGGATAGTTCATGTGTGTCGACAGCGGCCGGCAAACACTGGCTGTCTGTGACGTCCCTGACTTACCTGCTGCTGCGTCACGACTGAACTCCCAACTGCCCTTCAGACAGACAACGACCCGGACATAGTATCGGTCGCTCCAGAGATAGTACGATATTGCACTTATCGATAAGCGCTGGTTCTGCCACTCGCGGGAAGGTAAGGCAGGAAGTTAGTGACGCCAATAAATGGAATAAGAAAACGAGGCGGCAGTACGGTAAGAGAATATTACAAACAATAAATGGCTTGAACACGAGCCGTGCACGGCTCACTTTTCTCTTTAAATCAACAAAGATCAATTCACGGCTGAGGGCCCAAGTAACTTCTCCAGAATAAGTTAAACACTTACAGAATACGGCTGAAGGCCATTTCAAGAATTCAAGAGAATTAAGTTCAAATGGCTCTGAGCACTATGGGACAACATCTGAGGTCACCAGTCCCCAAGAACTTAGAACTACGTAAACCTAACTAACCTAAGGACATCACACACATCCATGCCCAAGGCAGGATTCGAACCTGCGACCGTAGCAGTCGCGTGGTTCCGGACTGAAGCGCCTAGAACCGCTAGGCCACCAAGGCCGGCAGATAATTAAGGAGAAGCCTTAAAGACAAGGTTTCACATATTAAAGCCACAGATTCTGAAACACACGGATGAAGGCCTAAACACAGAGCAAACAAGAAATTTAAATAAAACCCGACTGAAGGGGAAAACACAAATTAAAACAATAGCAAGTGGTGTTTAGATAATACTCCAGGATTGGCCTGAGAAGTACCCTTACGGGTGTAGTGAAGTGGGACCGGCAGCCAAGGCTTAAGGTCAGATAAGAGAAGGTAGCACAACCTAGGGACAGTTCACGACCGACCGACAATCTGACCGATTTCCATCCACTAGGTCCAACTGCACAAATAATATAAAATATTGGCCGATGATGAGTAAACCAAAATACCTATACTTCTGACACGGCCTCACCAAGATCAGGGCATCACACACCACTCAAGACACGTTTCAAAGAATACAGAAAACACAAGTCACAACTGTCAAATCACAACCGAAAGAGGCTGCGGGTTCTAGGCAACACAGCCGGCCGCGGTGGCCGTGCGGTTCTGGCGCTGCAGTCCGGAACCGCGGGATTTCTACGGTCGCAGGTTCGAATCCTGCCTCGGGCATGGGTGTGTGTGATGTCCTTAGGTTGGTTAGGTTTAAGTAGTTCTAAGTTCTAAGATGTTGAGTCCCATAGTGCTCAGAGCCATTTGATCCATTTGAATCTAGGCAACACACACCACTTGTTATCATACGTGTTAATGGCTGAGGAAAGAACAATCCACCAAAACGAAGAAAACAGTCGAGTTTTAAGAAAAGGCAACTAATTACTCAGCTTGAGGATCCTGCTTCGGAGTCTGTCACATAGCTAGCGCCTCCAAATGCAACAGCACGTGTCCACCGCCAAAAGCCCCGGATTGACTTCGCACTGTGGAAACTACGACGCTGTTCAGTTCCAACGGACCAACAAGGTCCAACCACATCCCGACTCAGAAAATGGTGTTCTTTGTGAGGATCCAAGACGTCATCGAGAGAGACGCCAGGCCAAGCAAACGACCAACGGCAGCCCACATTCGCCAACAGCGGTCCCTGCGAATACTAACACCATACGGACACGACCGTTGCTAGCTGCCAACTCTTCCAACACTGATACTGGAGTCAGTGTTCAGCAGACCACATGTCGCCATCCGACGACCAACCATCTGTCCGACCAACGGCCTTCCATCTGCGTCGACCACGGTCCAGGATCATACTTGCACTGTGCGGACCGGCCTGCTACTGACTGCCAACTGGTCCAACAGCCCAGTAACGACGAACCCGACTCAGTCCACAACCCAAAAGGGGACTGAGACTCAGAGCCGACTGACTAACATGCAACTGTCTACCTTCCGAGAGACTCTGCCGGCTCACTGCACCGACTCACTCCACCGACTCGTTCCTGTCACAGCAGAACCCGGAAATACTCGTGGTCGCTCCACATGAACCTACTATCGATAACTGTGGTGCTGCCACTCACGGACAGCGAAGGTGAGCAAGGGTAGTGGTGACAGATGACATTAACATAAAACTAAAATAAAAAGTATTCTCGCTGTTTCAGAAAAGCAGGAAGGACGGGTCACAATCATGAACCACCCACGGCTCAGTATTGATCTTAACTCTTCGACTACAGGTATGCCATAACTCTGACAAAACTGCTGAATTATCGGTGCACCGGACTAAATGCACTCCTGGAAATGGAAAAAAGAACACATTGACACCGGTGTGTCAGACCCACCATACTTGCTCCGGACACTGCGAGAGGGCTGTACAAGCAATGATCACACGCACGGCACAACGGACACAGCAGGAACCGCGGTGTTGGCCGTCGAATGGCGCTAGCTGCGCAGCATTTGTGCACCGCCGCCGTCAGTGTCAGCCAGTTTGCCGTGGCATACGGAGCTCCCTCGCAGTCTTTAACACTGGTAGCATGCCGCGACAGCGTGGACGTGAACCGTATGTGCAGTTGACGGACTTTGAGCGAGGGCGTATAGTGGGCATGCGGGAGGCCGGGTGGACGTACCGCCGAATTGCTCAACACGTGGGGCGTGAGGTCTTCACAGTACATCGATGTTGTCGCCAGTGGTCGGCGGAAGGTGCACGTGCCCGTCGACCTGGGACCGGACCGCAGCGACGCACGGATGCACGCCAAGACCGTAGGATCCTACGCAGTGCCGTAGGGGACCGCACCGCCACTTCCCAGCAAATTAGGGACACTGTTGCTCCTGGGGTATCGGCGAGGACCATTCGCAACCGTCTCCATGAAGCTGGGCTACGGTCCCGCACACCGTTAGGCCGTCTTCCGCTCACGCCCCAACATCGTGCAGCCCGCCTCCAGTGGTGTCGCGACAGGCGTGAATGGAGGGACGAATGGAGACGTGTCGTCTTCAGCGATGAGAGTCGCTTCTGCCTTGGTGCCAATGATGGTCGTATGCGTGTTTGGCGCCGTGCAGGTGAGCGCCACAATCAGGACTGCATACGACCGAGGCACACAGGGCCAACACCCGGCATCATGGTGTGGGGAGCGATCTCCTGCACTGGCCGTACACCACTGGTGATCGTCGAGGGGACACTGAATAGTGCACGGTACATCCAAACCGTCATCGAACCCATCGTTCTACCATTCCTAGACCGGCAAGGGAACTTGCTGTTCCAACAGGACAATGCACGTCCGCATGTATTCCGTGCCACCCAACGTGCTCTAGAAGGTGTAAGTCAACTACCCTGGCCAGCAAGATCTCCGGATCTGTCCCCCATTGAGTATGTTTGGGACTGGATGAAGCGTCGTCTCACGCGGTCTGCACGTCCAGCACGAACGCTGGTCCAACTGAGGCGCCAGGTGGAAATGGCATGGCAAGCCGTTCCACAGGACTACATCCAGCATCTCTACGATCGTCTCCATGGGAGAATAGCAGCCTGCATTGCTGCGAAAGGTGGATATACACTGTACTAGTGCCGACATTGTGCATGCTCTGTTGCCTGTGTCTATGTGCCTGTGGTTCTGTCAGTGTGATCATGTGATGTATCTGACCCCAGGAATGTGTCAATAAAGTTTCCCCTTCCTGGGACAATGAAGTCACGGTGTTCTTATTTCAATTTCCAGGAGTGTATTACACTGCTTGAGAATTGACAGGGAAGAGAGACATTATTGTACAGCAATAATAAGTGGCTATAATGAATGACAGAGGACAGACGTAACAGACGTGAAGTGTAATATTTATAAGAAAAACGGTACAGATTTCACTACACTGAGAAGCAGGTGAACAGACATAAATAACTTTTGTGTTGGACACAGGTCGATATCAAAATCTCAGCGACGAATATGCCACCCTCGGGCACTAATGCACGTTTGGTGCCAGTTATTCACAATGGCTAACAAACTGTTGTGGAGTCCTTGGAAGACATTGCCTCACCCCACTCTTAAGATGGTTTTAACTTATTGCACGGTTCGGGGAGGGAGTGTTCGTTGAGAAACACGTCTGCTAATGGCATCACTGGCATTCTCCGTAGGATTTAGGTCTCGAGAGTACACAGGCCACTCCATACGTTCAATATCTACACTCTCAACTGCGTCCGGCACCTAAGCAGTCCTGCGTGATCGGACGTTATATCGCGACCTACCTTCCCCTAAACAGACGGACATGATCCAGAATATCTCCCTGAAATACCACTATGATGTAGGTAGATATTTGGGAATAAATTCAGTATCAATGCAAACGATTAATTTGCCTATATATCGAGCCGGCCGCAGTGGCCGTGCGGTTCTGGGCGCTACAGTCTGGAACCGCGTGACCGCTACGGTCGCAGGTTCGAATCCTGCTTCGGGCATGGATGTGTGTGATGTCCTTAGGTTAGTTAGGTTTAAGTAGTTCTAAGTTCTAGGGGACTTATGACCTCAGCAGTTGAGTCCCATAGTGCTCAGAGCCGAGCCTATATATCGAAGTATTAAAGAGAACCACAGGTAAGTAAATAGAAGGACTGGCATTGAGTCGAAGTAAAGTCCAGAGAACTTAACCCTCAAAGAAACTGAAACAATAATTTACATTTATTAATTTGCAACGAGAGGAAAGATATTAACGAGTTAAGCAAAGAGACGGGTAGTCTACGCTTTATTGAAGATAATTACTTTTAAAATAAAGAAATTTCGTTTAGTTGACTTGGGTTGAGTTTTTGAGAAAGAGTTAAGAAGCTGTAATTTGATTTAACCAATGATCTTGATGTAGCGAGACGCTACGTATAGACGTTATCGTTGACTAACAATGACTGAAGAGTAAAAGTTAAAATTACGTCTTTATAAGTTGAACGTATACTTAATTTTACATTAAAAAACTTGAACTCCACATTGATTTGGTGAGTTTACATGATACATTGAAGCTTGATAGGGAAAGCAAATAAGTGTAATCAGCGGGTCAGGAAGGTTGGTTGGTTGGTTGTTTGGGGAAGGAGACCAGACAGCGTGGTCATCGGTCTCATCGGATTAGGGAAGGAAGTCGGCCGTGCCCTTTCAGAGGAACCATCCCGGCATTTGCCTGGAGTGATTTAGGGAAATCACGGAAAACCTAAATCAGGATGGCCGGACCCGGGATTGAACCGTCATCCTCCCGAATGCGAGTCCAGTGTCTAACCACTGCGTCACCTCGCTCGGTGGTCAGGAAGCCCATGTTTATTAATATTATACTCTGGTGGCACATTTTGGTTCTACCGTTGCTTAGCGAAGTGCGTCGTCGTATTATCAGTTCATACACTGGAAGATTTTAGTTTGTCGCTACAAATGTTGAAGTGCAATATATGATTTCTATCCGTCGTATACTCCTACGCATAGCATTTTCCATTGCTACACATTAGGGTTGGTGGTAGTTAACCTTACTAACCTAGTGATATCCTGTGAGTCAGATGCGTCATTAACATCAATATTAACATATCCCGGCAGCTACCAACAGCTCATTACACCACAAAAACAGTAAATAGCGTCGTTGTAGTAATACGTAGCATGATACCGAGTGACAAAAAATTGACGTACAAGCTTACCTACCATCGTTGTGTCTGGATAGACGATTATTTTCGGATACACAGATTACGTCGTTGAGCATAGGCGCTGTCTTGTCTGCACGGTTAACTGACGTATTTGAAGGGAGAGCCTACACAGTTCGACGTGGCTTTCTCTCCTACGTGTCCCAGTGTTGCTAGCGTCTGCTCATCCCGTGTTATTTCAACGAGTGGTCTGTGTCTAAATGGTGGAGCAGTACACGACGTAAAACAAGATGAAATCTTTGAAGGTAAGCTCTGGTACATACTTTAGTGCCTTGTCGCACTTACGTGTTGAGGAGAATGGCATTAGCTGCTACCAAAGGACGTGTACAGATAAAGGGACGTTTACACGAGAGCAAAAAAGGTGAAATCCGTACAAGCTCTCGCTGATGTGACGTTGGCTGCAACCCACACGACTGGGGACGCTATTCAGCACCGCAGCTAGAACCTGTCATCCAGCGGCCGTACTTTAATTCGCTCTCTGGTGTGCCACCGCTAGGGTCAGATAAGCTAGCTGGCCTGAGTTATAGCGCTGGGACATTTTTCAGCGGCTTCAAGACAGAGAGAGAGAAAGAATGGGAGTGAGACAGAGAAAGAAAGAGACAGATTAACAGGCAGAGAGAGAACTGGCGCAGGGTATTCTAAAAACGGGGAAAAGCTAGTTTTGCCGACTAATTCGCAAGCTGAGTTTTAGGGGTGATATACACTATTATTATCGCGTCAGTGAACACAATGAGATTTTTAAGGGAGTCATAAGTCCTACACTTTTCACGTTTACGTCTGTACGAAGCAAACCTCATGGGCAACGAAAAATTGCAGTGTCAACGTTTATTGTAGAATGGGACGAAATGTAAGAGCCCAGAAGGAAAGAACGTATTTGAGAACAAATGGTGTATTTAAGACTAGGTAAAGTTATTGGTACAACTGTTGATAAACGTAGCAAGAAAATGGTAAATTATGTCTCTCTCTTTGAGTGCCCTCCATAAAATAGTTCTTTCTTTGTCGTTTAGTAACTTTGGGGAAAGGTACTAAATCGAGATGGCGTATCTAAATCTCTGACTACTTCCGAATGATACTCAATATAGTATTAACAACGTAGGACGTCCGTTCTCCTCACAACAAAAACTACGCTTTCAGCGTATCTCTAAAGAGATTCCCAATATTTATTAAAAGAAATGACGCTCACGCTGAAGCCACAAAATATATCCTAACACAAAATCGCAAAAGCAATATTCATAAGTGATTACTTTCTATACCACAAGAACAATGCACCCGCGCAACGCCACTATTCCCGTAGAGGGCGCTACAATCCAACTCACAAAATCAACTAAAGACTTCTCGTGATAACGTCTCTCCTCTTGCAGAAGCCAAAGGAAAATCTCCAACTAAATGAGACACGGTACACCTAAAATGGGCGAAAGAATTGCTTTCTCCAACAAACCGATAATACTTTCAAATTATCTATACAAACGATTTGAGAGCTGCTTTGAAGTCTCCCGAGTCAAACCCCCGTATCTGACCAACTTATTGCGACTCTCTCATTGCAACTCGCCAACCGAGACTAACCGTAGAAACGAACTTCTGAGTCTAACTCTTGAGAGACTGACGGAAGTTCTTAAGGGACAAGCCAAGGACCATTTACGGCGAGCAAACATACCAAGCTAATGCTCTTTGTAACAATAGGTGTCCCTTCTTGTGAGCCGCCGGCGTGATCTTGTAGAGGCCACATACTTCGTAACTGTAATCTTTGCCGCAAGCCACTACTCTGCAGTAGGCTACGCATAGTAAAATCGCTGACTTCACTGGAATCTGATTTTCACGTACATCAGATTAAACCATTTTAACACACACATACAAATAAACACTTTACAAAATCATAAATGAACACTCGATTCTTTCAAAAACCAGTCCACTTCGATAATAAGATAAGGCTATAACACCTGATAGTGCGCTTTAAACGTGCCGCATTACAGTCGCTCACCCTCAAAGTTAAATCTATAATGCTTCTTGCACGGAAATAACCCCAACTAGGCACAACAGGGCGCTAAAATTAACAGAGTTTATTACAAATAGACATAACTCTTTTTGCAATGAAATTAATTGCAATAAAATGCTCACGTACATTACTTAATTAAACAGATTTAGGCGGTTTATACATTTTCGGTGGACATAGATACGTCTTGCTCGATAACTTGGTCATATCATGGGGGCGAGTCAACGTCTAGGTCACTGCGGTCGTTCAGTTTGTACGTCAAAGAAGAAACGAATAAAGTGAAATTGAGATTCAGAACAGTGATAGAAGGGTTACTGGAACTGCCAGGGATTGCAATCGTTTCCCTTCTGGCACGAAATAAAGAGGAGATGAACGAATTTTTTATCTAATTGGTTGTCAGAATGCCCTATAAAGTAAATTAAGTGTAGAGTAATGTGTCAATGGAAAGTACTAATCGAAAAGAGAATAGCGGCAATGGGAAGTACAAAGTACGGGAAATTGTCAAAGGATTGTGTCAATTGTTTCTTAATTTATTTGTTCATACTAGCAAGGTATGGGTCATCAGGCCCTCTCTTGCAAGTTACCAGACATTTTATCTAACATACACTACATTCAATACGATAACCATGTTATAGCAAGTCTTACATCTAACATACGGTCCAACGCCTACAAATAACTATGGCACAAAAATCACTTTAGCAGCAATATTAGGAACAAAAGTACATTTTACATTTGTTCATGGAAAACAGAACAATGAAACCAAGTCATAGACAAATAAATGTAAACTATGAGTGCAGACGGCAATCTACGTGATAGAATGTGTATAGGAGAGACCGAAAAAGGAACAGAACACAAGAAATGAAGATAGGAGGAAAACTTCTGATTGGTTGTTTATTTCAAAGAGGAAGATGCGTATTTGGTAAAAGACGGGTGCACTTACTTTACTGCCTCGCAGGGAAAGTGACCGACCATATACTTCAGTTATTTACAGCTGACTTTTGAGGTTAACAGGAAGAGGTACTTCAACTCTTCCTTAACTGCAACAGAATTAACCTAAAATTCTGTTGAAGAAAACTATAAAAAATCATAGAAGCGGAATAAAGCGTTTTTTCACGAAAATAGAGGACTACGCAACTATGGAGAAGTATCTACGCGCTATGGAAAATGATTAACCTTTCGAAACTGGATTACTCATTAAACACTTTACGTGTATTTAACTTCTTTGTTAAATGTAATGTTCTCGCATGTGGTGTGTCAAATAACGGTAAAATCGAACGAGATTATTTGTTACATGCTTCATCCCAATTTCGTAATTATGGTATTAGTACCAAACTGATAGACATATCAGCACTGACTGATTTGATGTCTCGAAGGAAAAGGAAGGTTTACGGCTTAACAGCCTGTCGTCAAATCGTTAGAGACGCAGCTCAAGTTTCGTTTAGGGAAGAATATGCCGTACAATTGATGGTGTCATTCTCAAAAAAAGAATCGCTTTAGTAATTTAGGACAACCAAGGGAAATATAAATCTGGATTGACTGACGGGTATTTTAATCCGCCGCTCTCCCGAGTACTAGTCCAGTGCCCTAACGCTTGCGATCTCGTTGAATCGTTGTCTCAGCCCGCAGCGTTAGAGGATTCGTGGAAATAGGATATTTGAACATACCCTGTTGATATATTACCGGTGTGCTACCACGTCAACTATAGGACACATTTTTATTGCAGTAAGGAAAAGATAAGCTACAGGTTAATGTCAGAACGATATAAAACGCAAATTACGCGAGGGAAAAAGGGGACTGTTTTATTCTCGTACCCGAAGCATACATATTATAAAATGTTATAAGCAAATTACTTTTTCCCATACAGAAGGCTTCTCTCCGGCTCCACTATCTTTCTTGCCTTATTCGAGGCTATTTCCCTGTCTCAAGGAATCGTACCAGCATTCATCTCTTGTGATTTTCAGAAGAAGTATGCAGTTTGAATGGGCGGAGATATGAACCGGGCTACTCCATAATCCGACTTCCAAGTTGCAAACTCTGACAAAACTTATGTTGCAGCTCTGCATAGTCTGGAAAGGCATCAAACGCTTTTCTTGATCCGATAATACCTTCTCTTCAGAGAGTTTCATGAAGCAATGGTTACCTGACTCATGTTTTGCGCTACTGAGTTTGAAATTCAATCATGAGGGTGTTATACTGTAATCTTTGTTATTTGTTTCCATTTTCTTAAAGAATTCATGATAATGTAAATGATTATCAGGAAATTAACCCAGTAGTGTTTTAGTGCTTACGCTGTAGATAGCTGGAGTCTATGACGCAAATGCCGTCTAACATCCTAATTAGAACAGACTAATTAAGAAAAATGAGCCATAAATGTGGACAAAATTGCTTCGCAATCGAAGCAAGTGGTATTAAACTCAAAAACTGTTGTTTTTTAACGTATCCAAATTCATACAAAATCGGACCATGGGAAAGTGCCCAAAAATCAAATTATCAGTGTACATATTTAAACAACACAGATATTATGTTACATTCTGACAACAGAGCCGGCCGCGGTGGTCTCGCGGTTAAGGCGCTCAGTCCGGAACCGCGCGACTGCTACGGTCGCAGGTTCGAATCCTGCCTCGGGCATGGATGTGTGTGATGTCCTTAGGTTAGTTAGGTTTAAGTAGCTCTAAGTTCTATGGGACTGATGACCACAGAAGTTAAGTCCCATAGTGCTCAGAGCCATTTGAACCATTTTGACAACAGATTTTATCTAAGAAACACAGAAATAATTTTTATATTTTGGTGATAAGTATAAATGTTTTTTTTTCATAGTAGACATATATGAAAACACATTCTTCAACAATCAAATAAGTGATACTGGCGAAACTAGTCATTGTAATATAATTTATATTATTATAGCAGCAATATTTCTCATGCTGCGAAAAGTATTACTCTCTTCTAATGTTCTAATATTATGATCAACACGACTGCTGCAAACAGTAATACCGTCTGATAAACTTCTGCTTGCTATTGCAGCAATCCTTTCTAATTTTATAACTTCTGTGTAGGAAGTTACCAGCAACACCTATCTGCTGTGGGCGTATTAAAACTCTTGGGCGCATAGACTGCATAATACTCTGGCCAACTGCACCAACTTTAATTGAAACATGTTGGTCTATAAATATTTTGGAACAGAAAACCCTAAGCTCCCATGGAGGTAATACACAACCTTTCCCGTAGTGAGATCGCGTACCGATGAACATTTAACTCTTTTTGCCATTTCGTAAGCTTTGACATCCCTCTTGATCATTCTCGCAGCTACCTCTGATCTGTGTTTAAGTAATTCAGGACTACAATCTCTTGAATTTACATAGTACGACCATAGAATGTGATCAGTAGTACTTTCACTACAATATCCATCAAGTTTTATTTTCGTGTAACTTCAATGTAATGCTTTGAAATCACTTTCTTTCAGCTGCCCTTACTTTCTGAAATGAGCTCCACAACAAGTAATTGTTGCTCGTCATTAGAGCGAAGGTAAGTATATGTCTTTAAGGAAGTTACTTCTTCATCATCACTGATTGGTTCCTTTGTTCTACCTCTTTGAGAAGTGTTCGATACAAACATATTCTTGAGGAATATTTTTGCCCCTAGTAAGTTTGCACAACATTTGCAGTGGTACACGCAGTCGGCAGGGTGGAGGGTGGACATCTGGAAAAAAAATGTTCTGTGCGTCCTTCTACCACATAAGACCACTAATCGCAGGGTCTGACAAAGCATTTTCTGATATTTTCAGCAAATAAGGAAGTTCGTACTTCAGCTTGATCAGATTTCGGTTTATATTTTGAGGAACAACCCACAACAGTTCTTAGAATGAAACAAACAGTTGAGGCGAAAGTGGTCCTTCAGCTAAACAGACACATATCTTTCGAACGCATTTATTACTGGTCTATTATTGTTTTTTATATTTGTCTATGATTTTCTTATCGTTGTGCGTTTTCCGACATGACACATGCAAGCAGTCTGTTTCCAGCACTTACCAAGACATGGCTTCCACGGAGATTTCGGTTAGAGTGTGTACCTTTTGACAGTCTTCGAATTTCTTTTTTCTTCATACATTACAATTCTAGCTTAGCCTCCGCTTCTTAGCTCGCGTAGATGGTATGACATGCACAGATCCTTTTTTCTATAACCAAATTTTTATGTCCTTCACAAATTGTGACATCTAAACTTTTCGCTAATTGAGGCAACAGAAGAATGGTGTTTCCCGAATGTACTTCAGGCCAAAAAGCGATTATGGTAGCTGGAGTCCAAGGTTTTTATCAGTTATACCTTCTGCTTTCTCTTGCTGCTATTTCTATAGAAACTTTCATCGCTTCACCCATAGTACTTTGCATCTGTCCGAGAAGTGAAATACGGTATTCAAAGATTAGCTGTAAAAAATTTTAATTCAACGAAATGTTACATTAAAAACTTTTATCACCCAAGCCACTGAATTTTCAAATACAGTGAAACACATCTTTAATTTCTAACACAGAATGGTAAATACAGTTTTTGATAGATTTAGCTTTGAAAATGCGATCATAATAAAGGAATTTCATAAACATTTCATTCCCTGTTTAACTCTCTTAGAGTGTTGAATTGCCAAAAACACTGTAACACATACTATTTATTTCTAAACGAGAAGTCGACACAAATTTTCATAGATGTACCTTTAAAAATACTTATGTAGTTCTTTAATAATGACTTATTTTGAAGAACAACATCCATATAGCGTTTTACACCCTTAGTGGTTGAATTTTTAAAAGTTCTGAAACACATGTTTTTTTATTTATAACTGAGCTTATAGTTTCAAAATTTCCTTAATAACAATATATTTTCTAAAACCCTTTCACCCCGTATTTCACTTGCTTAGGAGTGTAATTGCGAATATTCCTTCTAAAATGATGTCTACAGTTTAATACCCACACCCTCTCAAAATTTCAAGTTTCTGTCCTTGACGTTTCGGGATGCACAATGATGAGACAGTGAATTAGTCTGGTACTATTTCACCCCCTTTAGGGGTTGATTTCCCCTAATACATAGTTTCCATTTCTACCCGAGAAGCCAAATACCTTTTTTCAAAGATTTAGCTTTGAAAATACTTTTACAATGAAATATTTTCGTACAACATTTCATCCCCTTCCTGACTGAATTTCCGAAACAGTGCAATACGAATTCTTTTATTTCTAACAAAGAAGCCAAATACAAATTTTCATAGATTAAGCTTCAAAAATACTTTCGTAATGAAATATTTTCATAAAACATTTTCTCGCCTGTTTCACACACTTAGGGGTTGAATTTCAAAAACACTGAAATATACGAGAAGTCACATATAGATTTTCATAGATGTAGCTGTAAAAGCACTTTAGTAGTTCTTTAATAATGATTTTTTTTTAGAAATCACACACTATTTCACCCCCGTAGTGCTTAAGTTTTCAAATATGTTGAAACATATGTTTATTTCTGACACAGAAATCAAGTACCAGTTTTCGTAGCTCTAGCTTCAAAATTGCCTTAGTAACGACATACTTTAAAAAGTTTTTTGTCCCTCTTTCGCCCCCTGAGTAGCGGAATTGCGAAGAATCCCTTCTTAAACCAAACCTACGGCATAAGATCAACATCCTCTGGAAATTTCAAGCTTCTATCCTTAGTAATTGGGGTGGATGATGACGAAGGACATTGCGTTTTATACATCTAGCAGCTATTTTTAGTAAACTTTACCCAAAACACGAAAATATTCTTTAATCATTATATCCAGTAAAATAACAAATTAGAAAACATTTATCTTCATGTTAAAAAATAAAATAATTTTGAAAAATGAGCACCGTTTTATATTCGATTATTGCATGCTTTCGCATGGTCCCGTTTTGTCTTGATTTGGATATATTAAAAGGTAATATATGCTGAGTTGAATACCACTTCAATCGCATATGAGGCAATTTTGGCCAGGTAAAATCTTAATTTAATGTTTCCACCCGGAGCACATATACAGTGACAGTATTTCCAGTTGCCACAAATATACAGTGCAAATCATTTCCTTGCTGATTGATTTCCGACGATCTTATACGTATGCAGCATGGTTTTTGCAATAAATGTCCTCCTCTGAAGGAAATTAAGATTGTTAACTTTTACATTTATGAATTAACTGGATAATAGAGGTCCATAACAACCCCAGGAACTGAAATGAATGAAAGAATGCTCTTAAACACACGGCTGTTTGCTGACGATCGATTTGTTGCTCAACAAGCTGAGTTCCGTCTTCACAGACCTGCATATATATTTACAATTAATTTCCCCCGGACATATCAAAGTCCGTGCACGAAAACCAGGACTATGGCTCTTACATGCAAATATCCAGGTTCAGCTGCAGTAACTTGAGGAACTCTCTAACTTTCAGTACCTTATGACCAGTTTTATGATGTCGATCACTAGCAGTAATTATCACACGAAATGAGGAAAATACGGAAGATCGCTCCAAGAATAAAATCATATGAAGTCACTGCCGTGCCAATTTTCCTGTAGTGCTCAGTGATACAAATAACGAATGAGTTCAAGGGTGAGGAATCTGAGATACAGGAAATTATGAATAAGGGTGGATAGATTTTCGTACTATCGCACGTAGGAGTATATGATAACATATTCAGACAAAATGAAAGAAACGAGAGCGAATGAAATTACAATGAAATCCAGACCATTAGCTGCTTACAGTCGTTGATAAATCCCTGGGGGACAGTTGAAAATGTGTGCCCCGACCAGGACTCGAACCCGGGATCTCCTGCTTACGGGTCAGATGCTCTATCCGGCAGAGGCACCCAGGACCTATCGTGCGGCTTCAGGGACTTATCTCTGTCACGCACCCCGCGAGATCCACACTCCAACTGTCTGTCCACACACTACATTTGTAGTGCCCCTGCCCACAATACCCATTACTCGCGGCACTCAATCTACCGATTCCCTTAAGAGTCTGGCAATGTGAGTGCATCCGCACTGAAGAAGTTCATTGACCGGTAAGCCTTATCTATGTGAAGATGATATCTGTTCTTTCGTACATGTCCGAAAGAAGAGATACCATCGCACTATAAAGGGTGCTCAGTCACATCAATAAGCACTGTACATTGTGCCACCCTTTGGCGGCAACGTAGCCACGTATTCTCGCATAAAAATGACCATACAGGTGCCGAAAGGCATCCTGCACTGGTTGTCTGCATCATCTTGCACTTTGTAATATAATTTGGCAGTGGTTCTTGCAGGCCCCGGAGAATGAGTAGGTTCCCATTTCAAAACGTCCTGTACGTGTTCAGTTGGTAAGAGATCTGGTGCTCTTGCTGGTCAGGGCAGTTGTTGTACACCATATTCCGCCACAGCAGGCTTGTGTAGGCATTCATTGTCCTGCTGAAAAGCGCATAACCTTCCTGTCGGAAAATGGCAGTAGCAATGTAGCGATAACTGGTTACTTTACCTTGCAGGAACACCAAATGGAACCACGAGTTGTGACTGAAGGCCCTCCACACCACGAAGTCTCGCATGGGACCTGTATGTCGTGGATGAAAGCACTCCGGATTACTCAGCTCACCGTGTCTATGCCATACACGTGCGCGTCCGCCTCTCGCATACAGACAGAGCCTCTTCTCATCATAATAATAAGCAGAGCGCCATTCCACTCTCCAGTCAATTCTTTCACGAGACCCTAGAAGCTGTGCTTGTTGGTGTCGTGGTGACAGTGGTAGCCTGGCCAGAGGCACACGTTGTCTTATTCCTGCTGCAAGCAGACGGTTGCCCAATGGTCCTTAATGACACAACAAGTTCAACATGTTTGCTTCGTCCCTGGATGGTGTTCGGTCGGCCATCGCTGCTCGCACTATGCTCCGACCTGGGTCGCGTCTGTACTACGCGAACGTCAACTACCTGATCTACCACTGTGCGAATTCCAGAGGTCACCGTTGAAAGCAACGCCACACCACCGATACATTGTGCCCAATAATCCGTCGATACGTCTGTCCAGCTTCAACAGGCCCCGTTCAAATGTCTCAGGCTGCTCAAGAGGAGTATGTACTCTGGTGAGCGATGGATGTACCCTAGAATGAAACTTGCAACCAGTGTCCACCTGTAAACTCAGCACAGCTACTACCTGCAGAGTCAAAACGTGGAGGTCTAGTGAGCATTATGTGATGGCCGATGAACGTGACAGGTGTATCATTATCACTACATCTCCTCAATATGGACATATTATATCCCAGTGCCACTGAACACTCTGCTATAAATACTGTCCACTTGCAAGCTGAATTGCCAATACTTACCACTTCATGGCAAGGAAAGCGTTTCTGAAGAAGAGAAATTTGTTAACCTCGAGTAGAGTTTTCTCAGGGAGTCTTTTCTGAAAGTAGTTGGGTGCAGTGTAGCCATGTGTAGAAGTGAAACATGGACGATATACAGTGTAAAGAAGAAGAGAATAGAAGCTCTCGAAATGTGGTGCTACAGAAGAATGCTGAAGATTACATGGGTAGGTAATGTAACTAATGGGTTACCGAATAGAATTGGGGAGAGGAGGAATCTATGGCACAACTCGACTAGAAGAGGGGATCAGTTGGTAGGACACGTTCTGACGTGTCAAGGGATCACCAATATAGTATTGGAGCGAAGCGTGAGGGTAAGCATCATAGAGGGCGACCAAGAGGTGAGTACACTAAGCGGACTCAGAAGGATGTAAGTTGCAGTAGTCTCTCGGAGATGAAGAGGCTTGTACAGGATGGAGTAGCATGGTGAGCTGCATCAGATCAGTCTGTGGACTGAAGACCACAACAACAACAATCACAAAAACCACTACATTCCATTCTTCTGTATATTATTTTTGTCATCAACTTGGATTCATGAACTGCTAAGCTGATTGCGCAATAAGTCTCGCACTCGTCAGCTCTTGCAGTCTTCGGAATTGTGCGGATTCTGAAAGTGTGTGAATAGTTTACCAAGGAAAATCACCAAACAACAGCAGTCTTCGAAAAGTCATTTTATTTAGACTACCAGGTAGTCACGCCTACGAAGTGAATAATCAAAAAACGAATTCACCGGATCCACATACTGATGGCTCCAGTATGCAAGTATCGATATATCTGATTACCTATACATGGAGTGCATAGAGGTCTGAAGATAGCATTATTGTGATGCCGAAACCGGTGGTCTAAACAAAAAATATCTCAAAAAATGCAGATGTTTGGCGATTTTCCTTGGAAAATATGACCGGCAGCTGTCCCGTATCCACAGTGGATCAACATAAATTGTGGTTTTGTTGCCATTCCCCCAATCAATTTAGAAATTCTGAAGAAATATTATCTGTCCACTCTGCCTTATCTGATCCCAAGTCTCCCAAAGCTATTTTAAATTCTGATTCTAATAGTGCGTCCACAATTCCCTTTATATCGACTCCTGCGTCTTCTTCTATTACATCAGAGAAATGTTCCACGCCATAGAGACCTTCAGTCTATTCTTTCCACCTATCCGCTCTCTCCCATGCATGTAATTCTGGAATTACCGCTGCATTCTTAATGTTATCACCCTTGCTTATAGTTTCACCAAAGGCTGTTTTGACCTTTCTATATGCTGAGTCACTCCTTCCGATAGACATTTCTGTTTCGATTTCATCACTTTTTTCGTGCAGCCCTTTCGTCTTATCTTCCCCACATGTCCTGTTTACCTCATTCAAAAGTGACTTGTATTTCTGTATTCCTGAATTTCCCTGAACATTTTTGTATTTTTTTATTTCATCGATCAACTGTAAGTACTTCTTTTGTTACCCACAGTTACTTAGCATTTATCTTCCAAGTGTCTATGATTTTCTTTTCAACTTCTGTGACTGTCCTTTTTAGAGATGCCCCTTAGTCTTCAACTGTACTGCCTGCTGAGCTATTTCTTATCGCAGTATCTATAGCCTTCGAGAATTTCAAGCATATCTCATTATTCCTTAGCACTTCCATGTCCCACTTCTTTGCGCATTGATTCATACTGACTACCCTCTTATACTTCAGCCTACTCTTCATCACTACTAAATTGTGATGTGGATCCATATGTTCTCCTGAGTAATCCTTACAGTCCAGTATCTGATTTCGGAATCTCTGCCTGACCGTTATTAATCTGAAATCTTCCCGCATCTCCCGGCCTTTTCCAAAGTTTACGTTCTCCTCTTCCAATTCTTGATCAGAGTATTCGCTATTACTACATGAAATTTGTTGCAGAAATCTGCCTTTATCCTCACTCGTTCCTAGTAAAAAGCCCACATTCTGCTGCAACCCTTTCTTCTACTCATTTCCCTACAACCGCCTTCCAGTCCCCACGGCTACTATATTTTCATCTCCCTTTACGTACCGAATGACCCTGTCAGTATTACCACACACGTTCTCTATCTCTTCGGCTTGAGATGTCGGCATGTATACCTGAACTATCATTGTCAGTGTTGGTTTGCTGTCGTTTCTGATGAAAACAATTCTATCATTGAACTGTTCACAGTAACACATTCACTGAACTACCTTCCTCTTCATACTGAATCCTACTCCCGCTATACACTTTCCTGATACCGTCGATATTACCCCAACTCATCCTTGTCTTCTATCCATTTCACTTTTCTGACACCCACTATATCTAGGTTGAGCCTTCGCATTTCTCTTTTCAGATTTTCTAACTTCCTTTCGAGTAAAATCTTCTGACATTCTACGTCCCGACTCATCCTTTCATTGGTTATTCAGTCTTTTTCCCGTCGTAACCTCTCCTTTGGCAGCGATCTCGCGGAGATCCGAATGGGGTACTATTCCGGAATCTTTGGCCAATCAGAGATCATCATCGCTCTCTCTCAGTTACAGGCCACCAGGCCACATGTCCTGTGGATACACAATAAGTGTCTTTAATGCAATGGTTTCCGTTGCCTTCTGAATCCCCATGCCGTTGGTCATTACTGATTCTTCCGCCTTTAGGGGCGGTTTCCCACCTCATTGGCAAAAGAGTGCCCTGAACCCCTTTTCTCTCGTCCGCCCTCTTTGACAAGTCCGTTGGCAGAACGATAATGACCTGTTATGCCAGAAGCCTTCGTCGGCCAATGATGTTGATTTTTATTCAGAATCAAGTAGAAGCGTGGTTAGAACCCGGGTCCAATGACCACTAGTATCATATCACTGTCGAATTGGAAATTTGTAGTAAGGTCTTATAGGACCAAACTACTGAGGTCATCGATCCCTAAGCTTACGCACTACTTAATCTAACTTAAACTAACTTACACTAGCTACAACACAGACACCCAAGCCCGAGGGAGGACTCGAAGTTCCGATGGAGCCCGAGACCACGCGGCTACGCCGTGCAGCATTGTTGTGTTCCGAGACCTGCTGTGGTAGCCATTTCTGCTTGTCACATGGGACATACTATCATCTTCCCACAAACAACATTCAGACGTGATTTCTGAATGTAGAAAGCATTGTTCCTACCTGCTTTGTGTGGTTGCCCTGAAATTTTAATCAGTTGTCCAAGTATGTAGTTCACTTCATGCCAGTTTGAAGTTAGTTTAATGCTACCTTCATACTGTTTTAATTTCGGTGACTAGTCGCGTGCTTCTGTGATTGTTCATAATGTGAACCAAGTAATTACTTACTTTGTAGTGGAATCCTGAAACATCGCCGCAACGTGTGCAGTTGAGGTGCATCTGCTTCTATATGTTCTGTGATACCGAGGGGCGTTCAACAAATAATGCAACAATTTTTTTAATGCAGGTTGGTTTTATTCAGGATTAGAATAAACCACATTATTACGCACTCTTTTCAGTAAAAATCCCTATTTTTCAGCATAACCTCTGTTCAATGCGACGTCTTACGTCACCTGTATGCCCGCAAGGTACCACTCCACCTGTCGACGTTGGAAGCAATGTCTTGCTGCATGAATAACCTTCTTATCATCCACTTACTGCTTCCTGCAGAGACCATCCTTCATTGGGCCAGGCATGTGAAAGTCTGAAGGTGCGATGTTCATTTTAAGCTGTTTCAATTCTCAATCAAGGTCCCGTTAGCAATAAAAATAGAAAAGCGTCAGTGTGAAAGAGAGGTGGTAGGACGAGATGCTTTGTGAAGGAGGAGGGGCAGAAGCCATGGACATAAAGGAAGAATGAGATGGATAGAAAGGGAAGGGAGGAGTTGAGAGAGAGAGAGAGAGAGAGAGAATGGGACGAGTAGATGGATAGAGATAGGGGCGATGACGTGATAGACAGAGAGAGGGGAAGGAGGAGGAGGTGAAGAAAGAGAATGGAAAATATATTTAGCAGTTGCTAAGCATTGACTGGTTTGCTAGTATTCTTGTAATTTCAATGGCTAGAAATGTGCTTAAATGGTTATTCGTAATGTGTAGTTTCTTGCTTCCAGGGGAATCCCCAAACATCGTCGCGACGTGTCCAGCTGCGGTCTCTCTGCTTTAGTACATACTGTGGTATTTCATTTGTTGCCTCACCCTTTGATGCAACAGCGACAAAATAATAACCTATGCCACTTGTATCTCACACCCGGTGACGTCATGTGGTCTCGTTTTGACGTGATCTACGACCCTGATAGCTAACATCCTGCTGTATGTAGAGACTCCTATGTTCAATAGTTGTGCTGCGATGGCTCTGCGTCCCTGAACACTATGCGACAAAGTGACAGCATTTGGTTCTATTCACGCTGCGTAATTTTGGTCTGTTATCAGCGAATAGCGTGTGGACTAGGCGGTAATGAATGCAACTGTTCGTTATAGAGATTCTGCGTCTCTTTGTTACCGTGACTGTAGTCTCGCCACAGCAATAATTCGCAGAATAGATAATAAAAACAGTGTTGACATAATGACAAAGAGACATTCTACACTTTGACCATTTACGTGTTAAATATTTAAAAATGGTTGAATTTGCTATATTTTTCGCTTTTGACTTTCCCCTTGACCCTATAGCTGAATAAAACAACTTTTTTTACCGTTAATTCGGTAATCGGGGATGTACTCTTCGTGTTTTATGCAATAAACATCTGGTTTCTTCTGATAGAATATTCCCGGTTCTGAGTACTACGATGAATGTCAGTAACACTCATTAGAGAGTCTAGAATCCTCTTAGAACATTTTATCGCCTAGATTGCAAGTTTCTCTACGTAGATAATTAGTTTTAGCCAGTTCAGTGGCTATCTTCATAAAAGTAAAGGTTTACCACTAATACAGGTCAATACATTTTATTCAAACCAAAAATGTTGTAGTACAATGAAGTTGAATATATAACCTATACGGTAACATAAGTGGTGTTAAGTTTTTGTACGACACGTGAACGAAATAGTAATAATTCACGCAACCGATCCGAGGTCATCATTGTGCTGTACGTACATTACTCACCCATAATCACAGAACTTGCAACACATTACACTTTTTATAGAGTACTGAGCACACTCAGAGAGTGCAAAAAAAAGACGCAGGATCCCATGTGTATGGCGATCTTAAACTTCCTGAGAAAATAGCCATAAGCAATATAACGTGCCAGCCTGCATGACACGGGAATCAGTTGAAGCTATAACGCTGACCGAAACAGGCAAAATAACTACCGCTGATCATTTAGACCTTTGCTATTGAAACCAGGTGGCAGTCCAGCATGATAATCTAACGCGTGAACTTACACCACTGTATATTCCGTTATAAATTAAATAAAACACACGTGTTACCTAAAATCTATTAGTAGTAATTGGCCTGTATGTCAAACGTTACGTTAGATAATAGAACACAATGGAACTTGTTACATACGTTTACATACTTAAAACATAAGCCGTACATAGATTTAAAGTTATCAAAATTTGTTATGGAATCGCCATGGGATTGAGTAGTAATACTATTAAAATTTATTTAAACTACCTTACATCCAGTAATATGTCATAATGCTTAAAATAAATAAGCTACACAAATATTCAAGGTATGAGATTCTAGCTCGTTTTGTCAAATTTGTTACATGAAAACGCCATGAGACAGAACAGTACCAGTGCTATAAATTCATGTAAACGACCTGATAACCTGTAATTAAATATACATGAACTTTTGACAACTACTACATCTGGAATCAAGTAACAGGTAATATTGTTATGATCAGATTTAAAATACACAACCACAACAGGTGCGTGGTAAACTCTTGCATATCTTATACTTCAGGACACATATCTATACGTCCGTATACCGGTGGACATTACGTCACCGCAGCAATCGACAGTACTTTTTTCTGTGTTACCAGGCAAAGCAAATAAGATCCAGACGGGTTACAATCAATTCTGAGAACTATAACACGTAGCTCGATGTCTTCGTCAGGTACGTGTTACACTATATTTATTGTATGGAAGGCCGGCCGGTGTGGCCGTGCGGTTCTAGGCGCTACAGTCAGGAACCGCGTGACCGCTACGGTCGCAGGTTCGAATCCTGTCTCGGGCATGGATGTGTGTGATGTCCTTAGGTTAGTTAGCTTTAAGTAGTTCTAAGTTCTAGGGGACTGATGACCACAGATGTTAAGTCCCATAGTGCTCAGAGCTATTTGAACCATTATTGTATGGAAACATTATAAACCAGAACTTCACTTAAACTATACCCTCCCATTCATTTTAAAACAAAGATGTATGGTCCGTGACGGACAGTAAGCAATTATTGGAATGGTAATGCGTAACTTGACATTTACATTAAAAAGTGTTGCATTACACTTATTGTATGACAACACTGTAATGAAACTACATTTAAACAACCTGACATCCAGTAACTAGTTGGATAACATCTTTTAAGAATATTGAGATTCATGAGCAGATTTGATGTTTGGAGACCTGAGTTTCTCCCAGTGTATACAATTTTCATACAGCTTACGGGTATTCAGCCAGGTAATATTTTCAGCGACCGCGCCTTTGAAACCCGCCTGTTTCTTCAGATATGTTGACGATACTTTTGTTGTTTGACCTCATGGTAGGGAGAATTTGAATGCCTTTCTAGAACATCTGAACTCGATCCACCCTAACATTCGTTTTACAATGGAGGTGGAAGAGGATGGTTGCCTTCCCTTTCTTGACGTTTTGGTTAGGTGGAAGGATGATGGATCATTGGGACGTGCAGTTTACAGAAATCTTAGTCACACCGACTTGTATGTACAGGCTAATAGTTGTCAATATCTAGCTCAGCGAGAAGGGGTACTTCGTACCTTGGTACACAGGGCACATGTCGTTTCCGACTCTGTAACTTTGCCAACTGAGCTGCCCCATCTTGAAGTTACGTTCCGTCAAAATGGTTATAGTGATAGACAGATTGAACGTGCGCTGCGCTATCTAAAAACTATGCATCATGTGATTGATGATAATTCTGAGTCGACACCTAAGTCTACTGCCTCTTTGCCTTACGTAGGAAGCATGTCCAACAAGATAGGTCGCATTTTACAGAAATACGATGTGAAATGTGTTTTCCGACCTCCATCTAAAATTAAAGTGCTTTTGGGTCGTGTTGAGGATGATCTTGGGTTGTTTAAGGCGGGTGTATATCGCATTCCTTGTAGCTGTGGCATGGCATATATTGGTCAAACTATCAGGACCGTAGAGGACCGATGTACTGAGCATAAACGGCAAACACGATTACAGCAGCCAAGTAGATCTGCTATTGCCGAACATTGCTTGGATGCAGGTCACCCCATGCTATATAAGAACACCGAGATATTGACATGCACGTCGAGCTATTGGAACAGTGTTATTAAGGAGGCAGTTGAGATTAAATTAGCGAGCAACCTTGTAAACAGGGATGGAGGTTTTTGTTGAAACTCTGTTTGGAATCCTGCTCTCTCCCTTGTCAAAAAACAGAGGGGTAGAGTCAATGTTACCTCACCTGCTAGTTCGTAGTCTCACTATCGATATCTCTGACTTTGATCATCTTTGGTGGCACTAGCGTTCAGTGTGTGTTATCTTTCCTGCATCAGTCTCAGAACCGAGGTTTTAAATTTGCCTGTACATCGCCTGTCCGTTGCAGTTTGCCTTGAAAATGGCGGGGTGTACTCCCGCCTCAGCGGTCACTGAAAATATTACCTGGCTGAATATCCGTAAGTTGTCCGAAGATTTGATGATGACATGTAGTGAAACCAGAATTACATTTCTAAAATTCATGTTTTATGTCTCTGCTCTCATTTATCTGTTACACTTCTAAAAATGATAATCGCTTGGAAGAGGAGGAGGAAAGGAAATAAAACCTCACTGTTTGAGAAGGAATGTGATGTTATTTCAGTCATTAGCAGTTACAGTCAAATTTACAAATAACTCAGCAGCATGACCCCAGTTACCGGTGAGAAAACACCTCCGGTCTGCATTCATGCACTGATTCCATTGAAAATTGCGTCAAAATATGTTGCGTCTTCTCCCGAAGCAAGGTGTCCCAAAACTGTTGTAACTAGTCCTCGATATAGACGGAACTGACGTTCGAGCAGGTCAAACACTTGTCCTACAGCAGACAGATATGGTGTCTTATTGGTCACTGTAGTACGATCAGCATCACATAAGCATTTCACAGAGACACGTGTCATGCGTGAACGAATATTGTCCTGTTGGAAAATGACACCACAGTACTGTCACATGAGAGGTAACACTTGTGGACCTGCCACTGTGCCGTCATAGTTTCCTCAGCCACTACCAGTCGTTAAGTCATCGGGGATGACTAACCACACCATGGCGCCTGAATAATACCACTGTGCCTCTCTAGAACATTGGGAGAACGGCACCTCTCAACATGTTTTAAAATGTTTTCCTATTCTTCTGCATCTAGCGTTGCGTACGTCCAATAAAGGGATCACCCCCTGACCTGAAAAACACCCTCATACCGTAACATTACATCTCCCGGCGAGGCCGTGGGTGGCGGCGAGAGGCAGCTACACACGGTGGTGGTCTAGCACCTTGTGGAGTGTACGGAGAAACAGAAAGCAACGAAATGAGTATGAAAAGTGACTTAGAACTCATCCTTGTGGTAGTCTCCAACGCAACATTCGTGGTCCATAAAGGGTTATCTTGTTCTCGTACGTCAATGACACGACGCGTAATGGACTTTAGAATGGTAGCCTACCCACCCAGTCGCTGGTCCTGTGTGGTGGGTAGGCTGCTGCCGACCGAAGAAGGAAGACCCAACCTCCCTTGTCGCACCATACACGTTGTTGCATGTCGGATTGTTTTTCTGTGCTGTTGAGTAGAACGGACACAGTATCAGATCAAGGAGTGGTGGAGTCAGTAGGATGTCTCCACCAGGCGTGAAATGCTAATGTGACACGCTGCTATAAATAGCCTTCTTAGTGTGCTATCTTGCCGAAAGACAGCGTGTGAAAGATCGGACCGAAGTAAAAGGTGGTTTCAGAAGAGGAGGAGCTGGCGGTGACAAATGGACGTGATATTTCTTCTCACCTGCGACTTGGAGCTTGCCCAGTGAAGTAATTCTACCCACAATAAGGGCTGTGTGTGGTACTCCCTTCTTACCGTGAGAATTGGGAAATTGTGGAAAGTACAAAAATGTTCAACAACGATAGTGAACTATAATGTGATTGACGAGAAGAAGTATCTGTACCAGCCAATCGAATACGTACGATACTGCAGTGCCTGGGTTGTTCAGAAGTATATTGCATGTGTCCAAATACACATTGCATCGTACACTCCTGGAAATGGAAAAAAGAACACATTGACACCGGTGTGTCAGACCCACCATACTTGCTCCGGACACTGCGAGAGGGCTGTACAAGCAATGATCACACGCACGGCACAGCGGACACACCAGGAACCGCGGTGTTGGCCGTTGAATGGCGCTAGCTGCGCAGCATTTGTGCACCGCCGCCGTCAGTGTCAGCCAGTTTGCCGTGGCATACGGAGCTCCATCGCAGTTTTTAACACTGGTAGCATGCCGCGACAGCGTGGACGTGAACCGTATGTGCAGTTGACGGACTTTGAGCGAGGGCGTATAGTGGGCATGCGGGAGGTCGGGTGGACGTACCGCCGAATTGCTCAACACGTGGGGCGTGAGGTCTCCACAGTACATCGATGTTGTCGCTAGTGGTCGGCGGAAGGTGCACGTGCCCGTCGACCTGGGACCGGACCGCAGCGACGCACGGATGCACGCCAAGACCGTAGGATCCTACGCAGTGCCGTAGGGGACCGCACCGCCACTTCCCAGCAAATTAGGGACACTGTTGCTCCTGGGGTATCGGCAAGGACCATTCGCAACCGTCTCCTTGGAGCTGGGCTACGGTCCCGCACACCGTTAGGCCGTCTTCCGCTCACGCCCCAACATCGTGCAGCCCGCCTCCAGTGGTGTCGCGACAGGCGTGAATGGAGGGACGAATGGAGACGTGTCGTCTTCAGCGATGAGAGTCGCTTCTGCCTTGGTGCCAATGATGGTCGTATGCGTATTTGGCGCCGTGCAGGTGAGCGCCACAATCAGGACTGCATACGACCGAGGCACACAGGGCCAACACCCGGCATCATGGTGTGGGGAGCGATCTCCTACACTGGCCGTACACCACTGGTGATCGTCGAGGGGACACTGAATAGTGCACGGTACATCCAAGCCGTCATCGAACCCATCGTTCTACCATTCCTAGACCGGCAAGGGAACTTGCTGTTCCAACAGGACAATGCACGTCCGCATGTATCCCGTGCCACCCAACGTGCTCTAGAAGGTGTAAGTCAACTACCCTGGCCAGCAAGATCTCCGGATCTGTCCCCCATTGAGCATGTTTGGGACTGGATGAAGCGTCGTCTCACGCGGTCTGCACGTCCAGCACGAACGCTGGTGCAACTGAGGCGCCAGGTGGAAATGGCATGGCAAGCCGTTCCACAGGACTACATCCAGCATCTCTACGATCGTCTCCATGGGAGATTAGCAGCCTGCATTGCAGCGAAAGGTGGATATACACTGTACTAGTGCCGACATTGTGCATGCTCTGTTGCCTGTGTCTATGTGCCTGTGGTTCTGTCAGTGTGATCATGTGATGTATCTGACCCCAGGAATGTGTCAATAAAGTTTCCCCTTCCTGGGACAATGAATTCACGGTGTTCTTATTTCAATTTCCAGGAGTGTATTTCTGAACAATTCAGGCACAGGAACACCGCATTCACCCGCCGACACCGGGCAAGCAACTTGAAATTAAAATATCCCCCCTGTACGGGAATATACATAATGAATGTTCGACTACACGGTGTAGACACGGGGTTGATGGTATAGGTAAGTTTGCGTTTGGCCATGAGGCGTCCTCGGATAGCCTAATGGCTAGGCGACCGCGGGAAATTCGGGTTCGAGTCATGGTCCGAGATGAATTTTCACTGTCGTCCATACTGATAGTTGTCCATACTCGCAATTGCCAATACATTTCATATAATCGAATGTATAGTCACGGCCAGGGCCATAGCTCTGTAAGATGCTTGGAGGGACAGTTGTGGTCGGGAAGCCAACAGCGTTACTTCCCGGAGGACGTCTGAGGCGGACATCCAGTGCCGGTAGCAGCCAAAGACACGCACTGCTCGCCGTACAGTCGCCACCAAACATCGAGGATTGAGTCCGGCCGTCTGCAGGGCTCTCTTCGTCTCCCTCCAAGCTGCTGCGGACGCCGCTTGCAGACGGCAGCTCGCCGCCAGCTTCGTCGACAACAGAACGATCACCACCCGTTAAAAATGCACTACAGCTTTCTCTCTCTCTCTCTGCCATCTAAGTCCGCCTGCCAATCGTGTGTCTCATAATAACCACAATTTGAACACCACAGGAACAATACTATGAATTTTGTGATTAATAATGGGGAAATTATTATTTCCTTTTCTTGTTGGTAAGTGTATTCGTAAATTAAGTTGAATAACGTTCCTCCTAATGCATTCTGCTTCCATTAGCGCCTCAGCATCGACCAAAATGGGAGATTCGTTCGATGCCGAACTGCTGTTCCGGTATGGTTGGAGAGCCTCTGCAACATTGTTCGAATTTAGTGGAAATACCAACTGGACTGAGGTGTGAATGGGCATTTGGATTGAGGATGGTGGCGTGCCAGGGACGTCCGTGCTGCTGTGGAATGCCCCTGTGTCAGGGTGGCGAAGTAGTTACCGCATCTGGCCAATAAGCAGAGGACCCTGGTTAGAACTCCGTCCTTGGTACAAATTTTCATTCGTCGTTTCAGTAACCGTCTATGCATCAGTGACGTTTTACACTTGAAAATATCTCCGGAACCCCATAATTTCACTTGATTAAAGTCCTCTTTGTAGTTCAAATACTGTTCTCAGATTCGCTATTTGTAATCTATTGTGTATTCACGTCTCCGTTTCTCGATTACGTTCGAAAGTTTTTGGGTCTATCTGTCATCCCTTTCGGCTTCCAGACTTATTTAGATTAGATATTTTCATGGGTTGCAGCATCAAGGATTAGTTCCGTTAGCAAGAAATAACTCTCCTTACCAGAATTAATTAGTAATCTTCAAATGGATATAGATTTTATATATATTCTAATTCGCCCTTCTCATGACCCATTTCGACGTTGGAATCTCTGGCCGTGGGTCAGCGGAGCTCAGTATAACAAATATGAGGGGGAAGCGATCTGAACCTATAGCTCACGTGCATATATCCCATTTATTTGAATAATTCGTCGAACTCTATTTTTCTCTTAGAGTATGTTATCTTGAACATAAATATTGGTCATTACGTTACGTTTGGGAACTATTTTGATTTTTAAGAGCTTATAGTAATCCCCGTCCCCCACATTTTCCTATGTCTAAGTTAACCTGTCACGTGTGCTGCTGATCACATTCTCAAAACATAACACATTAATTGTAAATCTGTTTAAAACTGAAATGAAGTAGTCTACCCCGAGCAGAGGATACAGATTTATTAAGGAAAATTTTCACCTATGCTGGTAATTGTATCTCGAGATACGTATCATTGGAGGCAGACATCGAGATAATTACTGCCTATCACTACACTGGTTCAGGATTTTCAGATTATTATTACAATTAGGCGAAGTATTACATACACAAAAAAAGCATTTGCATGGCATAAATTGTTTCTATTAGGTGGAGTTTCTTTACATACGTAGTTAGTCAATGCATGAAGTCTACTGTGAGGATACTAATTTCAGTTTTGTCTTGGATGACTCTGTTTAACCCCTTCCCTCCTTTAGTTGTTCCGTTACGCTTTGCAACTTACAAACATATACGTTTTCAGTTAAATTACGTTCATTTATACGTGGGCGAGATTTGCTATAAAGATAGGTAGTTCTTCAACGCTTAAAAACCGGGGTCATGATCTCTTATAAACTGTCATGTTAAAATAATGGTAGAAGTGTAGGCTTTTAACTTTTTCAGACAAGAATTTTGTCTGGAGGAAGGAAACTTTCCTCTATGTGGTAGTGCTCTTCGGGGATTTTTTAATGATTTTATATGTAATATTCATACAAAAAAATGTACCCGTTTCCAAAACATACTTTGTATATTTAACTTCGTTTTATGGACTGAAATAACTAATTAAGAAATATTCCTTATTGTAATAAACAATAAAATTATCATTCCACAATTAGCATGCAAATAACTAGAGCAGTACTCAGTTAAATAGTGGACTATAGGTAACCAACGACGTATGTGTATTCTGGCGGTCACGAGTTACGGCACACTGCTACAATACTTGCTGACATTTTCATAGCGATGCACAACAGTTGGCAGCACTTGCGCATGATGAAAAAGTTGAACATTCACAAATGTATTTCAGGTTTCCGATTGAAAAAAAAATACTTATTTTGCAGGTAAGACATAGAAAACGTTAATGTGTACAGTTGTAGCCGGAAGGTATGAAACGGTTAAAATATTCAACGTTCCTCAAAGCTGTAATGGTTGTTCAGTTCTATTTGTGACACAAAAGAATGTATTTGTAATTTTTGATTCCTGTCATCAAAAATTTAATGTTTCTTGGATCAAGGCAATGTTACACTTTTCGTTTAGTCAATTCTTCTTGCCTCCAGATCTTTACATATTTCCTTTCACAAGGTCATTATGTGAAAAGATTGTATGTGTTTTCAAGTTTCTTTATTTCATTAGTAAACAATTAGTGTTCAAAACCAACAGTAGAGCTCAACATTAATGAGGCTATAATATTTTGTTGTTTCTTCTGTTTCGTTTCTGGTTGTTCCAAGTATTGCTCTATTTCGATTGTTTTTTACATATTTGTGTGGCAAAGGCCTGAAGTGACTTTTACAACGGGCCTTATGACACATTTTAAATAACATGTTGCAGAATTTACGCATATGTCACTAATTTCAGGCGTAAGTTGAGAGCTCTAGTAGGACTTACTGCAGTTCAGAGATATTTTTATATTTTGGTACATATTTGTGAATGGTCACATTTGGTGATGAAGGCAGGTAGATCATAGTTGCTTAAAGACAATGTGTATACGAAACGCGTTGGAGATTGATGTTTTGTAAAGACACTTCAATTTTCCTTCTTGTCGCTGTCGCTTACAGCGTCTGGCGTACGTCAGGGTACTTTGGTAGGGCACCTGCTGCTCTTGAAATATGTGAATTACAGGAATAAATACTTTGTAATTCGCCTACCTAGACTAATGGAAACAATATAGTTTGACTGCTCGATCGGCGTAGATCACTGATGTCAGTCATAAACTTCAAGTATCTCTGACTGACTATACGAAATGATCGAAGGTATAACTACGTAATAAATTTAACCGTGGTGAACACAGACACAATACATATGTTTACTGGTTAGAGCACTACGAAAGTGTCATTCACACACAAAACTCATTAGTATCTCTGTCTGTCTATACGAAATGATTGAAGGTATAACTACGTAATAAATTTAACCGTGGTGAACACAGACACAATACATACGTTTACTGGTTTGAGCACTACGAAAGTGTCATTCACACACAAAACTCATTAGTTATTTTTTAGCCAAATACCAAAACTCACCTACTAATTTTAGTGTCTCGTTTCCTACTGTAATACCCTCAGCATCACCTGATTTAATCCGATTACATTTCATTTTTCTTGTTTTGGTTTTGTTTGCGTTCATCTTATATCCTTGTTTCAAAGCACTGTATATTTCGTGCAAATGCTCTTGCAAGTCTTTTGCTTATCATTTAGAATTACAATGTGATCGGCAAACAATGTTCCTATTTCTTCTTCCTAAACTTTAATTCGTACTTAAAACTTTTTTTTTGTTTCCTTTACTACCTGCTCAGTGTAGAGGTTGAATAACATCGGTGATAGTCTATAGCCTCTCTCAGTGTCTTCTGATCCAATAGTTCCATTTCACTCCTGTAACTACCACCTGATTTCTGTACAAGTTGTAAATAGTCTTCGCTCCTCGTATTTTACCCCAGCTAACTTAAGAATTTCAAAGAGAGTATTTCAGTGAACATTGTTAAAAGGGTTCTATAATTGCACAAATGCTACAAACGCAGATTTGCCTTTCCTTAGCCTATCTCCTAAGGGAAATCGTATGGTCAAGTTTTTTTCTGTAAAGAATTCATGTTAGCGCTTTGTAATCATGACTTATTAAACTGATAGTTCTGTAATATTCACACCTGTCAACACCGGATTTCTCTGAAATTTGAAATACGAAATTCGTCTTGGCGTATGAGGTTACGTCGTCTGTCTCATATGTCTTGCACGACAGATGAATAGTTCTGTCATGACTGGCTCTCCCGAGGCTATCAGAAGTTCTGACGGAATTTTGGCTACTTCAGGGTCCTTGTTTCCTCTTTCAGCGCTCTGTCAAATTCTTCTCGCAGTATCGTATCTCCCACCTCATGTTCATCTACGTCCTCCTCCCTTCCCATAATATTGCATCTTCCTAAGTATTGTTAGTTGTAAGACTGTCGATATCTAACAACGTTGGGGCACCCTATACTGAAAGTATTCCGTAAATTTTTGTGTCATCCACACTGAAGAGCCAAGAGACTGGTATACCTGCCTACTATCGTGTAGGACTCCCCTGAGCACATGACGTGATATGCACTCGACTAGTGTCTGAAGTAATGCTGGAGGGAACTGACACCATGAATCCTGCAGGGCTGTCCATAAATACGAGCGGGTGGAGATCTATCCTGAACAGCACGTTGGAAGGAATCCCAGTTATGCTCAGTAATCTTCTTGTCTGGGGAATTTAGTGGCCGGCGGAAATATTTAAACTCAGAAGCGAGTTCTGGAGCCACTCTGTAACAGTTGTGGACTCGTGGCGTATCGCATTGTCTTACTGGAATTGTCCAAGCTTCGGAAAGCACAATTGACATGAATGGATGCAGGTGATCAGACATGATGCTTGTGTAGGTGTCACCTGTCAGAGTCGTATTTAGACGTATTAGGGGTCCCATATTACTCCTAATGCACACGCCTCACACAATTACAGAGCCTCCACCAGCTTGAACAATCCCCTACTGACGTGCAGGTTCCATGGGCTCATGAGATTGTCAACATACCCGTACATGTCCATGCGCTCGATAAAATTTTAAACCAGACTCTTCCGAAAAGGCAAAACGTTTCCAGTCATTAACAGCCCAACGTCGGTTTGACGGGCTCAGACAAGGCGAAAAGCTTTGTGTCGTGCAGTCATCAAGGGTACAGGAGTGGGCCGTTGGCTCCGAAAGCCCATATAGATGATTTTTCGTTAATTGTTTCGCACGCTGACACTTACTGATGGCCCAGCATTAAAACCTGCAGCAATTTGCGGAAGGGTTGCATTTCTCTCACGTTGAACGATTTTCAGTCGTTGCTGCTCCCGTTCTTACAGGATCTTTTTCCGGACGCAGCGATGTCGGAGATTTGATGTTTTACCTGATTCCTGATATTCACGAAACACTTGTGAAATGATCGTACTGGAAAATCGCCACTTCATCGCTCCTCAGAGATGCTGTATGTCACCGCTCGTGCACCGACCATAACACCACGTTCCAACTTAATCTTGATAATCTACCATAGTAGCAGCGGTAACCGACCTAACAACTGCGTCAGACACTTGTTGTCTTACATAGGTGTTGCCGACGGCAGCACCAGATTCTGCCTGTTTACTTATCCTTGTATTTAAATGATGCCTATACCAGTTCTTTGGGGCTCCAATGTAATATGTAAGGTTACCATAGCAACCAAGACAAGAGTCCAGTTAAGTGAAAGAAAATTAGTAGTTATCCGTCATATTTTCATACGAACAAACCGTACCAAAACTCCGTCACCTTCTTCGTTTACAAACTGTCCATATATTGGGTACCATTACTTTCACGACATGTACGTAACAAATCTGAACGTATCATCGAATGGAATTTGTCATTACTGGTATACTTAATTATAAGACTTTCATCAACAAAAATAAAGATTTAGCAAGTCAGGTGTCGTTTGCACGGAACACAGTGCCCGTTGTAATTAATGTACATCTAAACTACCCTAAGTCACGTATTATTTGGTTCATTACTGGTTTAGCTCATCGGACGCTAGCATCTTCAGACATTCATTGCCTTAATGGAATGTCGGCGGTGGCGCCAAGTGGAACTTTTAACGTTTAACGTTTAACGTGTTAAACTAACTCACGTGGATGCAGGCGGATGAGGTCGTAGACAATCGCCGATATTTCGGTAGGAGAACACCCCGCCATTTTCAAGGCAAAATTGCAGCAGGTAAGCGCTGTGCAAACGAATTCTCGGTTTTCACATAAAACTCCGTAAAGGCAACACACCCATACACACAAACACACACACACACACACACACACACACACACACACACAGAGAGAGAGAGAGAGAAAGAGGGAGGGAGAGAGAGAGAGAGAGAGAGAGAGAGAGAGAGAGAGACTTTAAACACTAGCTCCATCACAACAAGCCAAAGCAGACCTACAAAGTTTATCGATTTTGAGATTAATAACGACTGAGACAGTATAATTTCTGTCTCTCCGTTTTTTGACGAGTGAGAGAGCAGGATTACATGCAGAACACAAAAAAAAGAATGTGCCGCTTTTTCTCAGTATACGAGTTGTCCGGAGTCCTGATAGTGTGACCAATATATGAGATGACACAACTGCAAGATCTACGGCAGACACCTGACTTATGAAAATCAGGATCATCCCTTACGGACCCTAAAAGTTCCGTGATCTTAGATAGTGGCCGAAAAACACACTTCACATCATATTTCCTCAAAATATGACGTTCCTTTGGAAATGCTCTCTGCGTAAGGCAAAAAGAGCATGGACTCTGGCGCCACCTCGGTATTATCACTACTCACCCGGTGGACAGTTGGTCGACAGCGTATTTCATCTGTCTTTCACTATAACCTTTCTTACGAAAGATGGCTTCGAGATTTGCTAACTCAGCTGACAAACTCTCAGGGTCCAAGATGACACAGGCGCTGTGAACCAAGGTACTATGTACCCCTTCACGTTGAGCTGGGTGGTGAAACTGTCAGCCTGCAGATACAAGCCAGTGTGAGTAGTCTTCCTATAAACGGCATGTACCAAGGTGCCATCCAACTTCCTCCTGACCAAAACATCAAGGAAGGGAAAACAGCAATACTTTTTCACCTCCACCGTGAAACGAATATCCGGGTGGGTTGAATTCGGATGCTCTAAAATGTCGGCCAAATTCTCATTGCCATGAGGCCAAACAAGAAAAATATCGTCTATATACCTGAAAAAATAAGTAGATTTCGAAGATTCCGTCACCCGACTGATTTACCGTAAGTTATTCAACCATTTTATATACCGGGAGAAAGTAAGGTCTCACATCTTTCAACGTGTTGCTATTAGGGCAATGAATATCTGAAGGTGTTCGCCTCTGAGCAGCTAAACTGGTTACAAATCAAACAATACGGGACGTGAGCAGAATTAGCTGTACATTGAAAGTAAAGATGCCCACCAGCCACTAACAGCAGCCATCCCCCCCTTTCACGCCAAAACCCCCCACCCCTGCCCACCTTCCCCTAAACCCATACTTTGAAAAGCTGAACTCACATGCACACAACAACAGCGCGACAGCCTGAAACGTCACATTTTGAATGAGTTAATGTTTTTAATATTTGACGTTATGCTTGTAAAATCTTTACAGTTGAAGATGCAAAACACAGTAACGTTGGTTTTGTTAGGTTCTGATTATTCCTCCATACGCTATGGAAAAAACTCAAGGTCAAGAGAATAACGAATTAAAACGTAATTGTTGAAGATGAATTCTCGCATAAACAGCGAACATTCAGAAAGTTATAAAACTTAAGCTTATAGCTCCTGATGAAAAGAATATGACGTCACGTAAAATTTTTAAAGTCGGTCAGTAATTGTACGCAGATTAGGAAATTAAGTTTTTGTTCCCAGTGAAACCCCTTTGATAGGCAACATGATACCGAAACAGGCGTCCGTTTCAACCATTTAGTAATACAGACATCATGCACACGGTATGTTTGAGACACGTGCAACTTCGCCGTAAATTTTAAATGTAACGCAATCTCTTCTTTGCGACACCACGGGTCTTTGAGAAAGTGTGGCAGAAATTCATGCGCCGTTGACATGCATGCATTGAGTCTGCAAGTGGAATAGAGTGTGTCCCACTGGAAACGCGTCGACGTATGTGGTATCAGCATGATGGTGCACCTGCACATTCCGCAATTAACACTAGGCTGACCCTTGACAGGATGTTCGACGGGCGTTTCATAGGACGTGGAGGACGCATAAATTGGCCAGCCCGTTCTCCTGATCTTACACCTCTCGACTTCTTTCTGTGGGGTACGTTAAAGGCGAATGTGTACCGTGATGTGCCTACAACCCCAGAGGATATGAAACAACGTATTGTGGCAGCCTGCGGCGACATTACACCAGATGTACTGCGGCGTGTACGACATTCATTACGCCAGAGATTGCAATTGTGTGCAGCAAATGATGGCCACCACATTGAACATCTGTTGGCCTGACATGTCGGGACACACTCTATTCCACTCCGTAATTGAAAACGGAAACCACGTGTGTACGTGTGCCTCACCCTTCATGGTAATGTACATGTGCGTCAGTGAAAAAGACCAATAAAAAGGTGTTAGCATGTGGACGTAATGTACTGTTCCAGTCTCTTCTGTACCTAAGGTCCATCACCGTTCCCTTTGGATCCATACGTAATTCGGTGCTCTCCGATACACACAATCGAACAGCGGAGGAGTGGTACTCAAGCGTCAACTTTAGGTTACAATATCTCCGGATGTAATTAACATTTACAATGCAACAAACGGCTTTGATTACGTATTTGTTTATATGTTCAGATGTGCTAACAAAACTAACGGGGTTGCATTTAAAAAAACGTAGGTTTGTGTTAAAAAACGTACTTCCGTGCATTTTTTATGGTTTGTATTAACCAATTACACTAGCCCCTCTCCTCACGTTCGGTCTGTGGAATCGATTCGTCAGTATTTGATGCGGTTTACGAAATATATCCAGCGGTAACGTTAGGTGACTCACCCTGTATAAGACTTTCACCGTTTAATCACTGACCTCCACTCTATCTCTCTCTCTTTCTCATTCTCTCTCACTGTTGCACATCGCTGCACTTATCGCTTGTAATTCAGGTGATGGAATCGCGTACAGGAGTTACGGAGATGGAGCAGCATCTGATGCAGCGCGCATTGTGAAAGGCTGCCAAACGGAGGCGCAACTTTTCTTTCGGAGGTTCCTTCGATCGGCCTGCGGCTAATGGGAATTTCTCTTTGCGCTCAGTGTCACTGCGGATTCGGGCGCGATATCCCCGGCCCCTGGAGTGTCTGTCGTGGGCTTAACGTCCCTCCCCACCGCAGCCCCCGCATTCGCTTTGTGCGGACTTCCACTCTTCGGCCTTATCTTTCCGGCCACCTACATTCCCTGGGTACCAGTGATACGACCCGCCCATCATTCTGCGTCCTCTGGCTGCCGTCTCCATCTTAAGGCTATTTAATGTTGTCAACGGGTATATAATAATTCACCTGTTTCCCTATTTATAATCTATTCAAATCCAATGAGCATTTCCTGCCTTAGGGTGCTGAGGAAAGGGATCGAAAATCGATCGAAGTAAAAAACAGCTGATCGAAGTAAAAGACAACTGTTACTCAAAATAACTCCGTTCGAGAGCACAAGATATGGAACTTTACGCGTATGTGTCTTTGGCAGGTTGTCTCCGCGATTTCTTTCTTTAAAACATAAATGAAAACACCGGTAACTAAATTTTAATATTTTCCTTATTTACAATTGAGGTTTGGGCAACCCACATGATCGCCGGGTCTTATTCACATACATCCTTAAGCTCCTGTTTCGCCCACACAAGTGACGCGACAGCAGCTTTCATTACGTATGAAATCAAAACTATACGAGAAGTTAACGTTTGTATACAGCCTCCGCCACACTAACCAATACACAGTGATGAGACAAAACATTATGACCACTGTCCACCGCGACGTTGGATGCTGCCTGGAGGCGTTAAAGGGACGTGGCAAGCGAAAATATGGCCTGCAAATGGGGATATCCACTGAGATAAGAGGCATTGCCAAAGAGATGATTATTATTAGGCAGAGCCTATGAACGAGTATCTCGAAAAGGCCGTAGCTAGTCGAATGTTCACGTGCTGTTATTGGGAGCATCTACGGAAACAGGTAGAAGGTCTGTGAAACTACCATTAGGCACTAAAATAATGGTTGGACGTCCGAGACTCTTCACAGAACATGGGGCTCGTCTGCTCTGTAAAGTAGCGTAGAGGGTGATATGTGGCATCTCTGTCGAAGGAGTACAATGCTGGTGCACGCACAAGTGTGTCGAAGCACACTGTTCATTGTACGTTGTTGAACATGAAGCTCCGCAGCAGACCACCCCTAAGGGCACCCCTGATTCGTCCATCGATCACTTCGGGTGTATCACGCATTTGCTACACGGTTGATAGTCGTCTCCACAAACACCGTTATCGAGGTGAACGGCGGCTCGAAACGTGCAGCACGCCAGGGATGCAACCTGGTGGGAGTAGTATTATGCTATGGGACACATTCTCTCGCGCTTTCATGGGACCTGCGGCAGTAATCGAAGGCAGGCTAACAGGTGCGAACTTCTTGCATTCCTTGGTACTTGATGTCAGCTCGATGGCGATGACATGTTTCAGTAGTATAAGTATCTGTGTTTCACCGTAGCGAGACACTTGCTACAGTGATTTAAGGGTTATTATAGTGAACTTACGTTGATTTCTCGGCTACCAAATTCACCTGATGTAAATCCTATGGAACCCTTGTGGTTGACTATCGGACGCCGTCACAACGTACACAAATCAGCGGCCCGTTATTTACTCGAATTTCAAAGTGGTTCAAATGAGTCTAAGCACTATGGGACTTAACATATGAGGTCATCAGTCTCCTAGAACTTAGAACTACTTAAACTTAACTAACCTAAGAACATGACACACATACATGCCCGAGTCAGGATTCGAGCCTGTGACCGTAGCAGCCACGCGGTTCCGGGCTGAAGCGCCTAGAACCGCTCGGATACTGCGGCCGGCCGCGGATTACATGACCCGTGTGTAGGGATATATTGCCTTATACCTTTACAAACTAAACAACAAACCATCGGATTCCTGATATGCAGAATCAGTGATTATTTCATTCCAAAGACGGAGAAACAAATTAATAAGCAGGTGGTCAAAATATTTTGGCTCATTGGTGTAACTTCGCACATACTAGAGTTTGTAACGCTGTTTTTGTAGCTGTTTGTTAAAAATATATAGTTCAAAAATGGTTCAAATGGCTCTGAGCACTATGGGACTTAACTTCTGAGGTCATCAGTCCCCTAGAACTTAGAACTACTTAAACCTACCTAACCTAAGAACATCACACATATCCATGCCCGAGGCAGGATTCGAACCTGCGACCGTAGCGGTCACGCGGCTCCAGACCGTAGCGCCTAGAACTGCTCGGCCACCCTGGCCGGCAAAATATATAGTCTTCACGAAATATATTCCGCTTAAAACATACAGGTGAGATAGGAAGAGAACCCCCTACCACCGAAAGCAGTTGATGTGCTGTTCTGAGAAGTCAGCTGTTACCAGGCAAGCCTTGTTACATGGCGAAATAGGAATAGGCAACAGCTATCAGCTATGGCTCCAATAGACAGCAACACAGAGATAATCTGTAATTTACAATATAATTAAATGAAAATACACCTGCGCGTATATAAATAATAAATGCGATTGCAGCAGAGAAAATGCAACTAAAGAGATGGAAAGCAGTCTGAAATAAATTCGCAGTCACTCTCACCCACTTTCACTCACGACAACGATCAAACTAGTTCACATCATAGAAGATAGTGTTAAATTTTTGCTAATGTTGTAAATGTAAGTGAAAGAAGAAGAAAACTAAAGTATGCGGCTGGTTGATTACTTACTAAGAATGCGTGCGTGCCAGCCAGCCTGGCAACACATTAAAAACATCGACCTAAAATTTTAGGCCAGAAGTCGAACATTTCACAAAAATGGAAAACACGTGCCACATTCCATTGATCGTCAGTTAAAACAGTAGGCAAATCCGTCGTCGCAAAATGAGGTTCTGTTCTTACACCTAAAAATAGACAACAGTCTAGTAATAAGTGGTGCACTATCCTCTGTATGCACAAGCACCACACATTTGATGGTCCTCTCACCAGAGTCAGAAGCCACGCATCATAGGGGTGTGGCCTATGCGAAGACGAGTGAGCAGCACCTCATCCGGCCTACATGGCGGGAATGTGATTCGCGACGGCCGCATTGTGAACTTTATTAGACGCAGCTCATTGTCTGTCACTTGCAGCAAATCTTAACAGCGAGGCTACAGCATGCACGACGCTGCCACACTGAAGTAGCTGAGGATCACGACACGCCTCCTTGGCTGCTGCATCCATCCTTTCGTGCTCCGCAATACCCATGTGCCCTGGCACCCAGCAGAAATACACCTCCTTCTCCTGCCTTTGTAGCTGGAGGGTACTGTGGAGTAGTTTATCTGCTGGATACAAGTGTTATAGACACTGAAAGTCACTCAGGGGACCGGCACAGACAAGTAGTTTAGCTCTCGAAACATGTCTCTTCTATCCAGTGCCCGCAAGATCGCGTATAATTCCGCGTCGGAGACAGGAAAGACTTCAGGCAGTCGGATCTTGAGGGCACGATCAATGAAAACAACGGACCAACCGTCGGAGTTTCCCTGTTGATCCCAATTCTAAATACAGCTGCAGAGTTCTGGTCAGTTAAAACGTCATAAAGTAATGTATGAAAAACATACGAGAGAGAGTAGCCTCTTCTGCACTGAACTAATTCTAAAATTACTCTCGCCCTTTGCAGTACCAGGGTGGCAGGCAGTTAAAACCCTTATTTGGGGCCGGCCGTGGTGGCCGAGCGGTTCTAGGCGCTACAGTCTGGAACCGCGCGACCGCTACGGTCGCAGGTTCGAATGCTGCCTCGGGCATGGATGTGTGAGATGTCCTTAGGTTAGTTAGGTTTAAGTAGTTCTAAGTTATAGGGGACTGATGACCTCAGAAGTTAAGGGGAGCCGGAAGTGCCTATGCTGCCCATGTTAAAATCACTAAGTTTGAGGAACATTTATGAATAAACTACCAAATACAAAAATGTGATTTTTTTACGTATAGAGTGGTTTAATATTGCAGTTATGACAGAGGGATTTTGGAGTATCTTTTCTAGTTTCCTTCCAATTATTTTTTTATTAATGACCCAAATATTTTTGCAAATAATTCCTTTATAATTAAACTGAAATGAAACTACTGAACAAATTGCCAAATGGCTGTGTTACAATGTAAGTTTGACCACTAGGAGTGCTGTATAAAAATTTCATCTCTCTAGCTTGAGTGGATTTTGAGAAAATGTTCCTTATATTCGAAAAATTCTAATTTACGGGAAATGGCTATCAAAGTTTCTCAATACATTCCTGCACTATAGGAGGGATTATCAGGGTCTTCTTGTTCATCCTCCAAAAGCTTCCTCTTCTGTCTTCTTTTCTGGCCTGTTGTTCCATTATACTTCATATGCCTTTCTCTTCTTTCTGTTCCTCTTATCCTTTCTCTGTCAATATTTCTTACTGTTCGTACAGTTTTCACACCAGCTGTAAATCCTAATGCCTTCAGAACTTCACACTTCACGCTGTTCCCTTGGTTGTAGATTGCTATTGCATCATAAATGCCAAAGTGCAGTGTTTTAATGCTTACAAACGCACTTTTAGGAATCACTTTCCAAATCAAATTGTTTATGCTCTCATTAGGATTCTCCGTCTTTCCGTGTAGACATTTGTGTAACAATTCTGGCTGTGCTAAGTCATGAAAAATTGGTTTTATTGCATTTATCACGTCTGCTGGCATATCATGTTTGTGATCATAGTCCTTTTTTGAATTGTATTTGCACCAGGAATCTTTTGGGCACAGGCTGTGTTGAGGGTATTCATTGGAAGAGGTAGTATGAAGGAACAATGCCCACACTGCTTTTCGCATGTCACTAACATTACTAGTATTTTGCCTTATAGCATACCCATGGTATCTCTGTAGCCGTTCAATCACCTCATCAGTAAGCCTGCCTCTCCCTTTGTCTTTCCATCACTGAGCTAACTTGAACCCAGAGTTTGTTTGAGCCTCTTAGCGCTTCATTTGTCACAGAAAACAATGTAGCCAACCCTTGCACACTAGCTGTATACGTAACATAAGGCGCTGTATGCGTAACAGGCCGAGGAAATCCCTCTGTAGGCGTGGGGGAAAATGGCAATAACTCCACTTCTAGGGTGAGTAGAACAATAATTCAAAGTTTACATTAAAGAGGAATGTTCCAATTAATTTTCGGTAGAAAAAAAATCGTAATTTTTTGGATTTGACCACCTCCGGCTCCCCTTAATTCCCATAGTCCTCTGAGCCATTTTGAACCTTATTTGGGACTGTACTTGGTTTTCACCAAGTGACTTCAGCACGCAATGCATGCGCATCTCTTCAACGGACTTTTCATTCGTGATGTTTGGAGAAAAGACGTTCCAGAGACGGACTAGAAACATTATGGTATGCTCGTGAATGCGTAACAGCCAGGACCTTACATTCTTGACGCACCATGAGCAGCTGCCGCCGAAATGGCAATATATATCAATATTTACTTGCAATGTTCAATCTCTATACCTAGGTGTAGTGCTAGAGGCGGTGAACGATGGCTGACACCAGCTGTGCAATGACCAGTAGGATTGTTCTCGGTGACAACTGAAGATCAGTTCAGAAAAACTGTCTATCGGTACTATATAACTGTTGAGTGGACCCGTCCGTCTGCTTATATTCACGTTTAGCTGATAGGTATCTAGTTGGGAAGCATTTGTTTGAAGTCTGAAGGAAGCACACTGTACGTGGTCCTTATAGCGGGAGTCCCCTCTAAAGTGTGCCTGTAACTATGTTGTGCCTGAAACGCAGGCAGCTCGACGGTCTTCTATGTAGGCTGTGTGTCGTATCTTCTGGAGGAAATAGCAAAATATAAATAAAATGTTCATACCTCACATGCAGTGGTCTCGAGGAAAGTACACAACTATGATGAATATGATTGCAGATAACTCAACATCGATACTTTTTATGGAACACTGCGCCTGTGTTAAACACCAGAACTGCCGCCTGATGATAGAGTTGTTGTTGATGTTGTGGTCTTCAGTCCTGAGACTGGTTTGATGCAGCTTTCCATGCTACTCTATCCTGTGCAAGCTTCTTCATCTGCCAGTACCTACTGCAACCTATATCCTTCTGAATCTGCTTGGTGTATTCATCTCTTGATCTCCCTCTACGATTTTTACCCTCCACGCTACCCTCTAATACTAAATTGGTTATCCCTTGATGCCTCAGAACATGTCCTACCAACAGATCCCTTCTTCTAGTCAACTTGTGCCCCAATCTTATTCAGTAACTCCTCATTAGTTATGTGATCTACCCATCTAATCTTCAGCATTCTTCTGTAGCACCACATTTCGAAAGCTTCTATTCTCTTCTTTTATAAACTATTTATCGTCCATGTTTCACTTCCATACATGGCTACACTCCATACAAATACTTTCAGAAACGAATTTCTGACACTTAAATCTATACTCGATGTTAACAAATTTCGCTTCTTCAGAAGCGCTTTCCATCCCATTGCCAGTCTACATTTTATATCCTCTCTACTTCGACCATCATCAGTTATTTTGCTCCCCAAATTGCAGAACTCCTTTACTACTTTAAGTGTCTCATTTCCTAATCTAATACCCTCAGCATCACCCGACTTAATTCGACTACATTCCATTATTCTCGTTTTGCTTTTGTTGATGTTCATCTGATATCCTCCTTTCAAGACACTATCCATACCGTTCAACTGCTCTTCCAAGTCCTTTCCTGTCTCTGACAGAATTACAATGTCATCGGTGAACCTTAAAATTGTTTTTTCTTCTCCATGGATTTTAATATCTACCCCGAATTTTTCTTTTGTTTCCTTCACTGACTGCTCAATATACAGAATGAATAACATCGGGGAGAGCCTACAACCCTGTCTCACTCCCTTCCCAACCACTGCTTCCCTTTCATGCCCCTCAACTCTTATAACTGCCATTTGGTTTCTATACAAATTGTAAATAGCCTTTCGCTCCCTATATTTTACCACTGCCACCTTCAGAATTTGAAAGAGAGTATTCCAGTCAACATTGTCAAAAGCTTTCTCTAAGTCTACAAATGCTAGAAACGTAGGTTTGAGTTTCCTTAATCTAGCTTCTAAGATAAGTCGTAGGGTAAGTATTGCTTCACGTGTTCCAATATTTCTACGGAATCCAAACTGATCTTCCCCTAGGTCGGCTTCTACTAGTTTTTCCATTCGTCTGTAAAGAATTCGCGTTAGTATTTTGCAGCCGTGACTTATTAGACTGATAGTTCGGAAATTTTCACATCTATCAACACCTGCTTTCTTTGGGATTGATATTATTATATTCTTCTTGAAGTCTGAGTGTATTTCGCCTGTCTCATACATCTTGCTCACCAGATGGTAGAGTTTTGTCAGGTCTGGCTCTCCCAAGGCCGTCAGTAGTTCTAATGGAATGTTGTCTACTCCTGGGGCCTTGTTTCGACTCAGGTCTTTCAGTGCTCTGTCAAACTCTTCATGCAGTATCATATCTCCCATTTCATCTTCATCTACATCCTCTACCATTTCCATAATGTTGTCCTCAAGTACATCGTCCTTGTATAGACCCTCTATATACTCCTTCCACCTTTCTGCTTTCCCTTCTTTGCTTAGAACTGGGTTGCCATCTGAGCTCTTAATATTCTTACAAGTGGTTCGCATTTCACCAAAGGTCTCTTTAATTTTCCTGTACGCAGTATCTATCTTACCTCTAGTGAGATAAGCCTCTGCATCCTTACATTTATCCTCTAGCCACCCCTGCTTAGCCATTTTGCACTTTCTGTCGATCTCATTTTTGAGACGTTTGTTTTCCTTTTTGCCTGCTTCATTTACTGCATTTTTATATTTTCTCCTTTCATCAATTAAATTGAATATTTCTTCTGTTACCCAAGTATTTCTACTAGCCCTTGTCTTTTTACCTACTTGATCCTCTGCTGCCTTCACTACTTCATTCCTCAAAGCTACCCATTCTTCTTCTACTGTATTTCTTTCCCCCATTCCTGCCATTTGTTCCCTTATGCTCTCCCTGAAACTCTGTACATCCTCTGGTTTAGTCAGTTTATCCAGGTCCCATCTCCTTAAATTCCCACCTTTTTGCAGTTTCTTCAGTTTTAATCTACAGCTCATAACCAATAGATTGTGGTCAGAGTCCACATCTGCCCCTGGAGATGTCTTACGATTTAAAACCTGGTTCCTAAATCTCAGTCTTACCATTATATAATCTATCTGAAATCTGTCAGTATCTACAGGCTTCTTCCATGTATACAACCTTATTTTATGATTCTTGAACCAAGTGTTAGCTATGATTAAGTTGTGCTCTGTGCAAAATTCTACCAGGCGGCTTCGCTTTCATTTCTTAGCCCCAATCCATTTTCACCTACTACGTTTCCATCTCTCCCTTTTCCTACTACCGAATGCCAGTCACCCATAACTATTAAATTTTCGTCTCCCTTCACTATCTGAATAATTTCTATTATTTCGTCATACATTTATTCAATTTTTTCGTCATCTGCAGAGCTACTTGGCATATAAACTTGTACTACTGGAGAAGGCATGGGCTTCGTGTCTATCTTGGGCACAATAATGCGTTCACTGTGCTATCTGTAGTAGCTTACCCGCATTCCTATTTTTTTTATTCATTATTAAACCTACTCCTCCATTACCCCTATTTGACTTTGTATTTATAACCCTGTATTCGCCTGACAGAAAGTCTTGTTCCTCCTGCCACCGAACTTCAATAATTCCCACTGTATCTAACTTTAACCTATCCATTTCCCTTTTTAAATTTTCTAACCTACCAGCCCGATTAAGGGATCTGACATTCCAAGCTGCGATCCATAGAACGCCAGTTTTCTTTCTCCTGATAACGACGTCCTCTTGAGTAGTCCCCGCCCGGAGATCCGAATGGGGGACTATTTTACCTCCGGAATATTTTACCCAAGAGGACGCCATCATCATTAACCATACAGTAAAGCTGCATGCCCTCGGGAAAAATTGATGGAGTAAAATGATTGATAGTGTAAAATGATAGAGTAAAGTCTCCAAAACACGTCGTAAACAAAAATGCTAAAGAATTCATATACAGAATGTCGCACCTGTCAAGTTCGCTCAAACCTTGCAGCGTAATTCTCGTGATCTGTTTACTTAACGCCACCAGCTGTCACCATCCATCGCAACGAAGTAGCGTACTGAGGCCGTCGGTTCACATAGCACGAGCCATATCAGACTCAGACAGCTTATCCAATGATATACTCCATCTGCGTACCACTTTCCAACAAAATGGATACTCCGAACGGGAGATTCACCGTGCCTTACACCCGAAGCGGGTTACCCAACGTGAGGAAGTGGAAGAAGGCGAAAAACAACGGGGAATGGTCATCTTGCCATACGTCTTCGGTGTCTTTCCAAAAATAGGAAGATTATTGAAGAGGCATAAAGTTAAATGTGCCTTTCGTCCTCCGGCAAAACTCAGAGCTCTCTTGGGCTCATCTAAGGACACCCTTGGCCTAAGAAGGTTAGGTGTTTACGAGATTTCTTGTAGCTGCGGCATGTCGTACATCGGACAAACTTGTCGCACTATAGAAGAGTGATGTACTGATCACCGACGCTACACTCGTCTGGAGCAACCAGAAAAGTCTGCAGTGGACGAGCATTGTCTCAGTACAGGCCATTCTATGAATTATCAACATACCAAAATTCTCTCATCGACGAGTTGGTACTGGGACAGTTTTATTAAGGAAGCAGTGGAAATACGTAGCTCAACGAATCTTGTAAACTGAGACACGGGCTTTCAGCTCAGTACAGCTTAGGATCCAGCACTGGCCATATTGAACTCGCTTCGAGCAGAGAGGAGTACTATTGGTCATACGACGGATGACGATTCGCCAGCAACATAAATATTCTTTTGACAACGGGAGGATAATCAAGGCGCCTACCCGGATGTGCATTTTTGCTTGCGGCTTCCGACAGAGGTCGCTGGGGCGGCCGATGGCAGCGCAGAGCAGCGGCGGCAGCCTCCGCGCGTGCTCCAAAGTCTTTGGTTCTTCATCCTGTAGGTGGCGTTGCTGTCCTTCCAGCTATCGGTTGATATCGTTGCTATTGGCCGTCGAATTTGGCGCCTCCGCGCATGCGCACTTCCTGCCTAAGACTGGCATAAATCGGGGGCTCTGGTCCTGCCTTAGCAACCCCCCCCCCCCCACCTCCAGTACACCTCTTGCTATATGCCGATGATACCGCCTTCCTCGCACTCGATCCTACCCTCCAACGGTTCCAACGCCTTCTCCAGAATGACCTTGACCTTTTTGCCACATGGTGTAGCCAGTGGCTCCTGAACATCAATCCTTCCAAGACCCAGGCAATCATCGTAGGTCGTACCACTCGCTCTTTCCAGCTCCTGGATTTCTCCCTTACCGTCTGCGCCCGTCCTGTCGCCTCCCCCCACCCTCATCTACCTTAGCCTCACCATTGACCGTCACCTCACCTGGATCCCTCATCTCCGCTCCATCCAATCCAAAGCCCTCAACCGCCTCAGACTCCTCAAACTCCTCTCTGGCCGGACATGGGGGTTGCAACCCTACAAATCCTTAATCCGTCCCATCCTCTGTTATGCCAGTCCTGCCTGGGTATCTGCCCCCCCCCCCCCAAATTCTATAAGTCCCTCCAGATCCTTGAGCGTCATGCACTCCGCCCTGCCTTCTGTATACGCCTCCTGTCCCCAAGGCAGATCCTCTATGACCTCATTCCTTTCCCCAGCTTCCATCCGCTTACTCTACACCTCCCGCCGCCTTGATCCCCCTCACCCCCTGGTTGCTCCTCTCCTCTCCCGGATTCATCTCTACACCCTTCATCTGCTTTCCCAAGGTGGCTTCCATCAACTCCCCCTCCCAGATGATGCCTTCTCTCCCTCCATTTATCCCTCCTATCAACTCTGATCCTCACTACCCCTCCTTTCCTCCGTCCTTTTCCTGGGCTCCCTCTCCCTCCCTTCCATCCTCTTTTTTTTCCCCCACCTACCCTCTCTCTGCCCCCTTATCTCCCCGAGTCCTTTTGCATTTCCTTCCTCTGCCTTTCCCCTCTCGCGTCTGCCCTGCCCCTCACCCCCTTATGAGTCCTCTCCCTCCTTTGGTCCCCTCCCCCCCTTTTCGTTTATTACTCTCCTCCCTCCTTGTTTCCCCCTCACCTACCCAGGTCCCCCCACCCCCCCATCTGCCCTCGGCTTTGGTGTGTTATCTTTGTGCCGACATTTTAGTACAGTGTTTATGGTGAGTGTTCAGTGTTGTGTGTCTTCTACGAAGTGTTGCGAACGGACATCATACTGTCGCTGGATGTGATTTTTATATCTATTGTGAACAGAAACCAGACTGTCGCCATGTTTTTTATTGCCTGTCTACTATGTTCCCTGTCTGCTTCCTGTGTATTTTATTAGCTTTGCCAACAACTTGCTTTATGTTTTAACTTTCCACAATTTTCCACCGTTTTACAATTTCAGTCACCGTTTTATCGCCTGATTTTATTGTTTCTTATCTTCTTTCTTACGTTTTAAAAAGTCTGTAGGCTGCAGAGCAGCATAATAAGCTGCGGCCAGCCCGCCCCCTTCGGGGGGAATCGAAATACAATAAAGGAAAAAAAACCTGCCTTAGCAGTGTGTTCGTCGCACCTGAAGATGTCGGCCAGTTCCGCTGCTGAAATATTGTGGAGTTTTCACTATGACATCCGACGTCTCGCCCGAGAACCATGTATACATAACACAGATTGGTTCGGGAATTCAACGCTCAAATATTTTTTTCAAAATGACATCTGCCGCCGGCCGGTGTGGCCGAGTGGTTCTAGGCGCTTCATTATGCAACCGCGTGACCGCTATGGTCGCAGGTTCGAATCCTGCCTCGGGCAAGGATGTGTGTGATGTCCTAAAGTTAGTTAGCTTTAAGTAGTTCTAAGTCCTAGGAGACTAATGACCTCAGATGTTAAGTCCCATAGTGCTCAGAGCCATTTGAAACATTTTGACATTTGCCTTGCACTTTTCGTTGCCTTTTCCATTGCTGCGCCTGTCGACCCGTGTCAGCTACCTCAGCTACCATTAATCTATCTTTCTTTATCGCATAATGAGGAAGTGTAAGATTCTTTATTACTGTCGTTTTCATTTCTCCGCTTCCGCTCTTCTCGTTTACTCCCCCTTGCACATCTTGTTGTGGATCTGAAAATTCCTGCCTTTAATTTCACACACAATGCGCTTCCACAGTTTCTTCCGTATTTCTCGTTTGTCTCTGCTAAGCCACTCTTTCTGACATATTTTATTCCTCATTCTTATCTTGTCTCCCTTCGGTGTCATTTCTAGCACCTGAATACCATAACTCAAAACTCCACCAAAAATAAACGAAAAATATACCTGTTCAAAACAAGCAGATAAAAATACGCTCTATGCCTTCATCGGAGATAATCTTCACTCCTTCCAAATTAACACTGTAAGTGTAGACCAGATGTGAGTCGAATTCAGAGAAATAGCATCGAGAGAAGTCGAGAGCTAGATACCAAATAAATGAACAAACGACCGAGCTGATCCCCCCATGCTACACTAAACAGGTAAGGATTCTGCTGCAGAAACAATGAAAACAGCATGCCAAACTGAAACGAATGCTAAAGCCCCAAGATTGCTGGCCTTTTATAGAAGCTCGAAATTTAGTGCGGAATTCAGTGGAGATGCTTACCATAGATTCAATAACGAAACTTATTCTCGATAGCTGGCAGAAAAAAAAACAGAGAGATTCTGGTGATATGCAAAATGAATTTCTTTTATTTCACGTCTATGGTCACAAACTTGTAGGTCGTCGCACTATCGGTTTCGGTCAGCAATGACTATCTTCAGATCTGCAGCAAAATATGGGAAGAAACACAAATACGACTAGCAGGTAGTCTACAGCTTAAAAGCGTAAAACAGATCATGATGAAAAGTATTAGTGACATACAATTGAATTGAAGCGCTTTACATATGATGAGGTATATCCGTTTTATAAAAACGTGTCCTAATATACTGGAGCCATAGTGGCATCGTCAAATGCAAAACACAAAATCAACCCCAGCGTCATCACACGTATATAAATATTAGTATACACAAGAGTCATCTTGTCAGCATCAGCAGCAATACTTTTCAAAGTATGGTAGCCGTAAGACCCAATTAATGCCTTCTCTGCGCAATACAATGAAAATACTGTCGATGAGAGTGCTTCTAAAGAAGAGTTACTGAACACAGCTTTCGGAAATTCCTTGAAGACGAAGTAAATATTCCAGTTACTGAACACAGCCTTCCAAAATTCCTTACAAAGGAGGACGAAGGAAATATTCCACAATCCGAATCAAGAACAGCTGCCAACACAAGTAACTTGGAAGTCGATACACTCGGAGTAGCGAAGAAACTTAAATCATTTAATAAAGACAGGTCTTCCTATCCAGATTGTGTACCAGTGAGGTTCAAATGGGTCAAATGGCTCTGAGCACTATGGGACTTAACAGCTGACGTCTTCAGACCTATCACCCTGCCCCTCCCTATCCACAGTGTAATCACACAATTGGTTAGTATTATCACAGCTGCCCGATCTCAGAGATATTCTCTGTGACTGTCTTACGTTACGGTTTTGTTTTATAACAAGATGGTCTTGTAATCGCTCTCTTCTGTTGTAGCAGTCTTAGTGAACGGTTGTAATAAAATATGTCTTATTATAATTGCTTAAAGAAAATGATTTATACATACCTGTAGATTTTCTTCGTTCGCTTGTGTTATTTAACTGACTCCTCATCTTCATCCAATAATTTTTAATGTTTTTCAGGAGGTATTCCTTGTCGGTCATCTTAATACGATGTTGAAATGGATTGGCTGTCATTGTCGCAGCCGTAAGTGCTCACAGCACGTTCCGGAAAACGAACCTATCTTCCTCTAATTATATAAGAACGAAGTCCGATGGCGGTTTTTGGGCGTCATTTAATTGCAAAGTTAATTCTGACGCAATAAAGTGATTTATCATCTATACACTGTCGCGCATAATGATGTTAAAGGTAGGCCTGTAACATAGGCTTCGCCGATTTTTGTCGTTCTTTTCATCATTACAATCAAATTTCTCTCTTTTGACTCTTATATTCACTACAACAAATATTAACAGCTTACTAAACGGAAAGAGCGATTGTAACCACAATTGTTTAATCCTGCGTGCTCTCAGAAAATAGGCACAATTTTCAGTAGCCCGCAGCGTCAGAGACAAATAGCCTGCACACTCAGCCACGTAATCGGGCCATTCTGTGATCAAAGAGGATCCGCACCAAGCCGTAGCCTTTATTCTGCAGCCTTTTCTTCTTGTTGCAACCGATGACCAAGAGCTTTAGACTGGTGCTGTTGTGAGTCTCTTCTGCGTTTTAAATGCTGGTATTACCAGCAAGAGTAACAATCCTTCCACCACCACCCTTTTTGATAGTGCTAAATAACAATAAAAAGTCCATGCCAACAGCTTTTTGCAGCACTCTCAATCTCACTACGTGACGTAAGTGCACCTCTGTCGTGAAAACTTGCTGTTAATCGACGGACCCCGATCAACTCACTTCACAGCTATATTAGTGCGTTTATTTATAAAAGGGTGCTAATCGTGCTTTCAATCTTGGGATTAAATTAAAAAGACACAACTAGTACACCACTGCTCTGTGGTAATCAGCATGCACTCATAATAATACTGAGATTAGACCACTAAACGCGTCCCTAGCTATGGCCATTAAGCAAGTCGAAGCGGTATTACTGGACACTGGGGTACGGTGTTTCGAACCCTAGTGGTGGATTAAATTTTCACTGCTAGTGTTTGGTCTGAAAGAGATGGGAGTAATGTCAAGTCCCAGCTCACCAGTCTCTGCGCCAATGTCCTTGATTAAATTCCGGTCTCATGAATTGAAGTTATGCGACACTGTTGATGCTGATCTATTCGTCGGATGGAGACGCGAAGCTCTGAGGCCCCCTTGATGTTGTTCGAGAGGAATAGGACAAGTGTCGGCACCATGTTTCACCCTCTCTCATAGTCATCCCATTATCATACAACATTAACATGACATACACCTGTACTCTAAAATTACATATTTGACGTTACTCCAGCATATCCGCAATGAAAGGGGCGAGTGTACGCGGAGGAAGAACGCCCTTTCCGACAGACGGCTGAATCCACACTGTGGGATAGCCAGACCAACAAAGCCATACGACTTCTACATTCGCGTCAGGGCACTGACAATATATATGGCTAACAATTAATGAGAAGTGGCAGAAATGAGGGTAGTGAGAATCTTAACATCGGGATCGGGGATCACGAAGTAGACAAAGTTAGGTAATTCTGATACCTTGGCAGCAAAGTAACTCATGATAGTCGGAGGACGGAGGACGTGATAAGCAGACCAGCGCTGCCAACAAAGATCCTAGCATCAAACACGGGGTTTAATTTGAGTAAGAAATTTCTGAGAATGTACATTTGGAGCACAGCGTTGTATTGTAATGACACAAGGTGTGTGGGAAAACTAGAACAGAAGGGAACCGAAGTATTAGAAATGTGGTGCTGCCAAAGAATGTCAAAAATTAGGCAGACTGCTAAGTTAAGGAATAAAGAAGTTCTCCACAGGATCGCCGAGGAAACAAATATATGGAAAACACTTTCAAGAAGACCGGGCAGGATGATAAGACATCTGTTAAGACATCTGGGAATAATATCCATGGTGATATAGGGGGCCGTATAGGGAGGAAACTGTAGAGGAAGACAGAGCTTGTAATATGTCCAGCAAATAATTGAGGACCTAGGTTGTAGCTGCTTCTTGACATGAAAAGGTTAATTCAGCAGAGGAATCCGTGGCGGTCCGCATCAAACCAGTCAGTAGACGGGCATGTCCTAGCATCCTCTGCGATGGTCTTGGGATACCATTTCTATCAGATTCGTACAGTCACGGCTAAATGGAGTATCGTAATGTATTCGAAGATTATGATCCGCATTTTCACAACTTCCACCTTGTACGTTTCTTTGACCAGCCTTTCTTAGAGCTAACAAGAGAACGAGAAAGTAAAAACACGAGCCACCCAAAACGTTCAAGTATCGGGTAAAATATCTGAAGCTGCGGGTTTCGCTAGGCTGCGGTGACCAGTTTTCTGAGTTATGCAATGAATTTTTAACATTTGTAGCAGACGGATTATAACACCGGCACTTCCTTTAATAGAACTACATACTTTTATTTATGGCTTTTGGAAGGGCCTTTGAAGTGAACACTGCTCCACCGTGAGAAGATCCATCAATTGTCTGACTTGTTAGATCAAACATAAGTAAACACGTATGTCACGTACGCTTCACCTGTTTACTTATGCGTTTGAAAAACTACAGTCTGTGCTCTGCTGCTGTCATTCGGAATAAAATATCTTTCCAATTTAAATTCGTCACAGTTAAGGCTACGTAGCCATTTTTAAGTGTTTGACATAATCCTTCAGACACACATATTTCGTGACGGTACTCTTGTGCACACTGTGTAGGCGTCTGTGACAATTCGGTCTCCGGGTTTCAATACGAACGTGATAGTGTGAAATTTTTAAATACCTAACAGTCTCCGAAAAACTGATTTGGTTTTACAGTGCTAGCAGTATGATATAATGCTTTCCTTCAGCATACTATCACAGCATTAGATAACGTTTAATTCTGTAATAGTATCCAAATCACAACGGTGCTGAGAGAGGAAACAAGTACGTAAAACCCTAATTAAATATCATTTTCTTGTAACGTCAATGCTGGCATTAAACTTTGATGAATTACGTTTAAAACCATTAATTTTAACGCTGCATTTTCAGTGGGGCAAATAAATACTATTTAACCCCTTGCTATTTTTATATTGTATATTGGAGGTGTTTTAATGCATGTTGATGGATTTATGAGCTGTGTCGTGTTCAGGTGACCTAGTTCTTGCTTCGTTAACGGTTGCAGCAATAAACAGTTTGGAAGTATAAATAAAAAAATAATAGTCGTTCTCCACAGTGAATGTGTTACCTGTTGACGTCCACACCCTTTCCCTTACTATGTTTCCAACAAGATGAACAGTACACTGTTTCGGAGAGATGCATCTCGTTTTTTTTTTCTTTTATGTGTTTATGTTGTTGTGATATGCGAGGAAGGACTGCATCGCAGCCTGCATAAAATGCCAAACGCAGAGAAGACACACTACCCAGTCAGAAATGAAAAGGTTGTGATACTGTGCTTGTGCACGAATGTTCGTTCCGATTACTAGGCCAGGTCGTACTGGTCAAGACAAGTAATACTAATAATTCGCATAACAATTTAGCGAAAAATGGGTAGAAAGTACAGTACCGAATCTGTGCAAACTTTAAGATATTCGCTATGTAAGCACCGAATAGTTCATGGGAATGTCATTGAAGAATTTAATCGGCCTCATTCTCGTGAATTATTAGAAGAATACGGGAGCTTTGCACTTTTTGCAAGTTCCAAGTTAATGACAGTAATATAAAAAATTATTTTGAGTAGATTAGTAAAAATATGGCTTGAGACGCAATGAAGAATTATTCGTTTTGATAACATTAACGTATGGAAAGGAGTGTTTCTTATGGCAATAAAAGATGAAATCGCAAAGAATGACAGGACATGCTAGATTATGGGCTACATCGACACCACGTTTCTGATAGATTAACGTAAATGAGGGAAATGAAGCTTTAAACGAATTTACACTCAGATCGCTGTTGTCGATAAAAATGCAGTGATGCTGAAGGAAAAACCAATAAAAAGATAGAGGGAACAATATTTATGGCTACGAACTAGTCGTGTGTGCCATAAAAACGAAGGGTGACATGAAATATGGAGAGCGTTAATTAAAACACGGCAATAAAGCTACTGGGAAAGCCCCAGGTCTTGTCCCATATGAGGATTACGATACCAGCTTGCTGGTACGTGCTCGTACTTCACTCGTAAGTCAGTAGGTGGGCGAAGCACTGTGTGTGTGTATGTGTGTGTGTGTGTGTGTGTGTGTGTGTGTGCTCGCACGCGCATGTGTAGACACTTGTCGATAACATTTCCTACTCTTTGTACATGGGCACAATTAGGAATATGAAACACGTTTGACCTAGTTTTGGACCAGATACACATCAGTTAAGTTACGTAGCTGCCACCAGAAATGTAAAGCTAGAAATGTGTGTGCTCAAATCACGTCTCGCTTAATATCCAAGAGGATTATGTGCAGCGGTGGCTAATGTAAATTATCTTAGAAAAATGATGAAATAAACAAAGTTGCTTTACAAACGTCACGAATTTAGCACATCTGTACACGTTGTTAGGAATTTAATACGAAGTCTTAAATTTCAAAGAGGATGACAAGCGTGTCACAGAGACGTTAAGAAGCAATGCTACTCATATATCGGTGTGTTTTGTTACGCTTGCAGTTTCAACACAAAGGTGACTAATTGGTAACCTTCACGGACATATTTTTAACAAGCAGGGGAATTATCTTCTAATACGTTATTTCATGCGTAACATATGCCGCCAATACGATGGGTAAACGATCCTAGAAGTCTACAAGGCATTTTACTAGTCTCGTATGAAGCGTATGGAACCCACATGAAGTGCATCCATGCCGATTTACAGTAAAACTAAAGTGCATACAAATATACAGGATTAGTCACTTAAAAAGTAACACACTTTTGTTTCCTGGATGGTTAAATGTAGGCGTAGAAACGAGATTTTTAACAAATGATAGAACTTTGATATGTGCTAAAGTGTCTTAACTCTTGTATCGATCTGGATACTCAAGCAAGAACGATTTCGTTAAATAGAATGATATACTTTTTAACGGCATCAGGAAGTGCTTGAAAAGATGAGTACTGTGTTGTAATGATTGTTAATGATGAGGCTGAAACTCTTTGCAAAACAATCTGAGAAATTTACTAACATTGGAAAGCAATGTGGCCAGAGTGGAATATTGCGGTGTAAATAACGCCAAGCAGAGTTCCCATGCGAAGCTCTGCTGTTATATGCAGCAAGACAGGCCTATGCTAAAACCTCATTTCCCATACGATGTAGATACAGGGCCAGGTATGATTTTTGTGTATTGAACTATGGCGTGGTTTTACAGGTTTTTGTGGAAACGACTATAGTATCATCAGGCAGTTTATTGTTTATACCCTCCCAGTTACTGCATGTGTGAAAGCCGATACGGAAACGTAACTTCGTAATGATATACACTTCTAATCAGAAGAAAGAAGGAACAACTGTATAAACTAAAAATTTTATTCAGAAAGCCTGCATGTCTCCCATACAATAAATACTTCTCTTGACCAAAGTATGTGCTCAACTTGTTCACCATCGTCTGAAAGCCATATTTACAATTGCCGTTCGAGAAGTAGACAAATAAATGAATGTGCTTTGGATGATAAGCCTTTGCATGCTCCTGTTGCCATTCAGTGGCGCATATCGTCTGATGTTGTTGGACCTTCTTGAGAGGCACAATCTATCGGTGCTCCCCATAGAAATAAATCAAATCAAGGGACATCGCTAGCCATCGTACTGCAGCATTCCGTCCTATCCAATTGTCAGGAAACTTTTCATTCAGTATTTGCTTTTCAACACAGGAAACCATCGTGTTAAAACCACACACACACAAGCGTGTAAGTAGCTGTCGATCGGGCTTCAACGAAGCCCGATTAACAGGGACTTACATGCTTCGAGCGTAAATAATAGTACATTGATAATGGCTAGCTTCTAACCGAAATCTAGATCTGCATAATTAAATTCAAAAGGACAACTGATTGCTGCAATCTATAATTTACAAGACAATATGTGATATTGACATAACTGTCCAGAGTCCAATTTAGTCAAAATTTAGAATGACTAGTTAAAGTATATGGAATATTCACATCAACTGAAGAGATATAACATTATGACCATTGCCCACGGCGAGACTGAGCAATGTTGTAGGGTTGCCAGTGGATGATGTGGCAGGGAAGGTGTACATGCAGAGCAGAGAAGAATGATGAATGCATCTAGTCGGGGTCCTGCCAATCCCGTCGGCAAGGCGGCGACTTATGCCAAATTAAATGACAGAGTTTAAGGCTTTTTGAAGAACGCTATTTAGCTTACATTCTTGAACATGGGTCTCCGCATCAAGTGGCTCCCGCTTGTTCTCATTTCGAGCTGAAAACTTCACCAAATGAGGCATGGAATCGCCAAGACTGCAGAGTGGATGAGTGGAAACACGTCGCCTGGTAGGTTGAGTCACGTTTCTTGTTACACCAGGTCGATGGTCCTGGCCGAATGCGCCGCCATCCTGCCGAATGGCTGTTCGAAAAACGCACTGCGCCATTGGCGCATGGTGGTGGAAGCCGTGTTATGCTATCAGAGACCTTCACCTGGGCTTCCGAGAGAGCTGTGGTAGTAATCGTAGACACCACGTGATCTGTGATGTACGTAAATCCTATTGTGGATCGCTTGCTTCACTTCTTCCTTGATGACTTCCCTGACACGGATGGCTTTTTCCCACAGATTAGTTTTCCCATGTCAATGGTTTGGGAAGTATGTCGCTTGCCAAAGTCTCCTGATCTGAACCTGCGGCGCTGTAGAACACCAGCTCACGAACCACCGGTTCATACTCTACGTGGACAATGTGGCTTGTGGAAAGACATCTTGTGCCCTGTACTTCTGGGTAGTTACCAACGACTTGTCGAGTCCGTGCCATGGAGAGCAGTGGCTGTGTACCGTTCAAAGTGTGGGCCAGTCAACTGTTAAGCAATGTGATCTCAACGGTTACGCTGCTCGATGGAGCCCCAAACAAGCTCCCTAGGCATTTAAACGCAGTTGAATGGATAATCACACTTAATTGGATTCATTTCCTGATTTTCATGGAAAAACGTTTAAAACAATTTTTCCACAGTCATTTCACTGCTGATTGATATGTGATAAAAATTTCATTTCTAGCTAACTTGATGTACTTGAGGGCAATACGATGGGTATGGAGGACGACGTAGATGAAGATAGAATGGAAGATATGATACTTCGTGAAGAATTTGCCACAGCACTGAAAGACCTAATTAGAAACAATACCCGGGAGTAGACAACATTTCATTAGTGCTACTGATAGCCTTGGGCGAGCTAGCCATGACAAAACTGACCCATTTGGTCAGAAAGATTTGTCAGACAGATGAAATGTCCTCTGACTTCAAGAAGAATATCGTAATTCCAGTCCCAAAAAAAGCAGGTGTGACAGGTGTGAAAATTACAGAACAATCAGTTAAATAAGTCACGGTTGCAAAATACTAACAAGACTTCTTTACAGACGAATGGAACAAATCGTAGAAGCCAGCCTCGGGGAAGATCAATTTTTGATTCCATAGAAATGTTGGAACACGAGAGGCAACACTGACCCTTCGACATATCTTAGAAGATACGTTAAGGAAAGGCAAACCTACATTTCAAGCATTTATAGACTTAGAGAAAGCTTTTGACAATATTGGCTGGAATACTCTTAAATTCTGAAAAGGGGGGGGGGTAAAATACAGGGAATACAGGGAGCGAAAGGCTATTTACAATTTGTACGGAGACCAAATGGCAGTTATAAGAGCCAAGGGGCACGAAAGGGAGGCGGTAATTGAGAAGGGAGTGGGACAGGGTTGTAGCCTGTCCCTGACGTTATTTAATCTGTATCTTGAGCAACAAGTAAAGGAAACAAAAGAAAAATTTGCAGTAGGAATTAAAATCCGTAGAGAAGAAATGAAAACTTGGAGGTTTGCTGACGACATTGTAAATCCGCCAGGAACGCCAAAGGACCTGGAAGAGCAGCTGTACAGAATGGGCAGTGTCTTGAAACGATTACATAAGATGAACATCAACAAAAGCAAAACGAAGACAATGAAATGTAGTCGAATTAAATAAGGTCATGCTGAGGAAATTAGATTAGTAAACGAGACACTTAAAATAGTAGATGAGTTTTGCCATCTGGAAAGAAAAGTGGCTGATGATGGTCGAACTAGAGATGATGGAAAATTTAGGCTGGCTATGGCAAGAAACGCGTTTCTGAAGAAGAGAAATTTGTTAACATCGAGGGTGTTACAAAAAGGCACGGCCAAACTTTCAGGAAACATTCCTCACACACAAATAAAGAAAAGATGTTATGAGGACATGTGTCTGGAAACGCTTAATTTCCGTGTTATAGCTCATTTTAGTTTCGTCAGTATGTGCTGTACTTCCTCGATTCACCGCCAGTTGGCCCAGTTGAAAGAAGGTAATGTTGACTTCGGTGCTTGTGTTGGCATGCGACTCATTGCTCTACGGCACTAGCATCAGGCACATCAGTACGTAGCATCAACAGGTTAGTGTTCATCACGAACGTGGTTTTGCAGTCAGTGCAATGTTTACAAATGCGGAGTTGGCAGATGCCCATTTGATGTATGGATTAGCACGGGGCAATACCCGTGGCGCCGTACGTTTGGATCGAGACAGATTTCCAGAACGAAGGTGTCCCGACAGGAAGACGTTCGAAGCAATTGATCGGCGCCTTAGGGAGCACGGAACATTCCAGCATATGACTCGAGGCTGGGGAAGACCTAGAACGACGAGGACACATACAATGGACGAGGCAATTCTTCGTGCAGTTGACGATAACCCTAATGTCAGCGTCAGAGAAGTTGCTGCTGTACAAGGTAACGTTGACCAAGTCACTGTATGTTGAGTGCTACGAGAGATCCAGTTGTTTCCGTACCATGTACAGCGTGTGCAGGCACTATCAGCAGCTGATTGGCCTCCACGGGTACACTTCTGCGAATGGTTCATCCAACAATGTGTCAATCCTCATTTCAGTGCAAATGTTCTCTTTACGGATGAGGCTTCATTCAAACGTGATCAAATTGTAAATTTTCACAATCAACATGTGTGGGACTGACGAGAATCCGCACGCAATTGTGCGATCGCGTCATCAACACAGATTTTCTGTGAACGTTTGGGCAGGCATTGTTGGTGATGTCTTGATTGGGCCCCATGTTCTTCCACCTACGCTCAATGGAGCACGTTATCATAATTTCATACGGGATACTCTACCTGAGCTGCTAGAACATGTCCCTTTATAAGTACGACACAACATGTGGTTCATGCACGATGGAGCTCCTGCACATTTCAGTCGAAGTGTTCGTACGCTTGTCAACAACAGATTCGGTGACCGATGGATTGGTAGAGGCGGACTAATTCCATGGCCTCCACGCTCTCCTGCCCTCAACCCTCTTGACTTTCATTTATGGGGGCATTTGAAAGCTCGTGTCTACGCAACCCCGGTATCAAATGTAGAGACTCTTCGTGCTCGTATTGTGGACGGCTGCGATACAATACGCCATTCTCCACGACTGCATCAGAGCATCAGGGATTCCATGCGATGGAGGGTGGATGGATGTATCCTCGCTAACGGAGGACATTTTGAACATTTCCTGTAACAAACTGTTTGAAGTTACGCTGGCACGTTCTGTTGCTGTGTGTTTCCATTCCATGATTAATGTGATTTGAAGAGAAGTAATAAATTGTGCTCCAACGTGGAAAGTAAGCGTTTCCGGACTCATGTCTACATAACATATTTCCTTTCTTTGTGTGTGAGGAATGTTTCCTGAAAGTTTGTCCGTACCTTTTTGTAACACCCTGTAGATCTAAGTGCCATGACCTTCTTTCTGAAAGTATTTGTATGAGTGTAGCTATAAGTGGAAGTGAAACATGGACGATAATTAGTTTACACAAGAAGAGAATATAAGCTATCGAAACGTGGCGCTGCAGAAGAATGGTGGGTAGATCACGTAACTAATGAGGAGGTACTGAACACAATTGAGGAGAAGAGGAATTTGTGTCACAACTTGACTAGAATTTTACCGTGATGGTAAGTTCCTGTGGGAGCGAACTGCTGAGGTAACCGGTCCCTAGGCTTAGACACTATTTAATGAAATTTATACTAACTTACGCTAATGACAACACACTAACACACACACACACATGCCGTGCGAACTGTGGCAAGGTTGACTAGAGGAAAGGATCGGTTGATAGGATACGTTCTCAGGCATCAAGGGATCACCAGTTTAATACTGGAGGACACACACACACACACACACACACACATATATATATATATATATATATATATATATATATATATATATATATATATATATATATGCCGAGCGAACCGCGGCAAGGTTGACTAGAGGAAAGGATCGGTTGGTAGGACACGTTCTCAGGCATCAAGGGTCACCAGTTTAGTACTGGAGGGAAGCGTGAAGGGTAAAATTCGTAGAGGGAGACCAAGTGATGAATACAGTAAACAGATTCAGAAGGATGTATGCTGCAGTAGCTACTCAAAGAGGCTTGCACATGATAGAGTGGCGTGGGGAGCTGAATCAAACCAGTCTCTGGACTGAAGACCACAACAACAACGTTTCAGTCTTTCCCTGAACACTTTTGTGCTTCCTCGGTTTCAGTCAGTTGAAGTATTTCACATGTTACGCAAGGTTTCTTCGTAGGTGGTTACCTTGTACCTTTGTCTCACTGCCCAAAATCTGTGATTGCCATGTTTAGAGAAGCCCACTCCTCTTCACCGGAACAGCCTGTTGTGATATTCCTTAGCTCTATCCGCTTCCTTGCACACTGACTCTTCTGTACGGTTCTTAAACTTCAGACTACTCTTCTTCATTACTAAATTTTGATTTGAGGCTGTATCTCTTCCTGGGAACGCCTTAAAATCCAATATCAAATTTCGGAATCTATATTTGGCCGTGATGTAATCCAGATGGAATCTACCCGTGTCTCCGGGTCTTTTGCAAGTATACCTTATCCTCTTGTTATTTTTGAATAGATATTCGCTACTATCAACTGAAATTTATTGTAGAACTCAGTTAGTCTCATTCAGCTCCCATTATTTCTGCCTAGAGCACATTCTTCTGTAAGACTATTCGCTTCCCTGAAACCGTTTTCCAGTCCCCCATGATTATTACATTTTCGTTTCTCTTTGCGTACTGAACTATTCGTTAAATATCCTCATATCTCTATCTCTTCATCTTCTGCTTACAATTTTGACACGTATAACTGTACTTTCGCTGTCGAAATTCTTTTGCTGTTGAATCAAAAGAGAACATACCTAGTACCGATGTGTTCACAATATCTCGTTGTCTCTTGTATTTTCCTGTACAAAACGAATCTTATTCCCTTAATGAAGTTATCTGCCTCTTCTTACACTACATTACATTCATCAGACCAAATACCCTTGTCTTCTATCCATTTAACTTCACTGACATCCATTACAATTACATTGACCATTTGGCATTCTCCTTTCAGATATTCTAGCTGTCACATTACGTTTGAACTTCTGATATTCCAACCTCCGACAAGTAGAATGTTGCCAATTCCTTGGTTATTCCATCATTTTCTCATAGCGATCTCCCTCTTGGCAGCCCTCCCGCTGAGATAAGAATCGGGGGTTAATCCGGGATTTTCTGCGAATGGAGACATCATCGTGACAATTTTTCTATTACAGGTGACATGTTCTGTGGATAGGAATTACATAGTGGGAAATGAAAATGATTCCGTTTGAGGGCATTGCTGCATCTTATATACAACCCTGCCTGACTCCGTTGCGGGTGTATAAGCACCGACACATAGTTAAGGGATAGATAACTCCTTCTAACGTTTCCGTTAAAAACGGAACACAAAACACGTATTAATGAAGACAACAAATGACCTGAAGTTTATTTGCCATAGATGGACCTCAGACAACTATCGTGTGTCTCTAAGACTTCATCAAAGCCTTTGAGACAGTCGGTTTGACGTTTCACTTGCCAGACGTAGCAGCCCAAATTTCTTGCCAAGCCGGTTTCGCTCATACCTGGCGTTTAGCAATGCCACAATGGAGGCAGGAGGCATCAGGCATCCCCCAGGGATCGGTATTTGGTCTTTACTCGTTTCATTGTATATCAACGATGTGTCGTCAGTTTTGTCATATTGCAAATGTCACAAGTATGCTGACGACCTCCAGTTATGTCCGTGTACAAAATCAATAAACATCAAGACTGCCACCTAGAATTTCAGTACTGACCTAAGTGCATTAGCTAAGTGGGCACAGAATAAAGCTAAATGGGCGCAGAAGGTAGCCTTAAAGTTGTTCCACTCCAAGATTCAAGTAGTATTGATCGATCATCGTAGGGGCATTAGCCAGAACCATTGGCTTTTCTCTCCTTTAGCAAAGAGTCTAGGAGTAGTAACAGATGATAATCTAAATTGCACTAAGCACTTAACTGCAGTGTGCAAGAAGGCACAAGCATCTCTCTACGCCCTTTAAAAATATTAAAAGCTCTTCCCTCTTGACCTGAAAAAGAAATTTATTCAAACGCTTGTACTTCCAGTTACTGATTACAGCACTGTTATTCTGCAAAGATTTTCCCAGGGAAACTCGAGCCATCTGGAATTGGTTATGAATGCTTGTGTTCGTTACATCCGTGACGTTCGATTCTTTGATCATATTTCATTATCATATTCACAACTATCCTTGCTGTGTGCAGACAAGCACAGAGAGTCCCATCACTATGTCTTCTGTGTACTGTAATGAAAGGTCAGTCTTCCTCTTACCCCTCTTACCTCTCCTCAGCCTTAACACTCTTGTCTGAACAGTATGGCAGGAAGCCCCGTTCCCGTCAGTGCAAAATATTTTCTGTCTCACTTCATCATAGAGCCATTTCCTCGAAGTCCTTTTCAGTAGCAGGAACCCTGCTCTGAAATAAACTCCCTCATTGTATTAGAGCACTGAATAAGAGCTCCATTTGTAAAAGACGGCTAATATAATATCAACTATGGCAGCAATAACGACTACCATTGCCGCTTCATACACTCGTTACCCTTTGACATCTTTCTTTCCAAGCAGATGTTCTTCGTTTCCCGGCGTTCTTAGCTGGTGTAGCTTCCTTAAATTTCCCTTCCACAGAACTAGCTTTATCTAAAGACATCTATTTTGTGCAGCTGTAAATTCATTTTATAACTGCCGCTATCTCTATTTTGTACACCTAAAATTCTTTTTATATCGGCCACTTTCATTATCATCATCATTATTATTATCATCATCGTCCTCAACATTATTACTATTACTTTCATCAATATTATCATTATTTTATTATTATTGTTATTGTTACTGGAAGCAGCAGTAGTGGAAGCACTGCCAGTATCAACTTTATTAGCTTTTGCCCAGTACAGTTTATTTACATTGTCTCTACAGACACTCAGATCATTTATTTACTTCTTTTCGTATTAAAATTCTTAGGCAACTATGATGTTACAGAATACTGTGTGTGTGAAACCCTGGTCAGATGTAAGAGAGGGCCTGAAGTCCCTAATCTGTCCAGGTTAAATAAATAAATAAGAAATAAAAACAAACATGCATCTTTAATGAGGTAATTTCCATAGCATTCTGCATCCTCTTGTCTTTGGTCAATGCTGATTATTCAGCATAATGATTGTACACAGACAGAAATGACTGACTGCACGAAGTTACGCCTTTGCCAAAACATTCCAGAAAAGAAGGAAAAATAAAATATTTTTATCTTCAGGTAACACTTTCTAACTTTTTGTTTTACCAAGAATTTTGAATTTGACTCTCCTGTATTATATTTGTTCAGATGATGACCTATAAAAGCAGAAGCAGGTAAGATGTTGTAATACTAAAACGTAGACTATCACGGCCGGAAATATCATGTCCATTATAATTATCCGGGCTGTAATGCCGTGGTCGGTTGATGAATTCTGTGTCGATTCCCAACGTTTCGTCTCCGACTGCGGGAGACATCTTCAAGGGGGTCCGTAGCTCAATGGAAGGTCCAACACACCCACTGGCTCGCTACTGACTGTCGCTAAATTCCGTGTCCGCGCGCTCCCACGCCGCGGCGTGACGTCACGTGTTTTTGAAACGTCAGTGCAATTGGCCGCTATCCGTCGCCGTCGATCGCCGTTGCCATCACCCAATAGTGGACGGGTGGGACACATCTTCTTTAACACCGGCATCCACATACCGTTTAATTTCACAACCTCCTCCTTTCGGTTGAAATTATTTGGGTGTTTAGCGATTTCGATTGCCTCTCTGTAGAGCCTTTCGTAATATCCGCTTGTGGCCGCTAGTACTTGCGTCTCCTCGAAACGAATATTGTGGTTCCCTGGCTGGAAAGCATGCTCCGCAACAGCTGATCGTTCCGTTTCTCCTCTTCTACAATTTCCCTTATGCTCTTCCAAACGTTTAGAAACAGTTCTTTTAGTGGTACCCACATAAACATCACCACAGCTGCATGGGATCCTATACACTCCAGCTTTTTCCAGTGGTTTGCGAGCGTCCTTGGCAGGCTTAAGGTATTCCTGTATCTTCCAGGTGGGCTTGTAAATTACGGTAATATTCCTCTTCGTCAAGATCCTCCCTATTCTTTCCGTTACATTTTTAACAAACAGCAAAAATCCTTAGATTTTGCAGTAGCCTGTACGTCAGTATGATTTCTGCGTGGCTGTCTCAACGCACGTTTTATTTCGGCGGACGAATATCCGTTCTTCATTTGTGCATTGCTCGACGCTGAGATGGAACATCTCCACAATGGAGGAGGGTGTGAAATTAAACGGTATATGGATGCCGGTGTTAAAGAAGATGTGTCCCACCCGTCCACTACTGGGTGATGGCAACGGCGATCGACGGCGACGGATAGCGGCCAATTGCACTGACGTTTCAAAAACACGTGACGTCACGCCGCGGCGTGGGAGCGCGCGGACACGGAATTTAGCGACAGTCAGTATCGAGCCAGTGGGTGTGTTGGACCTTCCATTGAGCTACTGACCCCCTTGAAGATGTCTCCCGCAGTCGGAGACGAAATGTTGGGAATCGACACAGAATTCATCAACCGACCACGGCATAACAGCCCGTATAATTATAATGGACAAGCTGTTGTAAGTCCATCAAACTTTATCCAAGCCAATAAACGGTGCAATGAAAAAAATCCATTTATTTGATTACACTCTCTTGAAACTACAATTTGTGTTTAAAACAAATAAATAGGAGTTTGGAATGGCACAGATCCCTCAAGCACTATACTGAAGAACCTGCTTCCACAAGACGATAGTGCTCCTGACGGAGGTTAGATAAGATCGATGATGAGGACGCTCTTCTAGTACAATTACTTTCTCAATCACCTTCACAGGCCAAGCGTCAGAGACGCACTAATTGATTTATGCAACTTAACATCAGAGAGAAGGTGATTTAAAGAATGTATTCATTTAATGTGACTTTTATCACAATAAGCAATAAACATTGTGCATGGTACTAAGCAAACTGAAAGAACTAAGCAAACTGGAACAACAATCTCTAACTAAGAAAATGCGACAACTTGCATTGCAACAATGAACTTTCCAGAGTGTTGTAACCTGCACATACAGCCAACTTCAGTATATATTAAGGAACGTATGTCAAGAGATATGGCATTACTACATTGCGCCTTATCTGTACTTTTTGGAGTCACAGCATAACCAGGTGATGATGTAGAAACATCACATTAGAACAAGATGGTTTATCTTTTTCCCTCTTAGTAATCCAAAGAATTGCACGTGTTGTCCGTTACAGTGATCTGTTATCAGTTACCACATGCCCCATATATGTTTAATATCATCATTATCATCATCATCATCATCATCATCATATCTACTACTGAAGTAATATTAGCTGCTTTGTTTGTGTTCAAGACAACACCAAACTAGTACAAAATACATCACCCTCATTGATGCGGCTGCTGGGGTGAGTCTACGAATTTGCTGTATTCATCTGTTGTAAGAATCAGTGAGGACCATTTTGTTGACGTGGTGATTCTTTGGGTATTGCAGTAAAACGATTTTCAGCCTTATATCCACCACTGAAATTCATATAGTTTAGGAATTTTGTTCCTCTCACTACTTTCTACGATGTCTAAATAAAATTTTCGCCTATTTTCTGTTTTCAAAAGAGAACGTAGTTTAATCAACTTTGTTCATCAAATTATATATAACTAATAAATAAAATTCTGTATCCTGCTATACGTACTAATCTTTATTTATGCCATATTTATCTCTAATTTTTGGCTTACATGACATGTAAAACTTCTTAAAGTGGGGGTATTGTAATGAATGTAAAATATAATATCTAGAATGCCCAGTTAGGTGGAGGGGGCCTGACTTCCTGTTTTTACTACGAATAAAGTTCAATAAATAAATATTAGCGGAGTGTCTTTTCACTATCGTTTGTAAATGATAATGACATTTCGAATCGTAAAGAACCTCACTTTGATGTTTGAAGTAATTGAGCCTAGTCTCTTTTCAGTTTTGGAGTACTGCTAGTCAAAAAGAGAAAAACGACCATAAGTTCATATCAGCTATTTTCATTTAATAATAGCCTAATGAGTTATGTTATTTTTTACTTATCTTCAAGTGATAAATTTTTTATTGCTTGAAAATCTTTTAAGACATTAGGCACCTAACCATTGCTTCGCAGTACAATGAAATTAGTCGCCAATAGTTCGTCACAATGCAGTCTCAGTTATTATGTCCATAATGAAAATACTAGATAAAAAGAATACCTGCATTATGCTTCAGAAAGGCTGACTTCACGTCACAAAGTTTTGATCAACTAACTAACTGAAATGTGTGCCATATTTCGTCGCTGTAATGGTAAGTAAGGTGAAAAAGTGCCTTTGCAGCAAGCTCTTAGATTTTGATGAAGGATTTTTTAATCAGAAACTTTAATATTATGCACTGCAATATAATTACATGTTTGTAATTAAACAAAGCATTTTATACTGCAAAAGAAAGCTAGACTGTAAGTAAATGGAATGCAGTTATACGGAACAGCAAATTAAATGAAGCCTGCAAACCTATTCGTCCAACTTTTTAAACGATATCATATAAATGCTCTATGGCCAGAATTTAATTAAACGAGATGAAAACGTACATCCAGTCTTTTCACACTGCTGTTTAATTTTGATGGTGTAATTTTTTTTCGTTTTAAGTGTTATAAACTACTATTTTAATGTGGTCCAGAGGTCAAAACAATAATCCTTGTATCTTGACTACATACCCATCCTTACCAACAAAATTTTTTAAACTACTTTTTTGGTACTTTACTACAAATGAAGTGTAGCATATTCTATCTCTTTTTGTTAACACTAACTGCTGCTATTCATGAAATATTGATTTTGTCCCATCATTTGCTTTTGCATTACAAAAGTATCTTATTTCATATATGTTACATAAGACAATCTTTTGAAATAGTAGTAGCTCTGTGTTTACCATTCCACCATTTGATTCATCGAAAGAACACTTCTTCACAACATATTTTATGAGCTTAACCTACTGTGCATACTTCTAAAAAATATTTAACCTTTTAATTAACTTAACTTTGAGTTCTCAGTAAAACATTGTATGTTGTATCTGCTAAACAAAATATTTATGTAGACTTGGTTCACAAACTTTATTGTCTCAGTGAAGCAGTCTTTCTGGTATACGTTAAATGTGTGGATTCTGTTTTATATCTGGAATCTCATGCCTAGAAAATCAAACAACACCATTTCATCCACAAAGGATGTCAGTTCTGCTGTTTTCGACAGACTGCAAGGGCGGTCTGTACTAGGCTCAAAGAAATGTATAGAACCTCTAGACTGAAGACGCTAGATGCATCCTCTGCCAAAAATAACGTAAATCAACATCACAAATGCGTTGCAGGTGTAGAAGACTTTCACACTGACAGAAATGGCGCCAAGATCACTTATTTACGAAAATTAGAAATTAAAAATGTATGTATCTCCGTAGTTGCTATTGTTTGAACAGACTCAGTTGAAAAATTCATTTCTTTTAGACGATATTACAATCATTGCATAGGATAAGAACCTGGGAGCCCTCATGACACAAACTACTGTGTACTTTGCTCTACTCCAATGCATGTTATTCACAGTTACTGTAAATGCTGTCTTAATTAATATTGCAGAACACAAATTTAACTGCGTCAGAATTGTCACCAAAGATAACCTTTACATTTTAAGTCCACAGTCGATAGCCAGCCTAAGTCGCCGAGCGGTTCTAGGCGCTACAGTCTGGAATCACGCGCGCGACCGCTACGGTCGCAGATTGGAATCCTGCCTCGGTCATGGATGTGTGTGAGGCCCTTAGGTTAGTTAGGTTTAAGTAGTTCTAAGTTCTAGGGGACTGATGACCTCAGAAGTTAAGTCCCATAGTGCTCAGAGCCATTTGAACCATTTTGAATCAACAGTCGATAGGTTCAGAAGTTGATATGTTTCCCTTTGCTTTTTGCAGTCGTGGGGACCACTTGTATTAGAAACAAGGCTTATAAACGTAAAATAATAATATAGTTTGTAAACAATAATGTAATTTGTATAACAGGGCTAAATATGTGTTTCGTTTCGTTACTACTTGTATTTATTTTGGCAGAATATGCTAACGAATCTCGTCATTTACTACCAACCGAACGAATTTATAAGTTTACGCTACACAGGTGACATTCAGAGTCGAAATGCTTCTTAGCTTTGGTGATGGAGGCGCTGCATTTTTGAGAAGTTATTGTTCTGTCGCTCCTCAATCAAGCTTTTTCCCACACAAATCAAATAGTTTACTGTGCCACTCACCTTTATATTTTTCCACTAAACTTCGGTGAACAGATGGAACATTATGTCGTTACGTTGCCGGCGTTAGTGCAGAGCACAGACGTGCACTTTGTGTTTCTTTTTTAGTGATAATATATTTTTTCCCCTTGCTTTTTCATTCTAGGGAATAGTAACACGTCAGTCGTTTTCGACTTTGTGGAATGTTTCCGCGACGCATCGTAATAGCCTTACCGTCCGCCATGGAGCAAATGTTTGCTCCTGTGAAGCATAAGATCTCCTCTCCCAGCAGTAAAAGTGGCAAGGAAGCGGATCAGGGTTGGCAGCTCTATTCTGGTGGAAGAACTGCTGTTGCTCAGTTTCCATTGTCTACATGGTTCAACGCGATCAGTTAATGACGAAGGGATGTGAAACATTTTCAGTGTTTCTCTGTTCCATAAGTATATCATACTATTACTATATACCCCCCTAATGAGATACATATACGTTATTTCTTCTTACTTGTGTGAAGCAGCTCTTTCTTTCATGTGGGACCAAGAAGTCTGTAGTTGGGTGAAGCCGAATCTGTGTTTCTTGACTTCGGGAAACTAATCAATAAATGCCACATTGCCTCCTACTAAACTAAATACTTGACTACAGAGCATCAGAATAGGTGTAAGAATAATTGACAAGCCACTAGCAACACCGACTTCTAAACTTATTCTCTGCAAATCGCTGAGAAGTCTATCATCACCGCATTGTGTAATCCATAATTGTCAACTTGCTAACTCTATGATTTTGCATGTTGGAACAAGAAGCAGGTTTCTGGAACAGGTATCAGTTTACTTAGTTGACGTCATAATTAGACTAGCTGACGTCTGTGCTGGCAGACTGATGCAACTTCCAAGCATGCCATGGTGCAAATTTGCATCTGGTCATCCTGATTCAAGTTTCCATTATTTCCCTAAATCGCTCCAGGCAGAAGCAGTTACGGTTCCTTTGAAGGAGCACGGCCGATCATTTTCCGTAGCCCTGACACAACCCTATATTGTGCTCCATCTCTGACGACCTCGACATCGCCAGGATGTTAAACACTAATCTTCTTTCTTCTTTTAGATGAAAGCATAAAAGTTCTTGATATTTACATACATAAATATGTATTACTACTGTCCAGTACGCTATATCATGAACGTTTCGTGAAGGTTCCAATGTAAGACTGCATGTTTTATCAGTTTCTCCAAAAACGATTTTTTTTTTCCTTGGTAAAGTTAATGCCATAGCTTAAGGTCACCACAATGTTTCAGGGACTCTGAAAGTTGGTTTTTAAGGTGCAAGTATAAGAAACCTCGTTCCTTATCTGTACAACGTGTATTACCACAGTTCAGTGAGGTATTTCAAGATTCCACTGCGTCACACTGTGGTAAAGCACTATCAGCGGAAGATGACGAACGTTTCGTGATTGAAGATTAAGTTAATACCCTAGCATGGCGTCACTATAATGTTTGACTGACTTTGTCACCGGTTTTAGAAACGAGTCGTTTCAAAAATTTGGGCGTGGGAGTAATACTGTGTTACTTGGTAATACACTTCGTCAGGTGCATATTAACGTGTATGTTATATGAGTAATAGTACCCATAAGTATTTTGCAACATATAGAAACAATAGTTACGTTTTTTTACGAACTGATCTATGATCATCGATTAAACTACAATTTTTAACCAGCGGTGGCATCGCCTGTAGGGAAAAAGAGAGATATACCATTTAAAATTCTAGTGCACTCGCAAGTGCCATGTGTCTTTCCTCTATCAAGATGTTTCACTTGAAAGACACTAGCATCTTCAGAAGTGTAGGAATTTAATGTCTTACAAGGCCAAAAAATTAAATAAAGTGCTAACTTATATTAGCTAGCCAAGGACCATATTTTAATTTTATCTGGCTTTGCAGAAAGCCCCTGACAAACATAAAACGGAGTTAGTTGGTTCTATATGTAGGATCTGATCTTTCGGACATATTCAAAAGAACAGACACAATTTTGGCAACACACTGATCATGAAACAATCAAGAGACAAAGTAAATTAATGACATTAGCTGTCAGTGGCCATTGATTGAAACCAATGGAGAAAGATGTAAATTTGTAGCAGACCTAGATTCGAACCCGCTGCTCTTGCTTAGCATGACCACTGCGCCATACAGACATAGTGGTCATCGCAACTCCACGGACTGCCCTGGCACGCCTCCTGTCACACCCAAATTCTCAACTTAGCCACACACAAACGAGTCATCTCAGTTTGCCCTTTATTCTCATTACTCTCGGCATCTCGCCGATTCCTGTAAGAATTCGAGCCTGGTTTGTATGTGCACTGAAGTAATCAAGTTGTCGTCCACAACTTCATTATATATGTGGAATTTGTTCTTTCAGATATGTTCTTCATTGATACAAATCAGTGCCCACTGATAGATAACTTCATTAATTCCTTTTTGTCTGGACTAATTCACGGTGACTGCGGGATCGAAACTGTTTTTGTTCTTTCAGATACGTCCGAAAGAACAGACATCATATATGTAACTAAAATGAAGACGACCACTTTATTACTTTAGTGCAGACGCGTAACACTCTCGAAGTCTTTCGGGAATAGCCGAAATACCGCGAATAATGAGGATGATGAGGAAGAGATATTAGTGTGTAAGTTGAGAATTTTAACCTGACAAGAGGCATGCTGGGGTAACCTATGCAGTTGCAATGATCGCTGTGTCCGGATGCCTGATAAGCAAGAGACCTGGCTTCGAATCCTGGTTTGGCACAGATATTCTGCTTTCCCTCATTTATTTGAATCAATGCCCATTTGCAGGTAATGTCATTGATTCCTTCGTGTTTTAAGTTGGCTGAGTACATTTTACATAAACTCTCTGCTCACGTGTATAGTAAAATTTAAGAGAAAGACCTATCGTGTCTTGATGAGAGAGTCAGAGCCTTATCGATGCACGATTTGGTGGATGCTGCCTTTTTAAGAATAACGTAATACGAAAAACAATGACATCATTAAACTGGGGGAAATATCGGCCACTTTTACCGGCATTAAGAGACACAAGTCTAGATTAGATTAGATTAGATTAATACTAGTTCCATGGATCATGAATACGATATTTTGTAATGATGTGGAACGAGTCAAATTCTCCAATACATGATGTAATTAAGTTAATTTAACAACATACTTAAGTTAATATAACAACTTTTTCATTTTTTTTGTGTTTTTTATTTTTATTTTTTTATTTTTTATTTTTTTAATATATATTTTTTAAATTTATATCTAAAAATTCCTCTATGGAGTAGAAGGAGTTGTCATTGAGAAATTCTTTTAATTTCTTCTTAAATACTTGTTGGTTATCTGTCAGACTTTTGATATTATTTGGTAAGTGACCAAAGACTTTAGTGCCAGTATAATTCACCCCTTTCTGTGCCAAAGTTAGATTTAATCTGGAATAGTGAAGATCATCCTTTCTCCTAGTATTGTAGTTATGCACACTGCTGTTACTTTTGAATTGGGTTTGGTTGTTAATAACAAATTTCATAAGAGAGTATATATACTGAGAAACTACTGTTAATATCCCTAGATCCTTAAATAAATGTCTGCAGGATGATCTTGGGTGGACTCCAGCTATTATTCCGATTACACGCTTTTGTGCAATAAATACTTTATTCCTCAGTGATGAATTATCCCAAAATATGATGCCATATGAAAGCAACGAGTGAAAATAGGCGTAGTAAGCTAATTTACTAAGATGTTTACTAAGATTTACTAAGATGCAATGACCCTTATTGCATAAGTAGCTGAACTCAAACGTTTCAGCAGATCAATAATGTGTTTCTTCCAATTTTCCAATTTAATCTCTCATCGATGGACACACCTAAAATTTTGGAATATTCTACCTTAGCTATATGCTTCTGATTAAGGTCTATATTTATTAATGGCGTCATACCATTCACTGTACGGAACTGTATGTACTGTGTCTTATCAAAATTCAGTGAGAGTCCGTTTACAAGGAACCACTTAGTAATTTTCTGAAAGACAGTATTGACAATTTCATCAGTTAATTCTTGTTTGTCAGGTGTGATTACTATACTTGTATCATCAGCAAAGAGAACTAACTTTGCCTCTTCATGAATAGAGAATGGTAAGTCATTAATATATATTAAGAACAACAAAGGACCCAAGACTGACCCTTGTGGAACCCCATTCTTGATAGTTCCCCAGTTTGAGGAATGTGCTGATCTTTGCATATTATGAGAACTACTTATTTCAACTTTCTGCACTCTTCCTGTTAGGTATGAATCAAACCATTTGTGCACTGTCCCACTCATGCCACAATACTTGAGCTTGTCTAGCAGAATTTCATGATTTACACAATCAAAAGCCTTTGAGAGATCACAAAAAATCCCAATGGGTGGTGTTCGGTTATTCAGATCATTCAAAATTTGATTGGTGAAAGCATATATGGCATTTTCTGTTGAAAAACCTTTCTGGAAACCAAACTGACATTTTGTTAGTACTTCATTGTTACAGATGTGTGAAGCTACTCTTTAATACATTACTTTCTCAAAAATTTTGGATAAAGCTGTTAGAAGGGAGATTGGATGGTAATTGTTGACATCAGATCTATCCCCCTTTTTATGCAAAGGTATAACAATAGCATATTTCAGTCTATCAGGGAAAATGCCCTGTTCCATAGAGCTATTAAACAGGTGGCTGAGAATCTTACTTATCTGTTGAGAACAAGCTTTTAGTATTTTGCTGGAAATGCCATCAATTCCATGTGAGTTTTTGCTTTTAAGCAAGTTTATTATTTTCCTAATTTCAGAGGGAGAAGTGGGTGAGATTTCAATTGTATCAAATTGCATAGGTATGGCCTCTTCCATTAACAACCTAGCATCTTCTAATGAACACCTGGATCCTACTATATCCACAACATTTAGAAAATGATTATTAAAAATATTTTCAACTTCTGACTTTTTGTTTGTAAAGTTTTCATTCAATTTGATGGTAATACTGTCTTCCTGTGCTCTTGGTTGACCTGTTTCTCTTTTAATAATATTCCAAATTGTTTTAATTTTATTATCAGAGTTGCTGATTTCAGACATGATACACATTCTTCTGGATTTTTTAATAACTTTTCTTAATATAACACAGTAGTTTTTATATTGTTTGATAGTTTCTGGGTCTCTACTCTTTCTTACTGTCAGATACATTTCCCTTTTCCGGTTACAAGATATTTTTATACCCTTAGTAAGCCATGGTTTGTTACAAGGTTTCTTACAAGTATATTTAACTATATTCTTGGGGAAGCGGTTTTCAAATGCATTTACAAAAATGTCATGAAATAAATTATATTTTAAATTGGCATCAGGTTCACGGTACACCTCATCCCAGTCTAACTGCTGTAGGCTTTCCCTGAAATTTGCAATTGTTAAATTGTTGACTGAACGTACTACTTTGGAGGACTGTTTAGTATTGCTGAATGGAGCTATGTCATATATTGTAACTAGCTGTGCACCATGATCAGAAAGACCATTCTCAACAGGCTGAGCATTTATCTGGTTAAACTTATCTTGGTCTATAAGGAAGTTATCTATCAGTGAGCTGCTATCCTTTACCACCCGAGTAGTAAAATCAATAACGGGAGTCAAATTGAAAGAACCGAGTAACACATCAAGGTCATTATTCCTATTACCCTCTTTCAGAGAATCTACATTGAAGTCCCCACAAATAATAATTTGCTTCCCCCTGTCTGACAGATAGCACAACAAGGAGTCCAAATTTTTCAGAAATAGATTAAAATTTCCTGATGGGGACCTATATACAGTTACAATTATAAATGTGCCTTTATTTAATTTAAGCTCACAGGCACATGCTTCTATACGTTTCTCTACACAAAACTTTCTTGTTTCTATACTTTTTGCACAATGATAACTTTTGACATATATGGCAACTCCTCCTTTCTCCATATTTTCTCTCATTACATGTGCAGAGAGCTTATATCCACTTACATTTACCTTATCCATATCAGTAACAATGTGATGCTCAGACAGGCATAGTATATCTATTTCATCCTCAGCTTCTAAATCTTCTAAACAAACCAGAAGCTCATCTATTTTATTCTTTAAACTCCCAATATTTTGATGAAATATACTTACATTATTTTTGATTATACTTTTATGTGAACCTTTCCTTATTCTAACATTTGCAGTACTCTCCTGTCTGAGTTTCTCATTGTGCTTAGGCCTAGTTGCTATACCAGTGGTCACATGGTGTTCAGAGAGGCAGATTATGTCAATTGGGTTGGGTGACTTTAATTCATCAATGCAATTACCTAGGACTGAGATACAACTTGGTGGAGATAAAATTTCTGGTGATTGGTGAAAATTTATAATTGACAGCTGTGATTGGTGATCCAATATGCTAGAATTGTGCTGTTTAATTTCTTTCCTAAACTGAAGATTTGTTTCAATCCTGACCTCTCGTAGAACTTGACATCTTTCTGTCTTACCTATCCTAAAAAAGGTGCTGCTCCAACAACTGTATCCACTGGTATTTTACCATTCATGGCAGTGCCTCCCCCCCCCCTTAAATTTCCTGCTATTACCCCAGCCAGTTTCCCCTTCCCTTTCCTGTTATGTAGGCCGTGCCTGCTATAGTCCCACCTACTGAGAGAATCAACAGGAACCACACCTATATTAGTCCCCGGACCTGACCCAAGCAGCCGTTCCAACTCCAAATTAACTCTCCCAACAGAAGAGTTCAAATCAGGCCGGTCATGGCGTCTCAGGACAGATACAAATTCAACATTGGTGTGTCCCGATGCCGACGCAATCTTTACCAGGTCACACTCTATACTGTACCCAGGATCTCTGTCGATGTTGTTCTCTGGCCCTCCCACAATAACCACGGTGTCTTCCCTGGTAAATCCTTTACAGAGTGAACCTAAATCCTCTGTCACCTGATCCAGACTAGCACTTGGTGTGAAATAATTTGTGACCTGGTATTCTGGTCCTAATTCCTCCTGCAGAAGTTGGCCTACACCTCTGGCATGAGAACTGCCTAACAACAAAACTTTCTTCCTTTTCGATGGCTTTCCTACATTCTTTTTCAATTTCCTATTGAAAGGTTGTTGTGTCCTGTCTACACCTACCTCTGCTTGAGGCTCATCAGTTTCTAACTGAAGCAACAGGTCAAACTTATTTTTGACATTCACCACAAAACTGTCAGACTTAGTTCTAGGCCTGTTCCTTCTGCTACCTGTTGCCACTTCCCACCACTCTTTGCCCTTCTCCCTTCTTAACCTGTCCAGATCTTCCCTAGCCTGATCTAGCTCAGCCTGAAGGGCAGCAATTTTCCCCTCCTGTTCCACTATCTTCCTATCTCTGCTGCAAATCCTACATAACCACTGATGAGCCTGATCCACTTTCCCGACACCCACGCCACTGCAGTCCCCCCAGTGAAAAAAACTACTGCATCCATCACACCAAATCCCGGAACTAACAATTCTATGGCAAGTCAGGTACTTCTCACTCATGGCAAAAATAATGCTTTAACTAGAATAAATCAATTAAATTACCGAAAATCAAAAAAGACGTTAGAAGAATGTATATAAGCAAGTTTGTGATTTAAAATTCCGCTGTTTTTCTGAGATCTGTATTAAAACAATGAAGGTATACGCTATTTATTTTATATTTCACTTGATGGAATGAAAAAAAGGACAATTAAACGAGATACTTTAACTTTGATTCTCCAAAAACGTTACGAGAATTAGGCCTATAAACAAATGTATATAAGCAAGTTTCTCATATAAAGTTACGCTGTTTTTCTGAAATCTGTATTAAAACAATGAAGTTATACGCTATTTACGGTAGTTTACTTATTTGTTACCGAGAAATTAGTTAAATTCCTGTGAAACAAGAAACAAACACGTTTACAAAATTTAAGCCTAAACACGACTTCGCGGAGTTACGATATTTTCGTGTTTTCTGAAAAAATACGCAAAGAAAAGTCAAACCTTTAACGGCAAGACTAAATGATACACTAATGCATGTATTTAATTTGTTGTCGGCTTTAAACTAAATTATATTCCTGTCTAAATCACTTAACTTTCTGGAAATGGTTTCTGGCGCCACTTACTCGGCGGCCATCTTGGAACACCCTGTAAAATTCATGACTGGTTATCAATATAAATGTAAACCACATAGCAAAATCCCAAATAAAATTGTAATCGCTGCCTTTATGGGCGGTAATATATATAAGTCTTGCTTGTGACAGGTTGCTAATGCGAATAAAATTTACCAGTGTTGTAAATACGAGTATAGTTTAAAAGTACCAGTCAGATACATCGACATGACTCCTTTTACATCTACAATTCATTTGAGCGCAATGTACGTACTGGAAGGAATTTACTTTATACATACTTGGTACATGTAGTTGTTTTCGACTACTCACGAACCTAATAAATTCCCATCAATAAGCCTCTGACTCAGTCACCAAGAATTGTATGTCTTCCTGTTTAATCTTACAATCTACCTGAACAGACAATTTGTATTAACTGTGTTCAATCAACTTCCTTTTATGAATGATGGAGCCACTATACCCAGGCCACTACGTCTAACGTGTGTCAATTCGCTGCTTCATGTAAGTTACCAGGTTTCTAGTTCAATCTGTGGTTTTATTTCTTTTCATGGTGGTGTAACGTATCTCGATAGCACCAAAAATGTTCATGTCTCTTGAATGATACTTGTCAATAAAGTAAAGTTTTGAGTAAGTGAGACTTGTGACTCCTCTATAATTTTACATGTAATTTATTCCAGTAGTGCCAGTAACAGAGACATGTGTATTTTGATGAGTAATACACCCCCTTGGGGATGAAAACGTTTAGCCTGAGTGTAAATCGTTCTAACAAAGTGTAACATGCACAAGTGTTAGTCAATTTACATGTTTTATCACTAGTGGAAAAATGAAAGTAATGTGAACTTTGGAAAATCTTATAGCAAAATTCACGTCGCTTGTGGCATGTCCGTAAAGTGCTCAAATTCTTACATATTTTCTGAAATAATTGATTTTATTTTGGTGCAATATTAGAATTTTTGTCAGAAATCTGTAATTTTAGTTCAATATTACCATGAGTGAACTGTATGTGTGTGTGAGGGGGGTGGAGGGGGGGGGAATCTTTTAATATTTTATCCACCTTCAGCAAATGTAATTGTATTTATTGAGATAACCAGCAACAAGTTTCACAGAAGAAATTTTATTTCCTTAACAGGTTCATGCACCTAATGTCGTTCAGAAACGTATAAATACTACAATATTTATGAGTGTCAAAAATAAGATGCAGACAGCCTGTTGCTGTAATTATGTGGTTCAGGCGCTATAAAACATATGACCACTACAATACGCTGCATGGGTCTTATTTTTAATATTCACAGACAATGTGATAGTTACGCCCTTCTGAAGAACGATAGAAGTTGACTGGAACTAGTTTAGGAAATAAAAAATTTCTTTTATGCAGCTGGCTGCTAATTATTGCAGTAAATCTCTTTTTATTCTGATACATAATTGTTTCTGTACTTTCCAAATATCGACCTTTACTCTCTGACTTGTTCCACCATTGGCTTCGATCATTCTTCATCTCCATCTTGTTCCACTTCAAACATTCTGCGTGGTGGTCCCTACCACTTTCGCGCAACAACGTTCTGAACACGTTTTTTACGGAATTCACTAGTTTGAACCTGGGACCTGTTGCTGGTAAGGAGACGCCAGACCACACATGACATGTAGAGTTCAGAAGAGTTCAGTGAGACTAGCGATGATATAACCAAATACTTAATGATTTCAGCGTCAGCTACACTGCACTCCCTGTAAAAGAATCTTAATATTAACTAAATTTAGTGGAAGGGGTTCAAGGCTTTCCTATTTTTAGTTAGCTGGTAAAATAACGTCGAAACAGCAGTTAAGTTTACCATTGGAAATTTTATTCTACTCACAAAACATTGTTTACAAATTGCACTATTGATAAAAGGAAAGGTGTTAATACAGGATGGTAAAAACCAACTGCGTTCAACAAAAATGTGAACGAATTTTCCCTGAGTGGGTTTCCAAGTTCTACAATGGATCGAAGGATGACCTATGCCATATCACATCTATAATCTAGCTTTAAATTAAGTTTCAAAAGAGAGAAAACTACCAAAATGGTCTACAGTAACCCTCAATTATCTTTAATTACTTATCTAACTTGTCGTAAATTACAGTGGCTGATGTGGCTTCTCAATAACTATATCACAGAAAAATCATCGCGTTTCAGATTTTTACTTCAAGTGGCAGATGTGAACACAATGAGCATTAATTGACGATCGACACTAATATTACGCAAAAAGGGGTGTAAGAGATGAGACTTCTGCAGTTCTGAGTGAAGCTTTATGCGCTGTTATGCGGCATCGCGTGCATTCATTACCTTGTCAGTGTTCGTCAGGGAGCGGCGGGCAGAACAGCTCCGCTCACCTCGCTGTCTCGGAAGCAACTCTCGTGTCCTAACTTCTCCCTACTACAATTTACCGAAATTGGTTTAAAAAAAACTATCTAGCTGTGTTTTCATCTGACCATTCAGAGTCTCAATGTTAACCTTAAGCTCCGCCTACAAAAATCCAATGAGAAACGTTATACTATTCGTGATGGGGCAATGTTTTTAAAGTTTGCGACGTAACAGAGACGCGAAAAAGTCTCACGCTAAAACTTGCAGCTGGTGTGGTCCTTTTAGCGTTATCGTAAGATCTATACTGTTCTTCTGGAGGGCTCTATCTTTTAACAAGGGCTGGGGGGGGGTGGTCCTGACGTAACAGAGACGCGAAAAAGTCTCACGCTAAAACTTGTGGCTGCGGTGTGGTCCTAGCGGTTAGCTGGCAACGTGGGTGTTCGTCCCTTATCGTAGGGCCTTCTAGCTTAACACGGTTCTGCTCTCGGCTTCTGTTCTCGTTTCTCCCCTCGTAACTGCGTCTGTCTCATGGTGGCAATGTATGACATGTATTTAGGCATTCTTGTGTTAGTCTGTGGTATTCCATTTGTTCACTCGTTACTCGTATTACTTTGGTTAATTTAATGTCACAATTTGTTTGGAGCTATGTGACATACGAGGTGCATTCAAGTTCTAAGGCCTCCGATTTTTTTTCTCCGGACTGGAAAGAGATAGAAACATGCACATTGTTTTAAAATGAGGCCGCGTTCATTGTCAATACATCCCAGAGATGGCAGCACCGTACGGCAGATGGAATTTTACCGCCAGCAGCGAGAATGAGAACTGTTTTAAGTACTTAAAATGGCAACGTTTTCCTTACGTGAACAGCTTGCAATCATTCATTTTCTGAATTTGCGTGGTGTGAAACCAATTGAAATTCATCGACAGTTGAAGTAGACATGTGGTGATGGAGTTATGGATGTGTCGAATGTGCGATCGTGGGTGTGACAGTTTAATGAAGGCAGAACATCATGTGACAACAAACCGAAACAACCTCGGACTTGCACAAGCCAGTCTGATGACATGATCGAGAAAGAGGAGAGAATTGTTTTGGGGGATCGCCGAATGACTGTTGAACAGATCGCCTCCAGAGTTGGCATTTCTGTGTGTTCTGTGCACACAATCCTGCATGACGACCTGAAAATGCAAAAAGTGTCATCCAGGTGGGTGCCACGAATGCTGACGGACGACCACATAGCTGCCCGTGTGGCATGTTGCCAAGCAATGTTGACGCGTAATGACAGCATGAATGGGACATTCTTTTCGTCGGTTGTGACAATGGATGAGACGTGGATGCCATTTTTCAATCCAGAAACAAAGCGCCAGTCAGCTCAATGGAAGCACACAGATTCACCGCCACCAAAAAAATTTCGGGTAACCGCCAGTGCTGGAAAAATGATGGTGTCCATGTTCTGGGACAGCGAGGGCGTAATCCTTACCCATTGCGTTCCAAAGAGCACTATGGTAACAGGTGCCTCCTACGAAAATGTTTTGAAGAACAAATTCCTTCCTGCACTGCAACAAAAACTTCTGGGAAGGGCTGTACGTGTCCTGTTTCACCAAGACGACACACCCGCACATTGAGCTAACGTTATGCAACATTTTCTTCGTGATAACAACTTTGAAGTGATTCCTCATGCTCCTTACTCACCTGACCTGGCTCCTACTGACTTTTGGCTTTTTCCAACAATGAAAGACACTCTCCGTGGCCGCACATTCACCAGCCATGCTGCTATTGCCTCAGCGATTTTCCAGTGGTCAAAACAGACTCCTAAGGAAGCCTTCGCCGCTGCCATGGAATCATGGCGTCAGCGTTGTGATAAATGTGTACGTCTGCAGGGCGATTACGTCGAGAAGTGACGCCAGTTTCATCGATTTCGGGTGAGTAGTTAATTAGAAAAAAAATCGGAGGCCTTAGAACTTGAATGCACCTCGTACTACTTGATTTGCTTATCATGTGAGGGTTTTCATGGAAGGTGTTGGGTTTGCCTGACACCTTACATATCACCACCCTTCGAACTTAATTTCTGCACTGAATTTAGGCAATTATTGAATCGTCTAAGTCAGTCAAAAATTATTCCTTTATCTAAATTTTGTTGCCTACTGTTCAGCCACGTTATTCTGGTTCTATGCTAGTTTGTATTACTAATTTATATTTTTATATTCTTCCACATTATTCTGAAAAATGACAAGAGAAGAATATTTTTATGCTATTATTAATTTTTAATTATGTTCTTTCTTTATTTAAGAGTGATGTTTGTTTTTTAAGAAGTTTGTTACCGAAGTGAGGAGTCTTTCACATCGATTTTCTTAGAAATATATTTTTTTTATAAATGTAGTAATTAAGTAAAATCCATTCCTAACACATTTTCTAAATATCATGTACAAGTAAAATGTTTTTGTTTCTAGACACTCATTTCAACATTGTTACACTAACAAATAAGAATTATATCCAAAATTACTTTGACAAAGAAATATACATACACAAGTATTGAGATATTATCCTAACAAATGGTACAAATGTTAAAAAAACAGGGAAAACATACAAGATAATTTTTTATTGTTTGTTTTTATAAGGAGAAAATATTTATTTATTTATTTATTTATTTATTTATGCATTTATTTTACCTGGCAAGATTAGGGCCTTCAGGCCCTCTCTTACACCTAACCAGGCATACTCAGATTCAACAAATTTCAGTTTCTACAGAACATTAAGGACGTATAACATGTTATACAGTATTAATGTTACAGAAAAAAATTAGAGATTATAAAAGTAGTACAACGATAATTATAACAATCAAAAAATAATTATAATAATCAAGAATAATAATAATAGTAATGACTATGTATAGGAAAGTAAACATATTTTTTCTTTTATGAATGTCAGTCCTATTGCTAGTTGGGAATTTTCTCGTTATATTCTTGCAGCTTGTGAGTTATTCTCATCAAGCAGAGACATAAGACGATAGAATGAGGTGAAAGAGATATAGAAGAGGTAGATAGGTTAGAGGAAGAGAAATAGCATGGTAAAATTCGAAGCTATGATGGAGAGGAGAAAGAAAAAGATGAGAGGGACATGACAATGGTGGCTATACCGTCCCTAATATGTAAGTCTTGAGTTCCCTCTTGAATGTTAAGTGGTTCTTGATAAGACGCAGATCACAGGGTAGCGCGTTCCATAGTCATATCGCTGAGATGGAGAATGACATAGAGAAAGATTTTGTGTTATGTAAAGGTACAGCCAAGGTGCCAGACGTATCCGATCTGGTATTGCGGTTGTGGAATGATGATAGGTGTTTAATGTGAGAAGATAAGTATTGGAGGCACCAGTGGCTAAGAAATCGATGAAGTAAGCACATCGTGTGGAGATCGCGTGCCTTATGTGGGCGTATCCAACCTAGCTCGGAGTATGAAGGACTGATATGATCATGCAACCATATATTGCATACGTATCTAATGCAAGAATTCATCACTAGCTCGAGGCATCTCGAATTTTCACTATTTGTGCCATGTTGAACTACATCACAGTAGTAAAGATTAGGCAAGACTAGTGTTTGGACTAATTTTTGTTTAACATGGGTTGGAAATATTTTTCTAAATTTTTGAATTGCGTGTAGGGAGGAGAGCGATTTCCGGCAAGCTGTGACTGTTTGTTCTTCCCAGTTTAGGTGTTCATCCAAGATTATTCCAAGGTCTTTTACTGTTTTTTGATATGGTAGTTGGGTACCATTGAGGAGTATTTGAGGGACTGTTTCGCGAAAGTACTGACTGATTAACTTTGAATGAGATATAAGTATGACCTGGGATTTCTTGGGGTTTAGTTTCAGACCTAGGTTCTGTGCCCATCGAGAAACAGAGCAAAGATCTGCGTTCATACTCGCTACTGTGTCAGCAATGTTCTTGGGGCTTGCACTTATGTACAGTTGGATGTCGTCGGCATATAGATGGTAGTTGCAGGAGTGAATCACTGAAGAAATATCATTAATGTACAGTGAGAAGAATAATGGACCAAGGACGGAGCCTTGGGGAACTCCAGAGCGCACGTTTTTCCATGATGACTTTTCCGACCCACAAATGACTTGTTGACTTCTGTTTTTGAGGTAGCTGTCGAACCAGTGTATAGTGCTGTTTGAGAAATTCAGCTGTTTCATTTTAATTAGTAATATATCAAAGTCAACTGTATCAAAAGCCTTGCTAAAATCAAGCAGTGTTAGGATGGTAGCTTCACGTCTGTCCATGGCATGTTTAATGTCATCAGTTACTTTGATTAATGCAGTTGCTGTACTATGGTGCTTTCGAAAGCCTGACTGATATTTGTCGTGGATGTTATGAGTTTTGAGGTAATCCGTCAGCTGTTCATGGACGATGTATTCTAGGGCTTTAGATATTGCAGGTAGTACGATGATCGGCCTGTAGTCACCTGGCGACTTAGGGTTGTCAGTCTTGGGTATAGGTTCAATTAAACTTTGCTTCCACTCAGTAGGATATGTGCTACTGACAAGACAGGTTAAAGATGTCTGTGATAACTGGAGTAATAGTGTCTACGACGTTCTTAATCATGCCAATGCTCACTCCATCAATTCCTACTGCCTCTGAAGAGATTCTCATAATTGCCTTGTGTACTGTGCCGGTAGTTGCATGTTTTAGGAAAAACTTGTCTCTCGAGAGATTGATATCTTGGAGCTGGTAATTTGTTGCTGCGTGGCAGTTTACAGATACAAATAAGTAACATATAGTTATTCTTTTATTTTTTATGGGGAGAAAATAAGTGGCATATAGTTTTAGTGTTTATTATGCCTTACTTTTGTTCTTTATATACTGTCCATTTCAGAACTAATGACTTATTTTTATCGATAGTCTATTTTGTTTTACTTAAGTCTGTTGTCAATGACATTTTGTAGTTTATTAGCTGTCTGCTGTGCTTAACTTATTTAGTTTTTCACACGTTTCTTCTGCACAATTCCTACATCACTTAATTTGATTTCACACATTCACACAATCCTATGAATGTTTAAGCATGAGGTTGGCGAATGTGTTTTTGCACGAAGGTGATGGACTTGAGCGAGATGGATGTGGGCCAGTATTTGATGTACAGCTTCGTTCGTCGTTCCTTATTGGCTTTGCAAGTGTGTGTTGCTGTTGTGGAGGTGCCATAATGGAATGGAGCTGTGAGTGCAGAATCTCGTGGTTTACTGGCGTTGTATGCGTGAAAGTCATCGTTATGTGTCGCTGAAAGCGGTCGTTTTTCGTTGTAATACTTTGCAGACGGCTAGTTTACAATAGGATAGGTATTTGGGAAGGTATGTCGTCTATTTTTCACCCATCTTCATTCTTGGTCTCAATCTTGCGAATCTTCAACTTCTGTTCTTCCTGCTTTTTCTCTGCTTCTTACTTGCTTCTTGGTTCTCCTCTGGGCAGGATAAATTGTTTGGGCGTTTCATTTTTGCTTTGTGGAAGTTTTCTTCAGTTTCGTGCATCAGCTTGCTGTTTATTAGCAGTAGTGTGACTTTTACACTTTTTTTTTTTTTTGCCAGTGGTGGCTTGTCCAAGCGGTCTTCTCGTCAGGCCATTTTTTGCTCACTCCACTGAGTCAGGACGTCCCGAGGATTACGAGCGGTGAAAGTCCGGTGTTTGCTTGTCAGTCCCTGCACCGGTCCCTTCAGCAGTAGATTTACAAGTGTCCTTTGTTGGTCTCACTGTCCTTTCCCTTCTCTCGACGCTTCTGCCTTGTAGGAATCGTGAAGACACGTCCTTTTCTTTCTTGATACTTCTCACGTTGCAACTTGTGGGTCTTTGCATCTGGTCTTTGTTGGAGTTTTTACAATGGTTCTTACACAAAGTTTTACTTATAATCATCTAACATATGTCTAGTACCTACATTGTTTTACGCCTTCTTAAAAAGCTTTACAAATTTCAGCGCCCTTTCCATGTTACAATTCTAAGATATTTTGAGTCTTAACGTTTAAAAGAATCCTCAAATCTTTTTTTTATTTTTTGTGTAGTGTTGTGGTGTATAGCATTTTAGTATTTCATGCTGTTAGACTATCTACACTTTATCCCTTCACGTTAATCTATGGTACTATCGGTGTTATTTTTGTTTTTGTTTTTATTGAAACTACTTTCTTTTTCCCACCTTCGTCTCTCTTCATTCTTCTTTCTCCTGACGATCTTATCTGCAACATAATCTTGAAATATTGTGCTGATTATTTACCAGTAATAAAATTAATCTTCAAACTTGTACTGAAAGTGTTTAATACTGCCAGTCTTAGGTAAAAATACCTCTGCTTTATCTCGTAAAATACCCTCTAATTCTCTTGTACTGTGTTCCGAAATACCTTGAACTTCTTGCAATTTTTCGTCGATTTCTTTATGAACTTCTAACATGAGTTGAGGCGATTCCCCCTTTTGTGCATACCATTCTAATGCTTCGTCCTCTTTATTTCGCGTCACTCTTAATTGTTTGTTTATAACTGGTATTTCTTCTAATTTTACCTTTTGCTCAAAGAGAAGTGTGACATTCCTGAATGTTACACTACCTTTCCCCATATCTATTATCGCTCGTCTCTCACTTAAAAAATCTGCACCTGTAATCAAATCTACAGTTAGTTTAGGTATAATCATGAAGTTGGCTTCGATCTTTTGACCTTGACACGAAAGTGTTAACCTTGTTTGTCTCGTAACTTCCGCAGCATTGTCTCTAATAGGACCTCTTACTTTAATCTTACGTGTTTTTAGAACTGGCAATTCCTCATTGGCATTACACTGCATGAACAAATTTTCTGAGATCGCAGTCAGTTCACTTCCGCTATCAATTGCAGTATTGATTTGGATATGCTTTACCATGGCCTTCAAATTGGTTGAATTTGAAAGGGTTGGTTCTGTTCTTCTTCTTCTTGCATCAACGAATCCTCCACTGAATCATACATGAGTCTTTTTAGGAATTTCCCTTCTGAATTCGAACTTTCTGTAGGATAAGCTTCGACTGCTACTTCTCTCTCTTTTATTTCCTCTTCTCCATTTCTTCCTTCATTTACGCTTTCTTCAACATCCTCTACTTTTTCCTCATTCTCGTCTATCTTCTCCTTCTTCGTCGCTACTTCCACATAATCGCATCTAAATGCTCTAATTATCGCTTCATAACTTCCTTCATTATATACGTTGGGTTGTATGCCCACTCATAACTTATTTTCAACTTCTGTCAACTGCACATTATCCTCATTGAATTCGCTTTCCTTGGTTTCCATCTCAAATAACTCTGCAATACTCATTACTTCGTCCTTTCCTCCTACATTCGTTGTGCATGCCTCTGGTAATTCATCTTCCTCGTCAGTATTCTCCCAATTAATTTCGTCCCAACGCGATATTGTTGTTTTCTTGTCTTCGTTTTCATCTGGTCCCTGCGGATTTGTTTCTTCCTTCTTCGCTTCTCGTGATAAGATTTTTACTTCTCAGTTCAAGGTGCTGCAATTGTCCTGGGTCGGTGCGTCATTCTCTTTGGCATGGGCGCTTAGCTGTCAATTCGAACGTTTATCGGGGTTTGGTGGTCTTACCTCCACCTCCTCTATCTGTATTCTCTTTTCTTGTTCAGCTTGTTGATAGTGGTTTCTTTGTTGATACTTTGTCGGTCTATTGGTTCTCCAGTACCCGTTCCGGTTGTCGTTATTCCCTCTGTAGTAATTGTTGCCGTTCCTGGGTGAATTATAGTTATTGCCATATTCTTCTCTAAATCCATAATCGGTTCTTTGTTGAAATCTGTTGTCGTTTCTTGGTGCGAAGTTATCACATGGTTCGTAATTATTGTTTCTTCGTACTGTGTCTTGTGGATTCCACTGCTTTTTGCTTTCGTTTTCACGTGCGCTTCGTCTTCTTCTTGCGTCATCTTCCGAAAATATGAACTCTAATTCCCTTAGAATACCTTTAAATGCTTCGACGTCATTGCCTCCGCGACCTACTAATGATTGCTGGTATTTCAATGGTAGCTTCATCGCGCATAATTTAATCAACTCTCCGTCACTGTATGGTACATCTAAGTATTGATTTTTCTTTGCCATTAATTCGAAAAATTTCACGGGACTCTTCTCTCCCGAATTTTCAAAATATGGGTTCTGTAATAATTCGTACTTCACTCTGTTCTGTGCTTCACTGGACCAATATCGTGAGAGAAACTTCTCTCTGAAATCTTCGTACGATCGGCATGTCGCTGCAACATTCTGCATGGTTTCTGCGACTGTTCCTGACATATGTGCACATATAAAGTCTAATTTGTGTGCTAGCGTCCAGTGTTCTGGTAATCCTACTCGGAATTGATCAATAAAAGTTCGTGGATGTAATGTGTTTCCTTCTCGAAAGTGTTGAAATTTTTTGACTGTGAGGAAATTATCGTTGTCGTACTTCGTCATAGTTCCATATGAAACTCGCGATTCTTCGCCACTTTTGTTTCTGATCATTTCTCTCGTCGTTCTTTCCGGTTGTGGTAGATCCATTGGATATTGTCCACTGTAACTTTCGCCTACCCTTGCGTAGTATCGTTGGAGTGATACGCAATAATTTTCTTCCATCGGTTGTGAACGTGTAGCTGAATGCATTGCACTGTACTCTTCGCGACCTGGCTTTCCATTGTCAGGTATTGGTTCGGTATCTTGTCTGGCTAACCTTGCTGCTTCATTGCACGATCCAAACTGTCTTGAAACATACATTTGTGGTTCCGGATGTGTTTGTGATGACGTTTGTTCATCAAGAATTTCGAAACGTGTTTGTTGCTGTGCAGGCTGTCTGATTTCACGTATGTTACTTTCCGCCTGTGATTGGAATCGCAAATGCGTAATATCTTCATTATTTGCTTGTTTTTCCGGTGCTGTTACAGATACGGATGTGGTTGCAGACTCTGTGCTTGTTCGATCCTGTTCACTACGCTCTTCAATGGTTTGCAACAACTCTGTTCGCAATTTCTGAAATTGTCGCTTCGTTTGCGCTTCTATTTTGACTATGCGGTTATCACATCTTTTCAGCGCTGCTTTTGTGATACGTTTGTGTAACACACTGTTTTCAACAATTTCACGCGCTGTACCTGCTGCTTGTCTAGTAATTTCGTTTATCTGTTTCTCTAGTTTCTTGACTGGGTGTTATTATGTAATATTTTTATCTCGTCCTGAATGTCATTACGCAATGTTTGTACGTCAACTTGTACCTTGTCAATGTCTATTCTCAATTGATTGTAACCTGTTATTAAGTTTCCTGTTACTTCTCGAGATTCTTTTGCTCGTCTTCAATGTGACTTAGGTGTAACTGATTTTTTGTTTTGTTTTGTTCTTTAATCGCACTCATTTGTCTCGTGATTTCGGCATTCTGAATATGAATTTGGTTCGCTATGTCTTTATTTTGCCTTGTCGTGATTTCCGTAATTTGTTGTAATAATTCTGCCAGATTGGTGGGTCCTATTGCGTTTTCTTCCGACGTCCTACGCTCTGTGTTTTCGCCCAAGTGTTGGTTCGCAACCGATTGCATTGAACTGTGCTGTGACACGTTTCTGCTCGCATTCCATGTACTCTGTGGTGAGGGATGGGTTCTACGTATTCAAGACGCAAGTTAGAATCCTCATCGACTGTCTCTCTACTTTCCTGCTCCTCTGTCGTATGCTGACCTAGGTTTTCTGTGCCTTGGCGGACAGTATCCTCGTTATGGTGCGTTATCTGTCCTATTTCTCGCGATACTGTATCGTCTGTTGTACTGTCCTCTATTCTCTGTCCATCTTCATGTTGGGTCTCTACCTCACTTCGGTCAAGGTCTCGATCTGCCATTGCTAATCTTTCCGAATCCCTTATTTTCTGTTTTAAAAGCAATTCACGCGCCCTACTTCGAATCAACATGCTCTCATACGATCTCACGCGTTTCATAAACTTTTTGTTCACACGACTTGACAAACCATTCACTTACTTGTTGGGTAAGAACCAAGTTGTCAACGATGTATCCGCCACCTGTGCGCTTGCATTGGAGAGAAAACATAATGCTAAGAATATTAAAATTCGTAACTTAATTATGCTATTGTCTCTGCCAGAATGTCTCACTTTTATTGAATACTTTCTTACTATCTATCGCTGCAGCTACTGTTTTCGTCTATTTATAACGTTCAAAAAAAATTTTTTTTATTACGAAAAATTTTCAACAGGATATTTTTCTGACCTAGTTAGGCATGTGGTCGACCTTCAATCATGGTATTTTACCATCCTGGCAGGGTCGCCATTTTCTAACGTTCTGCATGGTGTCTGTTTGTTCTATATCGTGTCTCCCAACCACTTTAGCGAAACAATATTCTGAGCGTGTTTTTTAGGGAATTGACTAGTTTGAACCTGGGACCTGTTGCTGGTAAGGAGACGCCAGACCACACATGACATGTAGAGTTCACAAGAGTTTAGTGAGACTAGCGATGATATAACCAAATACTTAATGATTTCAGCATCAGCTCCACTGCAATCCCTGTAAAAGAATCTTAATACTAACTAAATTTAGTGGCAGGGGTTCAAGGCTTTCCTGTTTTTAGTTAGCTGGTAAAATAACGTCGAAAAAGCAGTTAAGTTTACCATTGGAAATTTAATTCTACTCACAAAACATTGTTTACAAATTGCACTATTGATAAAAGGAAAGGTTTTAATACAGGATGGTAAAAACCAACTGCGTTCAACAAAAATGTGAACGAATATTCCCTGAGTGGGTTTCCAAGTTCTACAATGGATCGAAGGATGACCTATGCCATATCACATCTATAATCTAGCTTTAAATTAAGTTTCAAAAGAGAGAAAACTACCAAAATGGTCTACAGTGACCCTCAATTATCTTTAATTACTTATCTAACTTGTCATAAATTACAGTGGCTGATGTGACTTCTCAATAACTATATCACAGAAAAATCATCGCATTTCAGATTTTTACTTCAAGTGGCAAATGTGAACACAATTAGCTGTAATTGACGATCGACACTAGTATTACGAAAAAGGGGTGTAACAGATGAGACTTCTGCAGTTCTGAGTGAAGCTTTATGTGCTGTTATGCGGCATCGCGTGCGTTCATTACCTTGTCAGTGTTCGTCAGGGGGCGGCGGGCAGAACAGCTCCGCTCACCTCGCCGTCTCGGAAGCAACTCTCGTGTCCTAACTTCTCCTTACTACAATTTACCGAAGTTGGTTTAAAAAAATTATCTGGCTGTGTTTTCATCTGAACAATCAGAGTCTCAATGTTAACCTTAAGCTCCGCCTACAAAAATACTGTCTATCCAATGAGAAACGTTATACTTTTCGTGGTGGGGCAATGTTTTTAAAGTTTGCAACGTAACAGTGACGCGAAAATGTCTCACGTTAAAACTTGCAGCTGGTGTGGTCCTGTTAGCGTTATCGTAAGATCTATACTGTTCTTCTGGAGGGCTCTATCTTTTAACATGGGCTGGGGGGTGGTCCTGACGTAACAGAGACGCGAAAAAGTCTCACGCTAAAACTTGTGGCTGGGGTGTGGTCCTAGCGGTTAGCTGGCGACGTGGGTGTCTGTCCCTTATCGTAGGGCCTTCCAGCTCAACACGGCTCTGCTCTCGGCTTCTGTTCTCGTTTCTCCCCTCGGAACTGCGTCTGTCTCACGGTGGGAAGGTATGACATGCATTTAGGCATTCTTGTGTTAGCCTGAGGTATTCCATTTGCGCACTCGTTACTCGTATTACTTTCGTTAATTTAATGTCACGATTTATTTGGAGCTATGTGACATACTACTGGATTTGCTTATCATGTCAGGGTTTTCATGGAAGGTGTTGGATTTGCCTGACACCTTACACACTACTGCCTTTGGTCATGTCGTAGTGAAGGTAAACATTTCGTATCATGTTCTCTTTCTGTACTACGAAAATATATTGTTGAACAGATACACCGCTGAAAAAGATCTAATGAAAACACTTCCTTCCCATTCTGTAATGAAATCTGGTCATTTCATTACTTTGAGAGTGTACTGTGTGTTTTACATGTGGTTATCTAGACTTTCAGTTATACTTTTGATATTATATAGTAGATTATTATGAAAAATAAAGTCTAAACGTCTTACAGAGACTAGACGCCATAGTTTCGACCAGCTCCTCAAAAGTCTGTTTTATACATAAACATTCCTCAAAAATAATAAAAAATAAGGGCCAGTCAATAGCATCGATTCCATTTATCAAGTGCAGAATATCGTATATTATCTTCTGCGCCCCCTCCTAAGTTGGTATTTGCTTAAGCGAAACAAGCATTTAATAACACCCGGTGATTATGAACCTTTTTATGAAAGAACAGTAGCATAACTGCATATTGAAATTAATGTGGCAAGACTCTTTTGTTTAGTGGCATTTTTTAGATGAATGAATACTGCATGGTACACTGGCTCACGTAATTTTTGGAACTAATGTTATCGAACATGGCGCAAACTCAGCTTCTGAGCTTGGCCAAAATGACAACTGTAATACTACATTGTGACTGACTGTTTCTTTTTAATGCTGCTAAGATTCTGGGGCTGTGACTGGCAGTTTCGTTTTAATCGGTGGTAAGTTACTAGGCCCTGATGACAGAGACAGTGAGAGTTACGGGAGGGGAGGTAAGAGAGTAGGGGTAGGATAACGACATTTAAAGTGCCCACTGACTTGTTACTGCTATAAATTTAATTAAAGTAATGTAGTAGACGTATTTGTCATTGTGGATCCGAAGTGATTTCATCACTTTATGCCAGAAATGCTAAACAAATCAAACCAAACACAGCAAATTGACAGTTAGCATCAGGAAGAGATTAACTTGTTTCTATAAGTCACTAGCATTATGAGCGGTGATTTATGAGATACAGACGGATTCTTAACACCAACAGCCCTAGAAAGGCTAAAGTATGACTAAGAATTACGTCTTGAAAACCATATGATGAACCATGGAGAGAGGAGTCAAAAATAGCACAAGGCAGCTACACCTTGTGTTCTTGGTAATGTAAAATTTTAGGGTTTGAAGTACCTTCTATTTCTAGATCCAAAGAAATTAATAGTTGAAAACCATTTTGAGCCTGATGATGGTGTTATTTCAGCCCTATATCAAAATATTTGTGATGTTGTTGTACGGAAAACTGACATGACAAAATGTGGTTGTGTAATAATACATGTTACTTCTTAAGGGGACCTGGACAGTCAAGCATGTAATTTTTATTAGTATTTTGAAATTCAATTACTGAAAAACTTTAATAGATATTGGAAGGAAACTTTAACCCAAAAAAGGTGTATCGTGTCCTCTACACGAAAACGGTTAAAATCTGTGGCATACATAGTAGAGTGAATAGTGATTTTTATCTTACAATATGTCCTGAATTACAAATAACTTTTACTTACTTAGTAATTAAAATTTAAGTATTATTTTCGCTATTTGCAACACCAATATCTTGTCCATTTTCAGTAAGATATTTCAACTTGTGTTTTGAAGCACTGTCTGGCGAGCTTTTAGGCCTAACCTCACTTGTCTGCTGCGCAAGTTTTTACGATTTGCTATCATCCTCTTGTATTGGTAACCATGAAATTCACGACTGCAGTTACAAGTTTTCCGTTCCTGGCATTTTACAATGTAAAATGGTCGAAATATGCAGTCACAACAACAAGTTAACAACACTAGCGCATGGGAAAAATGTCAGTAAACTCAAGTGGTCTGGTCGTGTCGACAGAGTGATGGATTGCAGTAGATCCCTGTCACTGCAGTGTATATTTTCTTCAAGGACATTACACAACCGAGTTGCTATGGAAACAGAGGCGCCAAAACTAAATAACGAGACATTGTAGGCAAGGTACTGTGTTAGACTGTTTAGATTAGACATTAGATGTGATTAGTACTTGTTCCATAGATCATGAATACGACACTTCGTAATGATGTGGAGCGCGTCAAGTTAATAAAAGGTGTCTATGCAAGATATCACATTACACAAAATATTATATGACACTCATTTTTTTCTTTTTTTGTGGGGGTTGGGAAATTACCCACTTACTATATCCAAAAATTCATCTACTGAGTAGAAGAAGTTGCCAGTAAGAAATTCTTTTAATTTCCTTTTAAATGCTATATGGCTATCTGTCAAACTTTTGATGCTATTAGGTAGCGTGACAGTCAGGCATTCACGTAACGCATCTGCTCTAGAACGCCATTTAAGGCGAAATTGATGAAATACTATACATAAAGTATTTACTTTGAGATTCAGAGTGAGGCACAGGATTTTATTAAATGAAAAAGTCCAATTTTTGGACCATCTTGACATCCAAATCCCCTTAAAAAAATAAAATAAAAGCAGCCAGCCACTGCAAATGTAAGCGCGCTACATATTTATTAATATTTATAAAATTGGATTGTATTTCTTTTGTCTGAATCGTACGTTGATGGAATCTATTCACTCATAAATATGTGAATTAAGTGCATTGACCTTAATGAGCATTGCATTGAAAGTTAATCGCACTTCCTACGTATGAACTCCAACAAACACAACTTTTTGTGCTGTCCTAAGGCAAGACAGGAACCTTTCCTGCTTTTTCGTGCAGTATTATTATTATTATTATAGTTTTAGGATTCCAACTGTAGGTTCTTATACCCCCCTCCTCAAACGATAGAATTCCTTTAACCTCAAGACAGAGAAATGTGATGACAAACGTACATAAAGAGACATGTGATGACAAACGCGTACATAAGCAATACGTATGGTATATTTCGATTACAACAGTTCATAGTAACCGCCGAAATCGGCCACAACCATCCGATACTGTAGAGATGATCTCTTTGTTTATACCGACCGAGTTAGTGCAGTGATCAGCACACCGGACTGGATTTCACGAATAACACGCGTCTCGTCATCCGGATTTGGGTTTTCCGTTATTTCCCTAACCGCCTTAAGGCATATGCTGGGATGGTTCCTTTGAAAGGGCATAGCCCTCCTTAATCCGAGCTTGTGCGTCATCCCTAATTACCTTGGTGTCGATGGGACGTTAAACAATAACTTTCCTTCGTCCTTTTTCTTAGCTATTTCTCTTCCTTCACTAAATGTTTCGAGTGACTCGTCTCTTACACCACTGGTCGTAAGGCAACGCTCACATATCACAAGTGCACAAACTCTCGCTGCGACGGGTAACGAGTAATATTCATGATATGTATCTTCCAATGAGCACCGCCACGAAGAATCTTATCTTAAAACAAGTCGGACCTTTCTGAGGGGATATAGAATATTACTTATCATGTATATTGAAACTCTTGAGAAATGGAAACGAAGCGAGCGACAGTGTGCTGACACATCATAACAATGTGTATTATGGAATTGAAATAGTAAGTTTATAAGGATATTTTAGTGAAGAATGTTAAGAGTGGCCATCTTAATGTAATAACTGGTTATAAGAAGTATGATGAAGTGGCTACGTGAAGTAAAAAATAAATGGCTCTGAGCACTATGGGACTTAACATCTATGGTCATCAGTCCCCTAGAACTTAGAACTACTTAAACCTAACTAACCTAAGGACATCACACAACACCCAGTCATCACGAAGCAGAGAAAATCCCTGACCCCGCCGGGAATCGAACCCGGTACGTGAAGTAATTGGTAATTGCTATGCTTAAGCTTTCTATAAATGCCTGGCTCATTATTTTTTATATAATTTTCTCTCAAGGGACTGTTTATTTGAGTACTGGCTCTGAGCACTATGAGAGTTAATATCTTAGGTCATCAGTCCCCTAGGACTGAGAACTACTTAAACCTAACAAACCTAAGGATATCACACACATCCATGCCCGAGGCAGGATTCGAACCTGCAACCGTAGCAGTCCCGCGGTTCCGGACTGAAGCGCCTAGAACCGCACGGCCACCGCGGACGGCTTATTTGAGTACTGAGTACATTGAGTTTCTAACTGTATTTGCAAAGCTTTATCTAGTGGCTCGTCCGCAGTTTGTAATTGTCAAAGTCCTTAAAAGGCATAATGTCAATACACTGTCCTAATTATAAATTGTGACTTCCAACCATGATTCCATACTCTTTTATGTTATCTAAGATATGGTGGCTAAGTGTGGTACAAAAAGGGATCCACGAACCACCTGGTAGCAGAGAAAGAAAGGGGTGGGGTTCCGAGGACTATGGGACTTAACTTCTGAGGTCATCAGTCACCTAGAACCTAGAACTACTTAAACCTATGTAACCTAAGGACATCACACACATCCATGCCCGAAGCAGGATTCGAACCTGCGACCGGAGCGGTCGCGCGGTTCCAGACTGTAGCGCCTAGAACCGCTCGGCCACTCCGGCCGGCGAAAGGGGTGGGGGTTTGCTTTTCCTATCCTCTCCTATGGTTGGTAGTCGTTGTTTAGTAAGTTGTAAAAATGTCATTATTGTGTTCTGAGACTTGTCTGTCTGTTTCATGAAGTTACGTTACATGAGTCGGCAAGCTTTCCCCGGCGTACCGCATTTACGGAAACAGCAGTTGGTGTATGAAATCCGTGTGCGCGGGTTGCCGGTAGGCGGAAATGTGTCCGACTTGGTGGCCAGGCATCGTGTAACGGTCGGCACTCCCATTGCCCTACCGACAGAAATCGTTAGCGAGGTTGGCGACTTGTTGTCGAATGTAGAAAGAGCTTTAAGTGGTGTAGGTCGGACAATTGAATTTCTCGCGTCTACTCAGCTGATGCGTAAACAAACTTGTCGCCTGCAGGAGCATTTAGCCCATTACTGTAATTGCTTATCGGATATCACTTCAGTCGATCTCAATGATGCAATGGGTGTTCTAAGTCGTAAGTTACTTGGCGTTGCCGGAGGTTTGCAGTCACGCGCCGTAGCGCTTGCTTTAAGCTGGAGAGATTTAAATACTAATTCTGAGGCTGAAAATGTGAGTGAGGTCACACGCATTAAGTGTAACGAAGAATATTTGAGTTTATTTTCCAAGTTACCTAATCCAATTATGAATGTCTTGAAAGATTTATCTGTCTTGTATATAAAAAATTTGAACCAGATTCAATCCTGCCTGAGGTTGTTGCTTCGTATCCAGATTCACGCTGATGCATTGCATGTTCCACAGTCAGTCGTATTAACATTATTATATCCTATGGCTAAGGCTGTGCTTAGTAGCATGACAGCCAAGGAATTGGAACAACAGTGGACCTTAGTTCAGCTCCGTCAGCGTATTGTTAAAAGAGGGTTGAAATTCAAATGGCTCTAACCACTATGGGACTAAAAATCTGAAGTCATGTCCCCTAGACTTAGAACTACTTAAACCTAACTAATCTAAAGACATCAAACATATCCATGCCCGAGGGTGGATTCGAAGCTGCGACTGTAGCAGCCGCGTAGTTCCAGACTGAAGCGCCTAGAACCTCTCGACCACAGTGGCCGGCATAATAGAAGGCTCTCAGCGCGCATGCGCATCAGATTGTTTTTGGAAGGTCCAAGCATGTAAAGAAACCCTAGTACAGTATTTTGAGAGGGTTCGCACGGCCGTAGTGGCGCTGGATATGCGTGTGTGAGTTCCGAACATATGTCGGAAGGCATGCGGGTACAGGGTGGCGCCAGGTTGAAACTTGTACGGCGCCCTTGCTCTACGGAACAGTTTCAACACTTGGTTGATTCTGTTCATGCTATTTCTGGGGCGGGTGAACAGCGTTCCGCCGCGCAAGTGAGAGTAATATCTGAGGCACCAAAGTCTAGTAACTTATTAATACAAGTTCTCATTCAGTAGTTCGGCGTTGCTACCGTTTCCATGCAGTTGATCATTTAGTACGGGATTGTCCGGTATATAGGATCTTTAGTTCAAATAACTGAGGCCAGAGGACGGGAAAAGGGGGTGAGTCTACTAACTGGCTACTGAATTGTAAAGCCATTCTGGCGACGCATGTTCCGGCGCTCCCTTTCGTTTGTGCTAGGACAGTAATCAGTGTATGCATTGCTGAATCATGGTACTTCCGTATCCTTAGTTGATTCCGATTGGTACACAGAATACAGACATTTGTGCAGGTTTTCGTCTCGGTAGTCTCCGGCTCAGAGATGTCGGGTCGCCGATGGCCGAGAGTGACCTCTAGTAGGGGAGGTGCGGGGGTGGTTGCACGTCGATAAATTCTCATGGCCTCATAGATTTTCCATAGCTAAGAATATGAGGGTCTCTTTTTGCTCGGGTGTGATTTCATCCAGCATGCCGGTTTGGTATTCAATTTTGCTGGTAGTGTCTTTTATTTTAAGTTCGCGCCTTACCACCGTCTCTCTATGTGTTCGTGCCAACAGTCTTGTGCAGGGAATGTGAGCCTTGTGTGCAGTGTGCAGGCGACACGGGTTATCTTACGGCGCATCAAGTGCAGGCTCTCAACCAGGTCCTGGAGCGCTATCCTGAGGTCTTATCGGATAAGTTGGGGGAGACAGAAATTCCTAAGTATGACACCCAATTAACTGGTAGTGTGCCTGTCCGTCAGGCCCCTTATACGCTGTCTCCACCGAAAATAAAGATTTTGAGAGCCAAAATCGATAAGATGCTACAAGAGATGATACAAGAGGGGGTGATTAGACCATCAACTTCGCCCTATGCTTCGCCCAATGCTTGCCCCTATGCTTGCCCAAAGACCAGGATAGCGATTTTCGTATGGTAGTTGATTACCGGAGGATTAACAAAAAGGTGGTATTGGAGACAGTTCCCTTGCCCGATTTTCACAATTGCTTTACCTGATTTGCAGGTGCTAATGTGTTCACCATCTTAGATCTCAATCAGGCGTAATACCAGATCCCCCTTGCCGACTCATCCAAGCCTATGACAGAGTTTTGCACAGATTGGAATTTATTTGAGTTCAACTGGGTCTCTCTTGGGTTGGCCACTGATGCGGCAGTGTTGTCCCGTTTGTTGGATGTGGTCTTAGGGGACTTGAAGTTCGTCTGTGTCTACAACTATTTAGATGACCTGGTTGTCTACAGCCGCACCTTTGGGGAACGCCTTGTTCACCTGGAGCAGGTTTTCCTAAGGTTGTGTTCGGCTGACCTCACCGTCAAACCATCTAAGATCACCTTGTGTAGACAACACATTTCTTTCTTAGGCCATTTGGTATCTGCAAAAGGCGTAAGCGTCGACCAGGACAGAACTAAGTATTTACGGGATTTTCCCCCTCCCCAGAATAAGAATGATGTCTTTTGCTTCATTGGCATGGCGAATTTCTTCCGTAAATTCATTGCCAATGTTACCCATCTTGCAACCCGCCTTAATGATCTTCGGAAGAAGAACAGCGATTTCGTATGGGGAGAAAATCAGCAGCGAGCCTTCACAAAGATTAAGACTGCGATTATCAATCCCCCTTTGTTAGCTGTGCCGGACGATAATAGTACGTTTGTGGTACAGACCGACGCTTGTCATACCGGGGTAGCGGCAGTTTTACTTCAAGAACATGAAGGGGAGAGGCGACAACTACCTTTTGTCTCACAGTGACTGACTGCTCCTAAATCCAACTATCCTGTATATTAATTCTCTCGCCGTTGTTTTGACTTGGAAAAGTTTTGTTTCTATTTGGAGCAAAAAATATTCGTATTAGAGACAGACAACCAAGGGTTAAGTTGGGTCTTGGCTAGGCCGAGGAAGACTGTCCGAATTGCACGGTGGGCAGTCCGTAAATCTGCCTTTCGTTTTCAAGTCAGACATAGTAAAGGTTCGAATAACTCAACTGCCGAAGCTCTGAGTCGTATGTTTACACCCGACTCCGAGGAACGTCAGGCGCAAGGCGAACAGGACATTAGTGTTGGGGCGATTTTGGCAAATGGTTCAAATGGCTCTAAGCACTATGGGACTTAACATCTGAAGTCATCAGTCCCTTGACTTAGAACTAATTAAACCTAACTAACCTAAGGACATCACACACATCCATGCCCGAGTCAGGATTCGAACCTGCGACCGAAGCAGCAGAGCAGTTCCGGACTGAAGCGCCTAGAACCACTTGGCCACTGCGTCCGACCTTCCAAAACCTGTTTGGTGGGCTTAAGCAGAAGCAGGCGCATGACCCGTGTTGTGGCCCGACTCAGAAAGGTTTATGGCTGGGGCTTCCGTGCCGGGTTATTGCATCCGACAATGGGTACTGTGTAAGCAGGGTAGTGGCGATCAACAATGGAGGATGTGTTTTCCAATTGAGTTAGTACCGAAAGTCTTCCGGTATTATCACGATTCTGTTCTTAGCGGCCATTTGGGCTCGTATAACACCTTGGCCAGGATCTGCGAACATTTTGTGTGGCCCTCTCTTCATCGCAACATTAGGCGACTTTTTGGGCAGTGTGATCTCTGAAAAAGGAGGAAGCCTGATTCCAGGGTCTCTCGTGGGCTTCTACACTCGCTGAGGGAGCAATATCCCCTCGATAAAGTTTTCATCGACTACATTGGACCGTTGCAGCAGACAAAGAAAGCAACCGTTACATATTGGTTGTCGTGGATGCTTTCTCCCTCTTTACGTGGCTGCTTCCTACTCGGGAGGTCACTGCGGAAATCACCACCCAGCAATTGTCGAAGGTCATATCCTGGTTCGGACTACAGACATCATTGCTAAGCGACAATGCATCTGCCTTTCTGCCTCGTGTGTTTAAAGCCTTCTGTTTGAATCAGGGTATTAGACGTATTACCATCACGCCTTATTATCCTAAGGCGTTACTTGCCGAAACAGTTAATCAGAATTTGAAAACAGCCCTAACCATCTACCATGCCCAGTCACCTGGTAGATGGGATATCTCCCTGCCCTGGCTCAATCAAGCGTTTAATACAGCCAAACATGAGGCAACCGACATGACACCCGCTGCATTAATGTTTGCCTATACCATTAATTCTCCGTTACCAAACTTGTGGGGAATAAATGACCTCTTACCAACATCCATCACCACTCAGAGCCTCCGTGAGATTTGGCAAAGGGCCAGACAGAATATCCATGCAGCCCACCATCGACAGCAGCTTCGATATAACAAGGGTCATAGACCATTTTCGGGAAACGTTGGGGACCTTGTTTTTATCCGTAACTTGGTGGCGTCGTCTAGCAAAGATACCAATGTTCAAATGGCTCTAAGCACTATGGGACTTTACATCTGAGGTCATCAGTCCCCTAGACTTACAACTACTTAAACCTAACTAATCTAAGGACATCACGCACATCCATGCCCGAGGCAGGATTTGAACCTGCGACCGTAGCATCAGCGTGTTTTCGGACTGAAGCGCCTAGAACCGCTCGGCCACAACGGCCGGCCAAGATACCAAGGGAAAATTAAAACCAAGATATAGGGGTCCTTGTCGTATCTGCAACATCTTGACCCCAGTTTAGTTGCAGGTAAGGGAGTCGCGTCGGGAAAGCTGTTTAGGGTACATCTCAGCCAGGTTAAGGTGAGATGAGTAGGGAGGATCTGTCCTACCCCTCGGCGGGGTCCTCTCACTTAGGAGGTCGAGCTGTAGCCGTGGCGACTGGTGCCAGTGTTTTTTGTTCAGGTATCGATGATATCGATTGTGGTTGAGCTAAGCTATCTTCGCTTATCGCGTGTCTTACTTCCGGGTTGGGCGCGAAGGGATTGGGTTGTTAGCCTTCGACGGGTAAGCCTCGAGATCTCGTGACATTCGCTGGGAGACGAGTGTCAAATGCTGCGAACGAGCGTGATGACCGCTATATGTTGTGGTGTGAAATTGGTCAGGCGTTTTGGCGACATGGGCAGCTTGGAGACACAAGTTCTGTGACTTCGCTGGGAACAAAATTTGAAGTGAAGCGGTGAAGTTGTAGAACCCGCTCCTTCGTATTGTGTACGTGATATGAAGTAAGTGGTCGTAAATTTGTTTTATTGACCGACGCACTATGAGGCATTTAAATTTTATTATTGTGGTGAGACTTTCATAGTTGATGGTGTGGAAGAGTTAAGTTGGCCAAGTTAAACGGTGGCCGTCATTTGAAAGTTTTCTCAAAAGTTTTACTAGTTCTCTGTGGTTCTTGTAATCAAATGATTTTATGTTGGCGTTTTCAGAGCCTTCATTCTATTAATACAGTTGTCCATGTGTAAAATGCTTAATGTCAAAGTTGCGAATTTGTCAGTAGTGTAACGTGTTCCTTTACACGCTTACCCATATGTTGTATCAAAGGTTCTGCCGAGAGTTTCTATGTTTCAGAGTTATTGGAATGTCTTTGTGATTCGCGCAAAAACCTTTCATTGTGCCAGCGCCTTGGCGGGGAGTGAAATGTCATCTGAGGTCTAGGCCTGGCAGTGTTTAAGAACCTGACCACTACCGGGAGGTGTTCCCATACCGCCTTCCAAAGTTTAGTATTTATCTTCCACCCGCCAAGGCGGGTTAAGCTGATGGATATATGAAAAAATATTTTGTGGAACCTGTTCTTAAACAACCTGTTTCCTTAAGTATTAGCGACTGGCAATTGGCTAAACTTTAAATTGCGTAGTGTCTGCTGAGTTCCTTGCGCAGCTCATTCTAGTAGTCGTTTATTAACACGTCTGAGCACATAAACATTCATTTTAAAGATCTGTTTTCCTGCTGTAGTTTTTTTATGTAAGTCGTTCTATCATGTTATGCAATTGGAACTTAGCTTGGCACTAGTGTTGAAGTGTCATTAAGTTATCCTTTTGGTAACTGTTTTTATTGTATGTATTTTGAGGGAAATCCTGTATGGGAGTTTGAATTTCTGAAGTTTGTCAGTAATTCTGTTTTCTTAATACGGGAAAATAAAGCGAGGGTTATAATTGCCAGGCAACAAGAGCTTCTTTAACGGATTGAAATAGTAAGTTTATAACGGTATTTTAGTGAAGAATGTTAAGTGTGGCCATCTTAATTTAATAACTGGTTTTAACGAGTTTGATGAAGTGGCTACATGAAGTAATTGATAAATGATATGCTTAAGGTCTATATAAATGCCTGGCACATTATGTTTTTTATAACTTTCTCTTAAGGGACTGTTTATTTGAGTACTGAGTACGTTGTGTTTCTAACTGTATTTGCAAAGCTTTATCAAGTGGCTCGTCCACAGTTTGTAATTGTCAAATGCTTTAAAAGGCGTAATTTCAATAAACTTCCTTAATTATAAATTGTGACACCCAACCATGATTCCATCCCGCTTCCTCTTTTATGCTATCTAAGATATGGTGTGTAAGTGTGGTACTTAAAGCGATCCACGTACCACTTATTTTGTGAAAGGATGTCGGAAAACGTCGTTAGTAACTTTGCTTTAGTGGTACTGTCATCCATAACATTACCTTCGCTATCGCGCAGTGTGTAAGAGCTGATGAAGTGTGGGAGCTTTGTTCTACTTTTGGTGACAAATACCCTATTTCTCTCTCTGGTGACGACATCGGAACAGCATTCGGGAGGACGGCTGTTAAAATATCTGTCCATCAATCTAGATTTGAATGTAAATTTAGATACATCGCATAAGTGAACGCTCGTTCTAAAGAGGGGAATGGTTTCCTCCCGCTACCTTCCCTAATCTGGTTTGTGCTCCTTCCTTGACGGCCTAATCTTTCCTCGTCTCGTACTTAGCTGGATCCAAACATGAGCAATAGTTGTGTCTGATTACCATGAGGAGGACCTGAGCTCTATTCCAAGTTCTTGTAGGGGATTTTGTTGGTGAGAAGACTGTGAAGGTATTCACTAAGTTTCGTTGGGCCGATGGCGCAGATGCTTGAAAGTGGATTAGCAATTCTTAAGTTTGGAAAGCTGACAGTCGCCAGAAGAGGGGTGTGCTGCCCCAGTGGCCCCTACTCATTCTACATCCAAATGAAGCCACATGGCTGAGGATGTCATGGTGGAGCGTCGTTGTCGTGGGCTCCTCTTGACTTTTTCACGAGATTGCATCTCTTATTCATCATTGGGATCTAAGACTATTTTCTTCTTTTCACCTTTAATATTACTGCAACGAAAAAAAACTGGGTAATTATTTCCGTAGAGTGATGCCATTATTCATTGATGGATTCCAGAGGCAATATATAACTAGTATCGTCCCCTCTCCAGCTCCTTAACCCTTTGAGTACTGCAGACATGATATGCCGCGGCGCTCCATCTTGCCGCGGCGCGTGCGGACGTTGTTTGCCGCTAAAGTGGGCTTTCCCGTGGGGCCTGCAGATGGCATTCGCTGCGCGGCCTGGCCGGTGCTTGAGTCCTAATGACGGCTTATACCGCAGCCAGTTCCCTGCCTGTGGGCCTGCGGACGTCAATAGCCGCTCAGGGCTGCATGTCGGCCCGTAGCTTTTGTCCCGTGCAGTCCCTGGGATGGACGTATCATGTTTATTGTTCTGTGCCGCTGTCCCTGCTATCTGGGAAACACTCTGCTATGGATTTCGCAGTTGCTGTTCGACATTCGTGCTAGCTGGTTTATGTGATCTTCTGCATTCTGCTTCTGTGGTGTCGTTTAGCTATCTGCTGTTTCATCAGTATTTTTAGAGTGCTGTCGCTTTTGAGTTCCACAGACAAATGGCACATCGGCGTCGTTGCACTGACGAAGACATACTGGAGATACTGGAAAGTGACTATGACAGTGAGTGTGGCATCTTCTGTGAATGTAGAGACGATGAAGATTCATCAGAAGAATTTAGTAGTAATACACCTCCACGTACTTCACCTAGTAGAGCTCGCCAGGACAGTTCTTCTTCAGATACTGAAAGTGAAGACGAATTGATCCGTAAAAGGCCACGGCATAATGAGAATGAGAAATTTGATTGGCAAATACGTGATTTCAGTCCAGCACTTCAAGCATTTTGCCTAATGCTACTCCAGGCGGGTGTAAACTGAATGTGTGCAACAAAAAATGATAAACACTAAAATGAAGATTTGGCCCTGTCTGAAACAGATTTTAGGATCTCTTAATGCTCTTTAACATATAAATTCCAACCTAAACAGAAATGAATGATTAAGGGAACTAATTATACTAAACAATAAACGTTGTTTCTGCTCATACCTTTGTAGTATATTAAGTACAATCATTAATTACAAATGTTTATATTCACTATCTAACATTCCTGATACATTGAAAAACTCTGCCCTTTTATTATGACTGTGCGACCTAATATAAATAACGCGAAATGACTGACATCATCTATCTACCAAACTCAAGAAGACACTACTTTTAAAGACGTTCTACAATGGACAGCAACATCAGTGGAAATAAATCCTATGTGATCACAGCTGTTCAGCCTTATAGCCCCTAATAAGCCAAAGCAATTAACAATATAACCGTATGTACTGCGTCCGGTGTGTCGGAGTGATGGTTCTCATACACGTCTGCGACGATGGAACAACTACAACCGCAAAATAAACTCTTTCAAAGAGTAGGACGGCTGAAGGCGGTCCTCTAACTACTATACTCTAATACTGTCTTCTCCTCTCTGTGTGAACTCCCAGCCCCAAGGACGGGGTTCAGATAACGTCTCATCGTAAGTACAGGCAGAAGATGTGCTCTCAATCATTGAACGCTGCGTACTCAAAGACGACTTCCAACTTGGAGGGGAAGTCCAGAATCGTATAAGTTCACAACAGTACAGTGCCTATCCGTTCTAGCTATAAAATCTCGTGAGAGCAAAGACAGAAAGTTCGTCCTTACCAACAAGAAGCTGATACTGAGCGACCGTCACACATGGGAGCTCAAAACAGAAGACTTCGTCTCTCCAGCGCTGACTTCCCAGCAAGCCTTGGCTCCGCACCCTCGTAATTCCGAAGACAAATCATATTCCCGAAACCACGGAATATTCTCCCTCTCTACAGATTCTTCCGACCGCCGACCAATCATATTTTAGTCTTTCGTCATCCAGTACGGAAAGCTTTCGAGGAAAAACCTATGCTCGTACAATGGCTCGCTTCTGCGTAAAAATCCTTGGAAATAACCCAGCCTGTGGGGTTTCCAAGGCGCCGGTTCTTCTCTCACCTGCGTCCAAGAGTTTCAGCGTTTCTGAAGTATAATCCTTCCGGTTCGGCTACAATTTTGGCCGGTCGCGACTCTATTGTGCTCCATCGCTTAGGTGGTACGACGTCCGTCTTGCTATTTCCTGTGTTTAAGCAGGACCAACACACCGGTGTGGGCATTCCACCCAGGGCTTCATTTCCGCCAGCCATTTCATTTCCACTGGCGTTCGAACCTCTGCTATTATAGGCAATCACTCATTATGCCGTTTTTATAATAAAGACACTACGTCACCTTTCATGCAATAAGCGTTAACAATTATTTACTAGACGTATGTGCTAATGTCAATCTCTTTTATATATTCATATATACGATGTACAACCTATCACAGGATAGCTAATTGTGTTTGTAGATCACGGCAAAGTATGTGGATGAGTGCTTGTAAGGTGGGAAATTACAGCCACCTTGGAATCTGATGACCCATCTTCAGGACATAATTGCCAACTAGCGCCTGATTCAAGCGTTCTATCCTTTTTCATGCTGTTTCTATCAGAAGATCTATATTTTATAGCACTTGAAATGAACCGATTTTTCACTTTCACCACGGAAAATACGTCGGAATCAGTTCGTTCTCGACTCTAGACTTGCAAAGATACAGCTTTTGAGGAAATGTAAGGCTTCATTGGTATTTGGCTTCCCATGGATCGTGTTAAAAGTTGAGAATAAAGGAATATTGGTCCAGAGATGTACTTCTGATTACTCCAATTTTTGGTGAAGTTATGTTCTGTGACCGTTTAACATACAGACACCTTCCTTAATGTCCAGGATTGCACCATATTCATATAAAAAATCCACTCCCCAGATGCACGTTGTAGTCATTTTAGATACTACCAAGAAACTACATTCCAATTTAGCTTCTTGTAGTTCTACTGCTACCCGCACTTGTTTAATTATCTAAAAGCCCCCCAAACGGTACATCCTGACACTGGTAAAGTGAGTAGGTTCTGTTGCCCACTAACCATATTTAAACAATTGCTCGTCATTACACTTACCATTGCACCTGTGTCAATCAGAATACTTACAGGAATACAATTAATCTCAGCATCCTCTATAGCCCGTAAAGTAAATTCTTCCTTATTGACTTCAGCCCTTGGTTCTTCCATTAACTCGTCTCTGATGTTAGAGCCGTTATTATAATTAAGGACATTGATTAACTCGTGAAGTCTGCCTCCCTCCTCATAACCAGCCATCCGAGGAAGGCCTAAAATGACTGGCTCTCGTTTGACCGCCCGTCACTTAGGTTCCTCGGTGGTTCGTGTATTTCAACTAAATGTACTTCATTCACCTCTTGTGGGTACACGTTGTCTCCTCTTACGTTTCTACTATCCGGTAATGGCATAGGTCGATTAGAATTACAGGAGTTGCCGGTAATATTGGGATTATTCCAATCTACATTAGTCATTTGGCACGTTCCCCATCTAGATTTGCTCGGAGGCTCCATAGGAGCACAGTTAATCCGTCGGCCATCGCCACAACATTGGCGGTATGGCTACTGCCCCCCCCCCCATACTTTCTTTTCCTATTCATTGCTACTACATTTATTCTATGGAATTTATTTTGTCCTGGCACTTGGTTATTGTTCGGTGCGAAAACACCTTTAGGACGATTATAATTTGAATTCCAGTTTGGATTATCCTTTGGCCTGCGATCACTTTGTGCGCTACCATTTTTAAAGTTCTGGTTATAGTTCCTAAAATTCTTATTTTTATTTGACCTATTTTGATTCCATTGATTGTTATTACCGTTATTACTATTATAATTACTGTTGTTGTTGTGCCATTGTCTGGCGTCCTCCATTAACATATCGATCCGGTCAATTACTGATAAAAACTGTTCTACGTCAAAGTCTGGTGCATGAATAAGCTTTCCCTTATATTGAACGGCAGCCTCTTCTTCAACATACGGATTATTTCACTACTTGAAATGGGTTCCGTCCAATATCTAGTTTTATTTATATAACGTTCAAAGCATTTTCTTAACGTTTCTTTCTTAGGGTTGTAAAATTGGGGTTGGTAAACTTCCTTCCCCAAACGTTCTTGACGACTCAAGGACCAATATTTCGCCAAGAAAAGCATTTCAAATTCTGAACACGTATTACATGTTTCACTAATTTCCGGGGCCCATAATGCAGCTTATCCTGTGATCTTAGACTCGATAAATTGTATCTTATCAAATTCAGTCCAGCTGCGCGGAAATATTCTCTTAAACGAGTTTATGAACACTTTCGGATTGATATTGTTTTTCTCACTAGAGAATGTGGGAAACTGCCTACTCTTAAAGATGCTGTGTTTCACCTTTAGAGAAGAGACACAGCTTCGTTGGACATATGGATCATCTTCTACTTCGCAATGTGAATTTACTTTCCACGGATCACTAGCAAAGGTGTTGGACTGCATACACGGACGCTTCGTCTCGTAGTTCGATTTTATTTGTTACTTTGTTGACAAACACCTTATGTACGAACATGTGAAATATCCAGTCTGTGCTGACAAACACAGGTTGGATGCTCCAAATGTTCATACAGAAAGTGCAAAAATAAAAACTTAGCAAAATTTATGGATTCTTCCATAACTTCTTGGTAGAAGTTAAACGTTAAACTTAGTGCAAATACCATTAATTAAACATAAAATTCTAGAATTATTATTACTAAAAAATTGTAGCCTGGGTTGCGTTAAAAGGTATTTATATAAGCGACAACTAATTTAGGGCGAAGCCCATTTTCAAACAACCATCTAAAACAAAGACTGTGTCAACCACATTATAGGTGTTAATAAAACCATAGAAGACATATAGCTATCGATATTCTATGGTTTTATTAACAGCTATAATGTGTTTGTCACATTTCTTATTGACATGGTTGTTTGAAAATGGAGTTCACCCGGAACTAGTAGCTGCTTCAATAAATATCTTTTACCGCAACCCAGGCTATAACTCTCTAGCAATATTCTAGACTTACACTTGGAATGGGCGTCCCAGCACACGTTGGTCAGTTGCTGAAGCACAAAAGACCATAGGAATGAAAGATGACATATAATTAGGTAGTTGAAAAAAATTGAGTATTTCCTTATCTAATTCTTAAACTAATGTTATAAATCAATGGTTATTTCTACTGTACAATAACAATTGCGTCCCACATATAAATAATTCAAAATTGTTGAATTTTTGAAGTTTCCTTGGGGGCAATTTATTGAGTAAATGCTCTCAAAATATAGTGATTAGCTTCAAAAGTGTGTCTCAGCATCCAGACACTTCCCTCGAATGTTGTTTGCAGGTGAATTATTGCGCTAGCACAGAAGAACGTTAACGCTTGGTCGTTACGGATTCTACAGTGTTCACATCGTAATTTGCGTACCAAAATCTGATAATTAAGTATCAGTACGCCAAATAAAATATAGATGTGTACTGAGACCTTATGACGATTCTCAAGATTCTCAAAAGAAAGAAAGCCTTTGATGAGGAGTTACATGTTAGCACCGTAAGCAGTTTCAGTGTACATTACGTCTGTCGAGCAATTCATATCCAGATTCAAAGATATGGAATAAGTAATGAATTGCCCTCTCTGTTTATTGATTGGATAGCCACTGAATTGCTATTTATTTATTTAATGGGATAATAATAATTATTAAAAGATGGAAATTTTATTTAAGCACTGTTTTACTCTTTCGATTGTTGCGAGTCAGCGATAGTGCAACGCTGCTCGCTTTGGAGACTGCACATTTTATAAGAATTATTTGGTCCAGGAAACACTTTTGCGATTTAGACGGTATTCGCGTAATTGTACTGATCAAAAGTTATCGTTTCCGAAAGACACAGGGTCGATTAAAGCTGTGTGCACTTTTTCGCGGATAATGAAAATATTCATAACACGTCGCGTAACAAAAAGAAACATGCGAATCACAACCGTGATCAAACGAAGAAAATAAATGATAACATAAATGTTCTTCGCTGTTATTCAGGACAGGCTCAGATTAGACCTTGCAATTTTTAGTTATAGGAAATCACAAGACGTTACACTTTAGAGATATTTGTTTTGAATAACTTGTATTTACCATCTCTCTCTCTCTCTCCTTTTTACAGCCTTTATACCTTCACATCGATTAAGGAACTTTTCCTTCTCTACCGACCAGTACGAGAACAAAATTCAGACTCAACAAAATGTCTTACATCGAATTGTTACATGCTTAACCCTTAACAGTCGTACATAGTTTCGTAGTACAAACAATGCTATTTTATTCCGTGCACTAGAAAGTCTTTGATACACTGAGCACAAAAATGAAAATAATAAAATTATAATTACATTTTTAATATCTTGAATATTTCTTTAAATCATGAAAATAAGTTTGACATCGTCGTAATATTAATTTTCATCGTTGTAGCACTACATTGCCCCCTTTGTATGTACAGTCACACTTGTTTGACTGGACATCCAAGCGCTAATTTTCCTTGTCTGTTCTGTTTAAATTCACTGTGTTCTTTCACTTGGAAGCATGTGCTTTGTTTACTTTTAAGTCTCAGGGATTTTGAGTTACGCTCCCCCATTCGCACAAAGGCCAATGGGAAAAACCCCGGAAAAAAACCACGGCGGAGCGAGCACATCTTACAAACCCTCTTTTTTAATTTTCAACATTTGAATATTCAGTTCGTATGACATTTAATAATGGTGCAGTTTCGTGATAGTGCTGCTGGTGACGACGGCTGGCGACTTGGTGTACTGCAACACAGCATGTCTCGCCCCATCAGGTAAGTCTGCGATGGACTGCGATGACATGGCAGGGTGCGGCAAGGGATGACGGATGATGTCGCTGCAGTATGCTGTCCTCACCGACGCGTGTGCTCAGCATCCCAGCATACAGTCACATGAAATTCAAACAGCAGTATCAGTTCCTTAAATTAACATCTAAAGTACATCATATTTCACGCACTATTTCACTCGACCAGAAGAATGTTTTTTTCTTTTTTTTTTTCTTTTTTTTTTTTGGTGAGGTGTTCGATTGTTTGTGAGTTTCTTTATCATGATGCAAGTCTATTCGTCCTTCCAATGTAACTGACTATCTGCAATTAAAGGTTCATGTAATTACGTTCCAACATTGTTACAGTTCTGCAAGGGGTTTAATGATACAGTCAGTAACAGTTCCCAACACTGTTATGACTCACCACTGTTGCTGACTGATCGATAAAAACACTTGCTCTTGAGTTTTAGTTTGCCTGGAATGTTACGTCCACGCATGTGGTCCCAATAACACTCTGAATGCTTGTCATTACTAAACACTCGTAGCACAAACTTTGAAAACGAAATCATGGTAACACAACGCACTCATTGAGCGTCCACTTTTGTGTTAAATTCCACTCTTTCGCCAGTGAAATAAAGTTCGTACGCGCAGAGGATAATGTTTACAGGAAGTCTTTGTTCATAGGTCATCTGTGACATGTTCACTCCACCACGTAGTCACTTTATCGCAGTTATCAAGTCTGACAAGGTAAAGTCCTTGTGCTACCTATAAGAATGTTTTTACACAGTCTAGTTACGTAATGATAAATAACTGAATGATTGTACATATCAAATGAAGTACATAATTGTAGTCATTTACAATATAAAAGCAAATACTAAGTCATATATTTTCTCGAAAAGGTGTCCTGGACTTACAAAGAATTTTCCAGTGATAAACACAAGTCTGTATATGTTTGTCTGTGTAATGATCTGTTCAGTCCTGGACAACATCTTGTTCGACCTGGTTTATAGCTCATGCAAGTCCGAGCAATAACTTACGGTGGAAAATTTGTTAAACCTATACGTAACTCGCGTAAATTTTACATGTTGTAAGTTTATCCTGTACACAGTCTGAAAGAAAAAAAAGAACATAACCGGCTCACCCTAGTGAGTTCAACAATAGTTAACAATCAACAAAATGAAACGTTTATTTTCTAAAGTCACTATATCCTAATTTGTGTGAAATATGCAGTTCTGTTCACTGTTCATAGTTTCACACGCATAAGTTCCTGAAAGTTTACTAAATCTCAACAAGTTTGTATTATGTTTGATTAAGTGTCTTAGGGTGGAATTATCTTGAAGCAATTCTTCTTCTCCTTGCTGCAGCTCGGCGTCCTTTTCGCGCTGGGTATTGAGTACATTTGATGACAGAAAATTTCATGGGGAAACACTTGCATGTCGTACACGTAACCTTTAATTAGTCCAGGTTTTTTCAAAAATACTTTACGGTAATTAGTAATTGTGTCTAATAATTGCTTTTGTTGCAGACTGTCGAGACCAAAGGATTGTTTTACTTTTTCTACTATTTCAGAGAGGTGGATATTCTCCTCGTCCTTCACATCTTCCATGACCGGGAATGTACTGCAATTGAAACTATCTTGAAGCCGCCATAAATGTGCGCGAATCGGTTCTATCTTTAAAATTTGACAATATTTGCCATGCAATTCTTTGGTCTTTACCAAGTCTAACCTGAGTCTCGTGTCACCGAAACACATGCTGCATTCACCCTTTGCGAGATCGATTATAGTTTCCGTCTCTCGCAAAATATGTAATCCGAGGAGACAGTTCACGGCTAAATTCTTTACAATAAGGAAGGGGCACTCTTTAGCTCCCATTCCAAAATTAATACAAATCCGTGTCTGTTCCCGAACTAGTTGGGCTTTCTGACTAATGGCGCCTGTAACTCGATAATTAGTGACTGGAAAAACCGGAATCTTTCTAATCTTCTTTAAGTGAAGAATGAACTATTCATTCAGCGCAGAAAGAGATGCTCCAGTATCTAAAATCACTGTAGTTTGAATACCATAAAAATCATAAATTATAGCTGCTTGTACAACTTCCCGTTCAAACAAATTACACTTCTTCCGAAAATCTTGACATAATTCCTCTCGTATACCGACTCCGTCATTATATCTTAACATCTGCATAGTTGAGCTGCGTTGCTGAGCAACATCAACAGAATTATTCCTACACACTGCATCTTTTGCGTCGTTCGACCCGATCGCTACTGATTCTATGCGACACACATTCTCATTGTTACTACAGCTGGTTGTCTGCATGCTTGGTTGCTCGTTATTACTAACATCATGCATGCAAGTGCCCCCTAGACACCCTGCGACTGACACACGGGAGCAGAATGTCGTCGCAACTAGTTTGACTGACTGGTACTGGTTGATCGTTGCGGTTCACTTACCTCAATGATCTTGATATTTTAATTCGGTGGTTGCCATGGCTGCGCATTCATATGCTGCTGCATGTTATTTGACATATTTGTATTGTACGGGGGTTGTACATGATTGTTGTTGTGATATTGCGGTGGCTTAGGCTGCTGCCATTGCTGTTGTGCATAATTCTGTGTTGACCAGTTATGTGGTGGTTGCATGTTTTGCTGATTATTTGAAAGATTACCGTTATTGTAATTGGCGTTAACTCTAAAATCTCGTTTCCGTTTCTTTGAAAAGTTTCCGTTGTTGTTTTGTCCACTATTGTTCTAAGGATGATAATTGTGATTCGGTGCATTACCGTACTGTACAAGTGTGTTCATATTGCGGTTCAGCCATCCTGAATAATTCGGACTATTCCAATGATTTTGATTCCCATAGTAGGTGTTTCTATTACTATTGTTCTTGTGGTTTCGCCCGTTGCCATTACCATTACCATTATTCGACGAATTATTCCCATAATGGTGTCTGTCTTCTTCGATAACCAAATCTAAAGAGTCCAGTACAGATAGAAAATGTTCCACGTTGTCTTCAGGAATGTGAAACAATTTCTCCTTTAGATCACGCGGTAACTTCTCCTTTAATATCTTTGAAACATCACACTCAGGAATTGGTGTGGATAAATATTTCACTTTGTCCAGATACTTTTCGAAATATATCCGCAAAGTACCGCCTTTCCTATTAAATGGCTCAGGACTAGAAACTTCTTTTCTTAATCGTTCTTGTACCCCACGCGACCAATACTTGTTTAGAAAAGCTTGTTCAAATTCATCGAAGGAGCTGCATTATTCAGCTTTCTGTGTCGCGAACAACGCTGGCTCACCCGGAATATGGGTATGGTAAAGACAAATTTCTCCCTTTCGTTCCAATTTTGTGGCATTATTCTGCGGATCCCTTTGATAAACACAATTGGTAAACTTCTGAAACTGTGAATTCTTCGCTAAAGCATCCTGAGTCACCAATGATTGTGTATGGTCTTGATAAACGGATGTTACTCCACGTGTTGGACTGAAATTATTGCCCATCTGCCCCCTACTTTCAGTTAAAGGCGTTTCATAATGATCAGGGTGTGTTTCTGTGATACTGACACACTCCGGTGAACTGTTATGCGATGTCTGCATACGTGTTTCATTAAGCACTTTCTGCACGTTTTGTAATTCAGTCTGGGGTTCATGAATCTATGTGTTGTTTTCATGTATCAGTTGTGTACCTGCTCGTTGTAACATAACAGGTAGTTCCTTCTGTATAACAGTACTAACTTGTTTGTCTTTGTCATTTAGCCATGTGTTGAATGTGGTCACAACGCGTTCTTCTTGTTCTTTGCATTTTTGTTCTATTACGTTTTGATTATCAACCGTAAGGTTTTCTATACGTGTACTTATGTTGCGTATTTCTGCTTCCAAAAAAGTGTGTGTTTGTTGTAATTTGTCCACATCCTGGGTTACTTGCTTTACATTCTGTGGTAAGTCATGGTATGTTTGATGCATACTTGAAATGTTGTTCTGTATAGCAGACAACTGGGCATCTATTTGCTGTCGCAGCTGGCGATCGTGTTCTTTTAACCGGTTTTCAAGCTTTTGATCTATCTCTTTTGAGAACTGTGAAAAGCTTAACTGCGTACGCTCGTCTAATTGACTGATGCGTTCATCCAAGGTCTTAATCCGTTCATCTACTCTGCAAATACGTTTATCTAAATTACTATTAATCTCAGTTGCAAGCTGTTTAGCAGTTTCTTGTTCACGCTGTATCTGTGATTGTTCCTGTATTTTAAACATTTGTTCCATTTCCACCATTAAGAGAGAAAATGGATCCATTACTGTCTGTATTGGCTCTACCGGTGGTAAATCGACTGTAACTGGTGTTTCTCGTGGTTCTGCTTCAGTATGCACTTGAACTACCGTCTGTATTCTGCCTGAGTGTTCTACAGCAGATGGATCACTGACTTTAACATTAGTGTCCTGTTCTATAGCCTCTGTCTGATCTGAAAAAATATTATCAATTTCTACATCGCTGGTTAGTCCTTCCTCCTCTGAATGTTCTACAATTACTTCCTGCTCTGTAGCTTTTCTTACACGTAGGACTGTTTTCACCATGTATGCAAATGTTTGCGTGCAAGTCTAATCGGGAAAACGTTACACGCAACACATCAATTATCCCGTCACACAAAACATAAAATAATTACTACAATGCACCAGGTTGGAATCAGTACTATAAATGTGCACTTTCGTTTGCTTAAAATTCAGTTCCAATCTCGTTCAGTTAACCTCTACTGAAACACTTGATGCTGTATATTACTGATCCGTCTTGCAGTTATTTAAATATAATTGCCTCTTATAGCCTCCTAAGAGGACACACTCGCAAATTGTAAATTTTTTTGTTGTATTGATATCTATTTAGTTAATGGGGTAATAACAAATATTAAAAGATGGCAATTTTATTTAAGCATTGTTTTTACTCTTTCGATTGTTGCGAGTCAGCGATAGTGCAATGCTGCTCGCTTTGGATAATACACATTTTATAAGAATTACTTGGTCCAGGAAACACTTTTGCGATTTAGACGGTATTCGCGTAATTGTACTGATCAAAAGTTATCGTTTCCGAAAGACGCAGGGTCGATTAAAGCTGTGTGCACTTTTTCGCGTATAATGAAAATATTCATAACACGTCGCGTAACAAAAAGAAACATGCGAATCACAACCGTGATCAAACGAAGAAAACATATGATAACATAAATGTTCTTCGCTGTTATTCATGTCAGGCTCATATTAGACCTTGCAATTTTTAGTTATAGGAAATCACAAGACGTTACACTTTAGAGATATTTGTTTTGAATAACTTGTATTTACCATCTCTCTCTCTCTCCTTTTTACAGCCTTTATACCTTCACATCGATTAAGGAACTTTTCCTTCTCTACCGACCAGTACGAGAACAAAATTCAGACTCAACAAAATGTCTTACATTGAATTATTACATGCTTAACCCTTAACAATCATACATAGTTTCGTGGTACAAACAATGCTAATTTATTCCGTGCACTAGAAAGTCTTTGATACACTGAGCACAAAAATGAAAATAATAAAATTCTAATTACATTTTTAATATCTTGAGTACTTCTTTAAATCATGAAAATAAGGTTTGACATCGTCGTAATATTAACTTTCATCGTTGTAGCACTACAGTAACCAGATATCCTGTGTTTATTTGTAACGTCGGCGGTCATACTATCCGCGGGACTGTCACAAACCGCCATGGTTCAGGCCAGGGCGAGGACGGCCGAGCGGGGAGCTCAGGCACACAGAATAGTCCACAGAAGTGGCTGCTAGCCAGGTACACGGATTAGGCGTCCCCTAGGGCAACCTTGACACGACCAGTCGCATGCGCCGGTGCAGCACTCAGAGGGTTAATGAATAGAACACTTATGTATAAAACGTCAAATTACATTGCAAATGAGTTAATGTGTTAAATATGTAAAACCGTTATGATTGTAGATGCAAAACCCTAATGTTGGTTTTATTAGTTTTGGACCATTCACCCATTAGTAACATTTTGAGAAAAATTTTGAAATAAGTTTTACAGTTCATTAAGATTGGTTGAAAGTCCCTACGTCCTCTCATTGTCAATTACACACGAGTTTGATTTGGCGAATTTGCTCTCCATTTTAATAAAAACAAGTTTTCACACATTTCAATGTTTATGACATCATATGCGCCATACAATAATAAGATCCTGGAGGTACATGCAGTTGCATATGTTGATACCAGCTGCAAAAATTGTATTGTGTAGAATTGATTGCAAAAAAATAATAAATTCAAGCATCATGGATGATCTGGCAGTTCTGCTGCATAAACAGTGAAGATACATCTTGAAGTAAACTATTTTCCTTTTAGTATTTTTTGAGGAATCATAAAGTAGAAAAATTATGAGAATGTTCGAAATTCTTGCAGAAGTTTTTGGAAGGTGCTAACTGCAAACAACCTCGAATACTCGACAGTAGTAGGCCTATGCGGACTCTGGTGCATACTTCAAGCACCCATCACTTGCTGACACTGTAGTCAATGCCCCAAAGTTGCTAAATCTAAGACGGCGATATTGGAATATTATAAAATCCAAGTTGCTGTTGCTGTGAAATTCAATAAATGTGACATGATGGTAGCACAAAATTCAAAAACGCAAAATGGCAAAACCAATTCACTTGTGGAAGTGAGAAAATTGTTAAAATTTTAAAAAGAAGGAAACTTTAAAAAAAGAAAGTGTCTGTCATAGTGGAACTAATTCACTTGTGCTGGCAGCCATTATGATGCCATATTCAAAGTATACAAATAATCAGAAATTTGCAGTATGTTTAATAATATATGAAGTTACTTAGAATACTGCAGTTAGACTCCATGACATGACAGCTGTAAGGTACAATACACTCTAAGATTAAATGTTTTCACACCGAAATTGTGCTAAAAAGACAATGGTGATTGTCAGGTCCACAATTTTAAGTCTACAAAGATACACAAGTTTCGAGTGAAACAGAATGTTCGTCAGTGTTAAATTACAATTGTAATAACTATTACAATTGATGTCTAAGACAGTTCTGTACACTCTCAAATTAAGTGCTCCCTCCCCTGCCCCTACTTCTGTGCCTAAATTGTTCCAGAACACATTTGGCTAGACAATAACATGCTAAGGAGAAATATGATGGTCCATTTTTAGGCCTAAAAGAGGTTATGTACAAAAGCACACCTGATGAAGGCTTTAACTAGCAAATATTACTCTATAAGTCGCTATGTTACAGAAAATTTGTTACTAAATCTCCCATGTATCGACATGTTACAGCAAAAACGTAACAATTTGCTTCTTTACATTGCCATGTTGCAGCAAAATTATAATAAATGACTCTGTATATTGCAATGTTAAAGAATAATTGTGACAAATTACTCTATACATCATCATGTTAAAGTATAATTCTAAGAAATTATCCCATGTTGTACCAAGGCAGTGACAAATTTTGCCATATTTTGCAAATACATGATGAATATTATCAGGACAAACATTGTTTGTTGGTATGGTGACTGCTATGACCCCAGATACTGCTGGTGGCGAAAATTACTGTGAATGTAATTGTGAGGAAATGATGGCCATCTGATATGATGACTGCCATTATGCTTAATTCACTTTGGATCAATGATGGTTAGGTGATATGGTGACTGGCATTACCCTTGAATACTAATTGAAGAAGTGATTGCCAATAGAAAAGGTGACTGCCTTTGCTCTGAATTCAGTTGTAGGTAATTATGTGTAGCTGATATTTGGTGACAGCCATGCATAGGGCTATGATTGTCAGTTGAGACAGTGACCTATTACAATAAATGGAAGTGGAGAAAAGAGGGCCAGTCAACAGGGTGACAGCTATTATTCTATTGAGTAGAGCAATTATGGTTAGTTGATATTAGTTGATATGATGACTATCATTACCACATATGCATGGTGATGGTATCTGTAGTACATTCTAAAAATGGGTGTCAGTTACAGCATTTCAAACAGTATTTTATCACCAGAAGCTTGGGAGTGTAGATATATGGTGTGTATCAGCCACTGGATCTTAGAAGCGTACTGTAGGCCTTCAGCTGACTGTGTGTATATGTGTATGTGTGTGTGTGTGTGTGTGTGTGTGTGTGTGTGTGTGTGTGTGTGTGTGTGAAAGAGGTAAAGAGAGAGTGAGGGGGATAGAGAGCGAGGGAGGGAAAGAGAGAGAACAGGAGCATGCAGGAGGGCTCATTTACTTGGAGTATATACTATTATACCTTATAACTGAACTATTAATACCAATAGCTGACAGTGTGTTTATGGAGAATGCATCAGTTACTGAGGATGTGAGCTGCTGTATCCTAGACCTGAAAAAAGAACGTATTGCAATGTCAAAAAGTTCCACAGTGCATTTCTTTCATTATGATCATAATACTTTATGAAAGAAAACAGATAAGAACAAGAAGAAATTACCGCAATGCATGTCACACACACTTTTAAACTGCAATCTAATGGAACAATATGTGTAGGACCTTGACGTAGCCTGTGTGATGTTACAATCCAAGATGACAGAATTACTGACAGCATGGCAGCACAATGCTGTTCACGAAAACTAAACCAACAGCCACAGTGCTACATTTTACCAGTTGATATAACAAATACCAATGTGACATGGCCCTGCAATCTTGAGTTGCGTCGGTATTGGTTCAGTTCAGTAACCCTCATGTAACATCATACTAACGGTATGTGCACATGATATTGTGAGTCTGATCGTTTTCGTTGTTGGAAGAGGACTTACTGTCATCAATATGTTCATGTATGTGAGTAGTTGCTTTAGCTTTTTGGAGCAAATTGCAAGTGCCAGAATATGTTTCTCCTCTGTGTGAATGAAATGCATTGGCAATTTTTGACATTCTGATCCATTTTGTTTCCCATTCTGTATTATTGGTATCTGTGAATGAAATGCAATGATGAACCAATTTGTGCATTCTGGTCCATTGTCTTCCCTGTGATAAGATGCAGTGACAAGCCTTGAAGCTGGCACACACTACACACACACACACATAACACACACATACAGACACACAGATACACACATTCACTCTGAGCTACTGCATAAAGAAGCTGGCGCCCACTAGACACACATGCATGGACACTCACAAACACACACACACACACACACACACACACACACACACACACACACACAGACTTAATACTAGCTTTAATGTTTTGCCACATTTTCAAAACCCAGCAGCTGTCACCTGCTGCACTTACACACAACACACAGTTAGGCTTCTGGTGCCACAATACTATTTGATCTCCAGTATCTGACATACACTGCCAAGTTGCAGTACATCTACCATCACCAAGCTTTGGAGTTAATTGCAGACATCATGTAAACTACTCATCACTGTCACCCTTTAGTATCCATGGATAATGTCAGTCACCCTGTCAACTGAGGATAATTTCCCCAACCCTAGTCAAGGTAATGGTGATTACTTTTATACAAATGTAAGTGCTATGTTGAGTTCACAGTAGTGGCAGTCACAATATGTTATCGGAATTGGGTGAGGCATAATGGCAGTCATGTTATCAACTGATAATCATCAGCCCCAATGGTGTACAGGGTAGTAGTGATCATTGTATGTCAACTGACCATAATTGCTCAAAATTGCATTCAGGTTAATGGCAGTGACAAGTGTCAGCTGTCCATTACTAACCCTGTGGTGTCCAGGGTAGTGGCAGTCACCCTATCAGCTGACCATCTCTGATCCCACTTGTGTTCATAGTAAGTCACCACTTCAACTGACCATCATTGCCTGTCAATAGCGTAAGAGGTAATGGCAATCATATCAAGTGAGCATCATTCCATCAATGTTGTGAAGGGTGTCTATTATTGTCCCAGTAGTGTCCACCATGTGTTTACAATGTGTAAGGCAACTGATAAAAAAGTTATTGTATGATGCCAATATATAGAGCAATTTGTAACATTTTTGCTGCAAGACAGAGCAATTTGTAAAACTTTTGCTATAACATTATGTTGTATTTGCAACATGTTATATGGAGCAATATTTTACATTTTTGCAGTAAGATGTCGATGTAAGGGGTAATTTAGGATATTTTTGCAGTTGCAAGGTGGATTTTACTACAGTTTTATCGTAATGTGATGATGTGAGGAGATATGTGTTACAATTTCACTACGAGATGATGATATATGAAGCGTGATGTATCATGTAATCTCCAAATTCAAATGGTTCGAAGCATGGGACTTAATATCTGAGGTCATCAGTCCCCTAAGACTTAGAACTACTTAAACCTAACTGACATCACACACATACATGCCCAAGGCAGGATTCTAACCTGCAACCAGAGCAGCATCGCCGTTCTCGACTGAAGTGCCTAGAACCGCTCTGCCACAGCAACTGGCTTAAGTTACTATACCAGAAAATGGTGACACACTTTGTACTACACTGTATACTTGATAACCTTGTATGAGGTCACTATAACGTTTTGCTGTCTTGAAAGCATAGCAACCCTTGTTTCTCACCTATATCAATGTGTATTACCACTCTTGGCTATGACAACACAATAGCATTATCAGTTGCAAATGAAAAATATTTTGTACTGTAAGATAAAATTAATATACTAGACAGAGGTTACTATAATCTATAGCTCACTTTGATATCGGTTTTCACAAAACTTACATGATTTTCAGATAAATTGGTACATAAACAAAACATAGTTTACCTCCATACAAACATTCAATCATTCTTGTCGATAAATTTATTTTAAGCTGTAAGTTAGGTCAGCAGTAGTGCCTATAGGTGTTTTGTTATGTTATAGAACTAATTTTCAATTATTTTGATTTCTGTAATGTTGATACAAAGATAGAAGACTAACTTGTAAGTTACATCAGTGTAGCCAGTAAGCAGGTGTGCTTAAGTTGGTGAGTATTAGAGACAATTTAGTTGCAGAAAAATTTAATATGATTTTCCATTGTGCCCTGCATTGAGTGGTAGAGGTAACGGACTTTAGGTGTCAACAACTGATGCATATCCTGTAAGTAGTGACATTATGTGAGCCATGTGTAATTTTTTAATGTTCCTGGCCAATTAAATTACCACAGTAGGTTCACTTATGTTTTGTACTCTGAATCTTAATTATTTTGGGAGAGAATACAACATTATTAGTAACCTGGAAGTTTCCGTATGTACTACAAGATTTGACCTGCATGTATTCTGTACTCATAATTATTACATATTTTTATAAATAATTTTGTTTTGGTGCAAGATAATATTTTCGAGATATCAAGCTTCCTACCTTCTCTGCCACTGTCTCTAGTAATCGTTACATCACATATTTAGCGCATTATGAATTAATATGTTTATAATGAAAACATGTATTTTAAATCATAAAATGCAGTAAACACTATGTCACAATCCCTTATTGTCCCCCTTGCTAATCTTGGTTATTTCACTGGCTTTTTTGCATGTTTACATCTCATCTTAAATTTGGGTATTATTTAGTTGTTCTTCATGAAAACGTAGTAAAGTTCGTTTCTATTTATAATACCATTTTGGTCTAAAATAAAGTATCAGCTGCCTGGCTAGCATGCTTCATGTATTTTGTACAGTTAGAGAACAATTTAAATGTGTAACTAGACCTGTGGCAATTAATTTGAGTATCCACAGTTATTCTTAGGTTTTAGGTGTAAGTTATATAGCTACCGCCATTATTCTGCATCTTGTAGTTATTTGGATTGTCATCTTATTTATGTCAGCTATCGCTGCTTGCCTGCCTTTCATAGTATTTTAGCTAACATGAATTTTGTATGGTCATAGGTTCAGTTAAGTGTGTTTATTTACATCGTATCATCTAGACCTATAAACAAGATACCATCTGTGGGCATAGAATGTTATTTTTAGGCACATGTTTGTATCAATATCTTAAATGTGGAAATAATATTGAGATAAACACTGTATCGCTGATGAAGTTCATATACTCCTGCTGACACTGTAGATGTTGAATAAACATTGTGACAATTGGTAAGTGTCATATAGTTTGTAGAACAATGTAGATGTAGAAATACTTAATTTTATGTTCCATCATGCCTCACACTAACCATGGTACAGCGAACGAGCTATGGTCGTTCTCAGGAGCCACATAACCACTAAATTTGATCACTAGTGCCAAACTATACCAGTATTGTTATTGTCTCTATCTACTTTTGATGAAAAATCTGACACTTTTGAATATGGCGCGATTTATTCAAATTTCAGGTCATGTTTAAACATTTTTGACATAGATATACTACACCATTGTTAATATCCTTATAAGTTTTTTTTTAAGTATAACGCAAATTTCAGTTCGTTCCGATGTTATTCAAACTGGCGTCACGATGTCTGTTGGGACAAGTGAGTTGGTTTCGCAATCTCGGACATTTTTTCGAATTTTTCAAAATTTTATTTCATAACCCGCTTTGTTTTCCTGTGTTACTTGCGGGTATAAAAATCACAAGCCTGTTTCTTTAGTCTGTCATTATAGCTGACCTGCGATCACATTCGGTCCATGGAACTGGGATTTGTGGCAACCATGATATGTTGGGTGGCTTTAGGATTTCAATTGCCTCTATTATTTTGTGTGTGTCCTGGAACACGGACTGCTAAAACCTTCCCATCAATTCCGCCTGAGCTGCCAACTTCCCTTAAGCCATGTATCCCACAACTGGTTTGCATACATCTCCTGCGTCTCCTCTAACAGCAACTAGTGGTATTTTAGGACAAATGAAATTTTATGATTTAGATGTAGGTGATCTTACGAACACTAAAATCGTAATAATACTGTACATTGAAGAAACGCCCCCCCCCCCCTTCTGCAAAATTCAAAATTTATATGTGTCCTGAAAAATGCTGCTGCATATAACTGCTTTTCTTAGCATTTTAATATTCTTGTAAGATGATGAGTCAGTATCCCCGAAAGAATTTTGGTGAGACTGACAGAGTTCGCGAGAGGTTGTGCAATTGTGTCACAGAAAATGTTCATAAATTGTAATTGGTTGGGACAAATGCTTCTTACGATGAAACATATCCTCAGAGTTGGTTCGGAAACACACTTATTGTCTGTTATGAAATTCTATTTGCAACTGCTACTCTAATTTGACTTCAGCTGTACAAGTTATCGGTGACATATAAAAAGTGGTGCCACCCGAAACTCAAACCGGCATTTATTTCGTAACGCACTCACGTGTGACTGAATCTTCCATATGTCACACTTCCCTACTTTTCCTGATGCTCACAGACACATGACGTGATTCCCGCCAGAGATATATTCGATGTCATCGTCGTTTTAATACTCATCTTCGTCGTAATACTTATTATTTTATTGTACAATGACTGTGCTGACAGTTCACTTTACAAAATCTAGTTGCAGAAATGAATGCATGCATGCATGCATGCGTACAGGCACGAATTGTCAACATGGATATTGTCAATAACATAGTAAGTCCTTGTTATGAGCTGACAATAAAACTCTCTGGATCTTTCTCTTTTAGGCTATCAGCGAGGTGCTGGTCGACAGCTGAAGGCTGCAGATATTGCCTGCATGAGACGGAGGCGTTCTTCGTAGGTCATGTTTTATTTGCTACTGCGCACATTGCACAAGGAACTAGGTACCAGTTCCAGGACACAAGTTAAAGAATGTTTTGAAATTATGAACTCCAAATTATAAATGTGAGATGTAAAGGCAAAAAAAGTGAACGATGTGTCTATGAACTATCACTTGCACCAGTTTAACCTAATTATGAGAGGTACGACTAAGAAATTTTTCAGAACATACCTTTGGAGCATAATATTGCGTGGTAGTGAATCATGGACTTCGGGAAACCCGAAACGGCAGACAACCGAAGCGTTTGAGAGAAAGTTGAAAATTAAGTGGATTGATAACGTAAGGGAGGACCAGATTATCCGTAGACTCGGCGAAGAAAGGAAGATATGGAATACAAAAATGTGTGTGAAATCTTAAGGGACTTAACTTCTAAGGTCATCAGTCCCTAAGCATACACACTACTTAACCTAAATTATCCTAAGGACAAACACACACACCCATGCCCGAGGGAGGACTCGAACCTCCGCCGAGATCAGCATCACAGTCCATGACTGCAGCACCTAGACCGCTCGGCTAATCCCGCGCGGCTATGGAAGACACTGACAAGAAGAACACCGGACGGTAGAACATGTGTTAGACAGCAGGAAATAACATCTACGTATGGAGAGGGCTGTAGAGGGTGGGAACTGTAGAAGAAGACAGAAATCAGAATACATCCAACAAATAATAGAGCATGCAAGTTGCACCGTAAGATGAAGGAGGTTGGCATAGGAGAGGACCTCGTAACGAATTGTAGTTCTCTTCTGAAACATCCCATTTTTCAAATACTTTTCAAAAATCATAATTTAGCACAGTGACAGTATTGAAACACTAGCAATTTTAGTCAAATGACGACCTTTCTCAGATGTCAGAACGTTATAGACGATGCGTCCATATATGATACTTCGTATAGACGTCACTGTTATCCATTTGTAACATTAAGCTATAAAACGTAGGAAAACACAGAAGCGACATGTTTTTAGGCCATTTGCGTCATTTATAGCTCTGTTTCTTTCCTACTCCATATAATGATATAGCAAATGCCTAACAATGATTTCGATACAAGTGATCACATTAGGACGCATCATGTGTAATTGAAGTATTTCTTATGCTTCAGTATGGTATGTTGTTTGATCGCAGATAGTGATTTCAATGACGAGCTTATGTACAGCTATTGTGTCCAGTGATGATACTTCAGTCTCTTATAAACTGCTACTTCGTAGCGGATTAAAATCTTGTGGTGCACTGGTAACTTGCAAAGGTCTCGCATATAATTTTAATCCATCAGGAAACTTCAGATTAGCGAACACTCCACTGCACGGTGAAAACTCATTCTTGATCTTATCAAATACCGATCTCTGAACTTAATATTCAATATCTGTTTACTAATTTCCAGCTGTTAAAAGCCACATTAACAAAAATGAACGACGTCAAGAAGAAAATGCTGCTTCCCAACCAAACACTGAATTTTTTTTACTGTTAATGTAATTGATTCCAATCAGAGAAAAAGAAGCATATAACATTTTTAATGTTTCAGTCTGTTAATTGGGTGTTCCGAGATGACACAGTAACATACTATCAGTACTGGATTTGTATTCAGGTTCGTATACGGAATCGTAAGACAATGACAATGAAGGCAACCTCATGGACAATGTTTTGTGTCTCTTTATTCACCTGTTTAATAAAATCCGGCAGGGGAGTACCTGAAATTCATAGATGTTAAGGCTATATTTACGCAGTGCAGCCTTTTCTGTAATCAGATGAGGGAAGACTTACAGATGAGGTAATCTACTCAAACCCGCAGAGCGCTGTACCATTCTTGGTTACCTTTCTTCTTGCCTCCTAATCCCATTCACATGTCAACTAAATAATCTATCTCCTTTTAGGTATTTCAATTATAATTAACGAATTTCAAGAGCGAAAATACAGCAGCTTAGTCAGTCCTGACGTTTTATGTACAGAGAGTGTGAACTGTTTATCAAACACAGCCACAAAAGAGCGTTTTTATTGATAAATCGATTGTGAGGTTCATTAACATAACAGTACGTTCGACTAATGTTTGCCATTAGGAGAGATATATCTCGGATCCGATATCAGCCTGAAAATGTTAATATATGATGCAAGTCGTAGATAAAAATCACTGTGGTAAATATAGAGGAGCCGTCTAATGTTAAGATCACAGTGGGTTCGTCTGGAAACCAAAGTATCCTTAAATTGCGTGCAGACGAGCGAAGCAAAGTTTCTCATCACAGTACGACATTTACACAATGTAATAACGGACACGAAATGGCTTTTCTGCGGAAACCAGATTTTTATCTCATCTACACTGCCCGAAATCATGGTCGTTAGCGGCCATTCGTACTTGCAGTTGTTATTCTCCCTGTTATGTCGACGTTGTGGCCTCAGAACGTCGATCGTGGCACGGCAGGTAATTTATACGAATAAATGTATGCACTGATGTCCGAAAGATAAGATATTTCCTGATGGTTGGAACGAAATGAGACACTTGGATGACGTGCTCGCGAAAAGGTGAGCCAGTTGAGTTGTGACAGGTCTGCAGAGCTAGCTGGCTAGGTATGAGAAATCACCTGAAATTATTATTCTAGTAAGTGTTTTGGCATTACCACGTGGGAAGTGAATCTACGTACAGCAGTAAATGTAATACATATCATCATCTCAATAGGCCACAGGCGTAACAGACCTCTGAGAAATCAAATGCAGTAGCGTACATTCTCTTAGCATGGCGGCACCCATGATAACTCTGCCGTCACCATATTGCTGCCTTTTTAGAATATTGGTAGGGTTGCAAAGTTTGCGGTTAAAATGGAGAAAATGCGAGAAAGATAAATATCAATCTGAAATAAAATCGCACTCACTCTTCCCCTACCTCAACCCACTATCACCTGTTCAATAACACTGGGTAAATCGTATAAGATAGCGCTGAAAGGCAGAGGACGTTCTAATGATGTTAAAGCAAAGCGAAGGTAGACATGACTAAAACAGATTCACAGGAGTATTTCTCTGGCTGATTGCATACAGTTAACGCGGATGAGCCACGCAGCCCGATAACATTAAAAATTCGTCCTAAAATGTTAACGAACAAGCCGGACAATACATAGAATTTTACTTTCGTACCACTTTCGCTTTGTTGTCAGGTCAAACAAAGAACACTGAACCCTGCTGCGGATCGAAAGTGTTTTTGGCCTGACCTACTCATTGTTCGATTCCTGGAGCACCGTCTCTGACTAGCTCTTGTGTTTAATTATTGTGTTATTATTTTATTATTGTATTACCATGTCATCATTAGTTGTCTCAACTATTTGGTGATCAGTTGCTTGTCCTTTTGAAATAATCTTGTTATTATATTTGCTGTTTTATTGTATGCTTCTAAATTTTTTCAATATAATGTCATTCTTTGCTTTTCTACAAGTTTAAACGGTTGTGCTACCAAGTTTACTATCGTTTTGTCTCAGCTGTTTGGTGATCAGTTGCCTGTCTGTTAAATTAACTTTTGTTATTGTCTTGCTGTTTGACAGTGTGTTGTTAAATTTTTTTAATAATTGCCATTCTTGGGGTTAAAGGCCTGCACCTGTGACTGTCGCTACTTGTCTTAAAATTCTAATGTGGCAATTGAATTTCACAGTTAACCTTTAAGACCTTGGTGATCTGTTTTCAATATTTTAAGAACTATAGTTTGTAAGTTGCAACAAGCTAAACAATTCTCAATTTATTGTCATTAAGGCCTTCAGGCGTGAAACAATTCTTAATTTATTGCCATTAAGGCCTTCAGCCGTGAGTGTCGTTACATTTCGTAAAATTTTAAATTGGCAATTTTATTTTTGCAGTGAGCTTTAAGACATTGCTCACTTGTCTTTTATATTTTAATAACTGTAATTGTAAGTTACAGCAAGTTTAATCAATTCTTAATTTATTCCCATTAAGGCCTTCAGCCATGAAACAATTCTTAAGTTATTGCCATCATTTTAATTTGTTGTTGATTTTAAATAAATTGTGTGCGATTAAATGAAAAGCCAACCAATAGTAACTGATTACGGCCCCATCCACAATCGTAACCTCAAGTGTAAACAGTGTCAGTCTGTAACTCATAACCACTGCACTCAGCACCTATGTGCACTCAGACGCACTATGAATTCTCTTACTGGCGGTGTCGTACGTACTATGTCACAGATATCTATGCAATTACAACAAAGTTTCGTTTGTATATGTATGTATGTACGTATTAAACTGGGGACCTAAAAAAGACGGAGAGACTTCGTTGCCCAGTAGCCCTCAGTGCTTCACAACCCGACAAGAGGCCACAGCAGTCCATCCACCCCACCGCCACCCTACACCCTGCATTTCAGCCACCAGTAGACCCCCCCCCCCTCACCACAGGAACGTCTCATACCAGACGAGTGTAGCACCAAATATTTGCGTGAAAGAATAGTTATGGTGTACGTGTACGTGGAAACGGTGTTTGCGCATCAATCGCCGACAGAATGTAGATGAGGCGGAATAAGGGGAACCAGCCCGCATTCACCGAGGTAGATTGAAAACCGCCTTAAAAGTCATCCACAGGCTGGCCGGCACACCGGACCTCGACACGCATCCGCCGGGCGGATTCGTGCTGGGGACCGGCCCGCCTTTCCGCTCGGGAAGCAGTGCGTCAGGCCGAGCGTCTAGCAGGGCAGGCTTTCGTCTGTATGAGTGGCAGGAATTCGAGAAGTTTACAATTAAAACCTGTTCTCAGTCGATTATTTGAATAACACAGCCAAGAAAGACAGCTGTTTCCCGTTACTTGTTAGCTCGTGTTTCCTGTAGCCGGACCAAATAGGGAATTTCTGCTGGGTGTACACTGACAGTTTACGGTTGTCGTTTTTGTACTTGCTTCCTCCATAACAAATGACGCCCTGTTTGCTTTGTACACTGAGGTGACGACAGTCACGTGGTAGCGATATGCACATATACATATGGCGGTAGTATGGCTACACAAGATATAAAAGGGCAGTGCATTGCGGAGCCGTCATTTGTACTCAGCCGATCCCTGTGGAAAGGTTCCCGACGTGATTGTGGCAGCACGAAGGGATAAACAGACCTTTAAGATGGAAATAGACTCATGAGAAATTCCATTTCGTAAGTCGTCAGAGAATTTAATATTCTGAACTCCACAGTGTCAGGAGTGTACCGAGATAACCAAATTTCAGACATGACCTCACCACCGACAACACAGTGGCTCGCTTAATAACCAAGAGCAGCGGCGTTTCTGTACAGTTGTCATTGCTAACAAACAACACCGCATGAAATGATCGCAGAAATGAATGTAGGACGTACGACGAACACACCCGTCAGGACAATGCGGAGAAACTTAACGGTAATGCACTATGGCAGCAGACGACCGATGCAATAGCCTTTTCTGACAGCATGACATCGCCCGCAGCGACTCTTCTGGGCTCGTGACCAAACCTAGACGACTGAAAACCCATGATCTGGTCAGATGAGACCTGATTGCAGTTGGTTAGAGCTGAAAATAGGGTTCGAATGTGGTGCAGACCCCACGAAGCCATGGAACCAAATTGTCAAGCAATCCCCTATTCAAGCTCCACAATTGTGCGGGCTTTCTTTACTTGGAATGGACTGCATCCTCTAATTGGAAGTGATTATGTTCGGCTACATGGAGACCATTTGACGCCATGTGTGGACTTCATGATCACAGAACTTTTATGGATAAAATGCGCCACATCACTGGGCTACATTTGTTCGCTATTGATTTGAAGAACATAGTGGTCAGTTCTATCGAATTGTTTGGTGACCCACGTCGGGTCAATATGAATCCTATCGAACGTTTTTGAGACGTAAGCGATCGATTGCTTGGCTCGCACTTGGATGGGTCATCGTCTGGGTCTGCCGGATGCTGTTGGCACGCGCGATGCACTCAGTCCTTGTGAGGTCAATTGAGGAGCTACTTGATTGAGAAGTAATCACAACGGTCGGGGAAGCAGTGTGCTGACTGCATGCCCTTCCGTATCCACATCCGTTGACGCCTGAGAGCCGAGGAAGACACGGCGGCTTGTCGGTGCCGATGGCCTTCAATGCATGTTCAGATGGTGCTTGTTTTTCAGCGAAAGGTCAGTTTGTGCATAAAATCTTGCACCGGCAACACTTTGGCAGTTACGGATAGCTATAGAATTCTGCAAGGGGCTCCAATAACTTGTTGTGTCCACAACATGTCGAGTTGCTAGACTACACTGGGCAAAAGAAGTCCCGTGCGATATTAGGCGGTATCTCATGATATTTCTGACCTCACTGTGTAATAATAACTTCGTGATGCTCATCGAGCTGGTGGCAACTGCGCCGATACCTAATGGTTATTGCTAGTGCAGTTGTTCTTCGTAACAGCACTCCTTTATGAGGAAAGCTGTTGCGTCTGAGGCTATGCGCCGCTCTGTTTAGAAAGAATAGTTCGATGTAATCACAAGGTCGAGCTGCGCCCGTCTGCTTTCATGCCACTCAGCTAATGCGTTGCTAATAATAACCTGTAGCTGTGCTACTGCAGTAAAATAGTCTCTGCATTGGCCAGAACTGTGAGTTAATGAAATATGCAGAAATATAATATAAAGTTAAATAAAAAATTTAATGAAAAGAGATCTATTCTAACGTCTGGAATTGATTTAGATGACAGAGAATTATGCTGAATAATGCTCATTCAAGAAAGGACACCTTCAATAAAATGAAGTACAGACAAAAATACCCACATCAAATGCAGTAAAGATGCGTTGAAAGCTTTACGAGAATGGTGGAAAAATCGCTGAACTAAATAGTCATCGAAGATATGGGGAAAGTAAGCCCATTTCATAACCTCAATACACGAAATATTCACCACCTCAAAACAGTTCAGCATGATGATTCGAAATTATCACACATGATGCAAAGGATAGTAGCTCAAACACAAGTGGAAAAAGAGTCCTACAATGGAGTACATACAGACCTCTTGAATGACAACCTCCTACAGAAGTATGATAGCGGCCATTCACCACCCGGAATCAAACATCTCCATCATCTCATCACGCACATTACAGCAGGCAGGATTGCCTTCTTCAAGAACTCGATATAAAGTGTTCAGAATCGCTTCCTTGAGCTCTTCAATTGAAAATTCCCACTCTCTCCCTGACTCCCATAGTGTTACACTACTTTCTGCTTCTCCATTGGCTGAACGTCATCCCCACCAAACATACACAGTTCTTAAGCTCTAAAGATGTGATCAACAGGATCAGTTTTCTGCACTATATTAATATATTACAACAATACTAAATAAAATAAATGTTGCAAACATTAAGTTGAGTTCAGAGCATGTACAATGATTACAAATAGAGGTTTATTCAGAAATTAATAAGCTCATGATAAATGAGAAGAGATTGTCCTTATATATTGCTTAAACAATTATTTAGACCTGCTTGACAAAAGCGTCTTTTGGTTTTCTGTTTAGTTGCGATGTCTGGTAGCACTTGCGAGTGACCACTTTTACATTAGCCTAGTTCTTCAATAGCACTTCCAATCAACATTTAAATAAAGTAAACTGTCCGTTAAATAAATCCACAGGTATTACAAAATACACTCCTGGAAATTGAAATAAGAACACCGTGAATTCATTGTCCCAGGAAGGGGAAACTTTATTGACACATTCCTGGGGTCAGATACATCACATGATCACACTGACAGAACCACAGGCACATAGACACAGGCAACAGAGCATGCACAATGTCGGCACTAGTACAGTGTATATCCACCTTTCGCAGCAATGCAGGCTGCTATTCTCCCATGGAGACGATCGTAGAGATGCTGGATGTAGTCCTGTGGAACGGCTTGCCATGCCATTTCCACCTGGCGCCTCAGTTGGACCAGCGTTCGTGCTGGACGTGCAGACCGCGTGAGACGACGCTTCATCCAGTCCCAAACATGCTCAATGGGGGACAGATCCGGAGATCTTGCTGGCCAGGGTAGTTGACTTACACCTTCTAGAGCACGTTGGGTGGCACGGGATACATGCGGACGTGCATTGTCCTGTTGGAACAGCAAGTTCCCTTGCCGGTCTAGGAATGGTAGAACGATGGGTTCGACGACGGTTTGGATGTACCGTGCACTATTCAGTGTCCCCTCGACGATCACCAGTGGTGTACGGCCAGTGTAGGAGATCGCTCCCCACACCATGATGCTGGGTGTTGGCCCTGTGTGCCTCGGTCGTATGCAGTCCTGATTGTGGCGCTCACCTGCACGGCGCCAAACACGCATACGACCATCATTGGCACCAAGGCAGAAGCGACTCTCAACGCTGAAGACGACACGTCTCCATTCGTCCCTCCATTCACGCCTGTCGCGACACCACTGGAGGCGGGCTGCACGATGTTGGGGCGTGAGCGGAAGACGGCCTAACGGTGTGCGGGACCGTAGCCCAGCTTCATGGAGACGGTTGCGAATGGTCCTCGCCGATACCCCAGGAGCAACAGTGTCCCTAATTTGCTGGGAAGTGGCGGTGCGGTCCCCTACGGCACTGCGTAGGATCCTACGGTCTTGGCGTGCATCCGTGCGTCGCTGCGGTCCGGTCCCAGGTCGACGGGCACGTGCCCCTTCCGCCGACCACTGGCGACAACATCGATGTACTGTGGAGACCTCACGCCCCACGTGTTGAGCAATTCGGCGGTACGTCCACCCGGCCTCCCGCATGCCCACTATACGCCCTCGCTCAAAGTCCGTCAACTGCACATACGGTTCACGTCCACGCTGTCGCGGCATGCTACCAGTGTTAAAGACTGCGACGGAGCTCCGTATGCCACGGCAAACTGGCTGACACTGACGGCGGCGGTGCACAAATGCTGCGCAGCTAGCGCCATTCGACGGCCAACACCGCGGTTCCTGGTGTGTCCGCTGTGCCGTGCGTGTGATCATTGCTTGTACAGCCCTCTCGCAGTGTCCGGAGCAAGTATGGTGGGTCTGACACACCGGTGTCAATGTGTTCTTTTTTCCGTTTCCAGGAGTGTATGAAGTATTCATTCTGTATTCATTTGCTGTGTACTTGTCACTGATATAATGTTCTGACGAACAAACATATAACAAAAAATATACGAAAGATAATACTAATCAAGATATTAATTAGATATAGATACATAGCTTTCAGATATGATGGGTACAGTGCTATCATCTAAGATTTCATTTACTGAAATAGCGTGAAGCGATTAAATGTTGATAATTCAGTGGTTCATTGCGAAGACGCTTATACTCTGCGGAATATTAGCTTCAGTAGTTGTAAAAACATTGAAATATTGCTGTACCATTGGCTGTGTTTCATTTCTTTTAGATCAATGGTGTTTTCAGGTTTGAATTAGTATCTAACTTAGAGTTATAGCTTAGCCATCTTTAAGACTGTCTGACTCTCCGCCATTTCTTGGAACATTGTCTCTTGCAGAAAGGCAATGCGAGCTTCAGCCATTCAGATTACCGGCTTTAGGACTCCTGCTTGCGGTGACGCTGTTAGCTGCTCGTCTCTGTACCTGGACACGCTCAGGGGGCCATGAGACGTTCTCATCCAGCCGATTCCCACCCACCCCAGCAAGAAAACTCAGCTCTCCTCAGTACCAATACTAGGTGGACGGACAACTCGCCTACATTCTCCTAACATTACAAAGACCTTCAATTCTATCCCACTTTCCCGACTTGCATGTCTCAAGCTTACCCCAATAATACTATGAGACAAAGAAGAACTTGGCTAAGAAGGTGCAGAAGCACTCCCTCGATATGGGATACATAAAGCACCATCCCTCAATGTTGATCATCACGCTCAGCAAAGGCGCAATATCTATTTAACCACGCCCCTCTCCCAGCATAACAGCCACCACAACCATCACAACCGCCCTGGCAAAGAAGGTAACTCTTAGACATTTCGTAGAGGTATTCCCGTTTGGCGGATGAAACGAGGCCCATGACGTGACTGTTATAGTCTCTCTCCTGCCCTTCTGTTCACCTACAACACGCTGAGGTTACCTGCACCTATAGCATGGCGATGCAAAGCCCTTCTCTAGTGAATGATCTTAAGCATTTCGAGTAGCACTCCATGGACATCGATACTGGTTGTTTCGCTTCGACTGGACCGGTAGTGGACCTCTGATACAGAGCCGAGCATAGTATCTGAATCAAAGGCTCAGACAGTTCTGCAACTGTGTACGTTGCAGATTCCTCGACTTTCGCCATTGGATGGTAGGATTTGGGTTTCATGTAATAGATCAGTGGTCAGTTACACACAAAAGCAGGAACACGGGTAGCGGAGGCTGTGTGTCGTGGCCTCGGCAGTTTTTCCGCTTATAGGGTCTCGGGAAAGTACAGAAAAAACTTCACTCTCATTGGATTCAAGACAAACGCAGGATAAGGATAGACCTGGAACAGTTGGTGTTGTAAAATGTCGTAGCTGTGCTGAGAATCAAAACTAAAAGTGCTAATAGAATCTGAAATCGTTATAGCTATTGAAAACTGGCTAAAGTTGGAGGAAAATTAAGCCGAAATTTCTGCAAAGGACGTAACGGTGGTCAGAAAGGATGTGTTTGTCGTTCTTAGTAGTAGTTTACCTTATAGCGAAGTTGTAGTGGAGTTAGTTAGGCTGTACGTGTCAGTCGGAATAAATTAATAACTGGTTCCTTTTGCCGTTAGTCCCCCACCGTCACTCCCCTCCGCTCCTGTCCCTCTCCCCTCCATATTCATATGGTATAGTTGCTGAACAGTACAAAGAAAACATGAGTATCATACAATTACAGATGGTTGTGACTTCAGTCTACCCAGAATATGTTACTAAAAGTACATGTTTACTGCCGGTGGTAGGCATAAAACATTGTCCGATATCGTACTAAATCCTTTCTCCGAAAATTATTCTGAACAGATGTTCAGGAGCCCACTAGAAATGTAAATGGTTGCGGAAACATACTTGTTAGCAACAAATAATCCTTAGCAAAAAGAGAGCATATGACGGATTCAGAAATAGTGACCACAAGGTTACTGTAGCGAAACCAAAAACTGTAACAACCAAACCAACCAAAAATATAAGCAAAATGCATCAACCGAAAAAATAAGATATAAATTTGCTTGATGCCTCCGTAAGAGACAGTCTCCACTCCTTCCAAACTAACTATATAAGCGTAGACCAGATGTGGCTTAGATTCAAAGAAATAGTATCGACAGGAATGAAGACATTTATACCAAATAAATTAATAAGGGATGGAACTGATCTCCCATGAGAACTGATCTTCCAAGATAGACATATAAAGTGTCGAACATTCAGAATTACCTCGAGGAAAGACCTTAACTGACACATAGCCAGCAAAGATCCTCAAAGTATCACTCTTGTGAAACGGAACTAGCTCTTTATTCATACCATAAGTTAAGTGCTATCAACAAAGGTGTCTCAAATTGGTTTCTTATTTCTAGATTTCCCGAAGGCTTTTGATACCGTTCCACACAAGCGATTTCTTATCAGACTGCGTGGCCATTAAGTGTCGTCTTAATTGTGCGACTGGATTCGTGACTTCCTGTCAGAAAGGTCACACTTCGTAGTAATCGACGGAAAGTCATCGAGTAAAGCAGATGGTATACCTGGTGTTCTGATAGTAAGTGACATAGGCCCTGTGCTGTTCCTAATAAATACAAACTACTTAGGAGTGTTTGAAGATTATACTGTCATTTACAGCCTAGTAAAGTCATCAGAAGAGCAAAATCAATTGCAAAATGATTTAGGCAACATATCTGTATGGCACAGAAAGTGTTAATCGTCTCTACATAATGAAACGTGTGAAGTCATCCACGTGAGTAGTAAAGAAAACCGCTAGAATTCGGTCAGACGATAAATCATACAAATCTAAATGGTATCAGTTCTTCTAAATACCTAGATATTTCAATTACGATAGACTTATAATGATAGGATCACATAAAAAAATGCTGTCGGGAAACCAATCTAAAATCGCGTTTTATAGGCAGAACACTTAGAATATGTAAAAGTTTCCTAAAGAGAGTGCCTACACCACGCTTGCTCGTTTTTCTTTGAAATATTACTGTGCTGTATGACATGCGTACCATATAGGATTGACGGAGGACATCCAAAAAGTTCAACGAAGGGCAGTTCTTTTCGTATGATCGCGAAACTGGAGAGGTAGTGTCACAAACACGATACGCAAATTGCAGTGGCAATCATTAAAACAATTTTCGTTGCGGCGAGATCTTTGCACAAGATTCTCTCATCAACTTTCTGAATGCACAAATATTTTGTTGACGGCCACCTACACCGGAAGAAGTGATCTTTGTAATAATACGTGAAATTAGGGCACGTACGGATGGATTTAAATGTTCGTTTTTATCTCGCGCTGTTAGAGAATTTAACGGTGTGAAAGTGGTTCGATGAACCATCTGCTAGTCACACAAGAGTGAATTGCATAACAGACACGTAGACGTGGATGCATATGTAAGTCATCAGTTGTCAATTCTGTTCAGAATGTCTGGACCTCCATTGACATTTACGTGTATCTGGTCAGTCTCCATATGCAGAGAACTTCTTTTACACAATTACTTCGTCGGATTCTGTAATATTTAAAATTGCTGATTGTCTGTGATTAAGAGCGTGCTTCTATTTACAGTATATACTTGTATTTTCCATGCCAGTACCATATCAACAATATACGGCGGATACGATGGGAGGCTGCAGACATTTCGAGAATTTTGATTTACTATTTTGGGTTTATTAAGCTTGTAACGTGCATTGTTGTTCATTATAGTAACTGGAGCTGCACATATTGATTATAACGTCTATGCAGACAAAAAATTTCTACTGTTATTTTATTTTAATTTCATCACACACCTCTGTATAATTAACGAGTGCAGTGTAGGTTTCCATAGATTTTAGGCTGTTCTGGATTATCTATTGCACGCCACATACAGCGTCGGTACATAAAAGAAAAGCAAAACGACTTCGCTATAGACAGTCTGTCCTAGATTTAGCAGTCGCGATCAGTACCCGTAAAGTACACTTTATTAAACTGCCGACAAGCTATTTCTATATATATATATATATATATATATATATATATATATATCACAGGAAGAAGTTTCTGTAAGGGCACTCCCTGGGTAAGTAAAATATCCACATTTACATCATAACATCATGCCAGTGTATAAGGCTGCTGATCATAATCATGATCGTGAACGTTATAGAATGAATCCAACAAAATAGTCTGAAGGCCCAAATTGCATTTATAGATTATGTAAAGACGTTCGATAGAGTTAATACGTGCATGCAGTGGAATATGCAGGAAGGACGAGGCTATTCTAGACATTTAATATATGTGATAAATAATTAATAAATACAGACAAAGAAAGAACAAGAACTATAACAATTAACAGAGGTGTACCACCAGAGTGCAGGCTCTTACCCACTTTATTTAATATACGTACCGACGACATTGTTAGACAACTGAAAGAAGAAGGTAACCAAGGAATAAAATTAGTTCCTAGAAACACATTTAAATACCGTGATTTGGCTGATAACAAAATAATTTTGTAACAAAAGGTTTGCTATGCACTGCTCAGATTTAACAGCAAACTTCACAACTTAAAACCACCAGAAAATGACGCAAGAGTTATAGATTTCAAAGGAAAATGCCGAGAATGTTCAAAAATAACGCTAAATGTAAAACCAGTTAAACAGATATCTCATTTTCGGACATTTGGATGTGACATCAGCTTTCAATAAGGTTATGACATCCACAATAAGTTCAAGAAATTTCAAACTGTGTGTAGCGCTAGATATGAAACGTTAGTCAACAAAGCGACAAAATTTTACAAAGTAATGGCAACATCTGTACTCATACGCATATGTGAGACCTGTAGAATAACTAAGAAACTGTAAAGAAGGAAATAGCTGAAGTTAAATTTTTAAGGAATGATCAAATAAATAATTCTGAAATAAGGAAATAATATATTGTGCAGGAATGACCAGAAACGGGATAACGAAATGGAGGAAGTATATTGAAAAAATGGGGAGAAGAAGAACAGTCAGACGTGTAAGATACTACAGACATAAAGGAAGATCAAGGAAAAGATGGTCTTTGTGACGAAGGAACAGGCTTTAAGTCTTCTTGAAGTGAAGAAAAAGAAGGAGAAGAATTTGTTTCAGTCAGCTGGTCACTATTTCATTAAATACTGGAAATTTCTGAAGAACTTCTCTTTGAGCGACAGAAATAGATTAGTCTGTCTTTGCAAATGTAATACTGCAGCGTAAATTTGATTTAACGACTTAAAGATTGTAATTCGCCAAAACCTGTTGTTACGATTTTTTCGTTTCGCGTTACGTAATAGACCCGACTCAACTTAGTCTCGACAAGAAAATTGATGTTTAAACTTTGTAAAAGAGATGTTTTAATGTATATTCCTTCTACAAGTTACAGTATCTAAAGATCGAGAGAAAAAGGTGGCGAAAACCAGGTATCAGTGAAAGATGCTCCATCAGCAGAGAGAGTGGGTAGCTGCGTGATTTAGTGACGCTACAACTACTGCAACTGGCCACCAGAAACGTCACCGCGGGCCACAAAGAATGAACTTAACATGTACAATGATAATCACCGTTCTAAGAATGTTCTACAATTGGTTCTTAGTTCTACCGTCGAGGAAGGATGCGTGAGTAGTCGCTGTTATGACGCAGACGGGTAACGGTCGGTCGACGTGGTGTGTAACAGGACACTGAAATGTCATAGCTTCATTATGATTTCTCTTTCGTCATCAGTAATAATATACTCGACAAGTTAATTAAAATTAACTTGTTCAAAATTCGGCAACCAGTCTTGAGGTCGGGAGTTTAATCAACTGGATTAGTACTGAGAAGTGTTGGTGTCCGCTTGGCAGCCCAGCGTGATTGCTATATGAGCGCATGGTAATTTAGATTTGGATGATAACCACGTGGGCGTCCATGTAACGCTACGCACTGTTGATTACAAGTACGAAAATGCCGTACGCGGTTATATGGTAGATGTGTTGATGAATTTTGAAGAGTAGTTGGTCGGACCGGCTATAAGATGTTATGGAGGTTTCTCTTCTTTGGTTAGGGATTTATGTGAATGTTGGAGAACTCATCCGTTAACTATATAAATTTTGCATAATTTGCAGTATTGGTCGCGTGCACCATAGAGGGAGACACAGCTGATATAATAGTGGGTGTAAAGGAATACGGAGTGAGTGTCAGCCAATTAAGATTATTATTATTGCGTGTTCTAAGGTATTTGAACAACGCTTGAGAACTCCACGACCACCTACTGAGGTGAGACTTGTAGGTTTTAGGTTCGGACGGCACAACTTTACGTCGTTGTACGTTAATACACTACACCATACATCGCAGTTGTCTTTGGAAACAGACTATCTTCCGATATTTTGATAGAGTCAAGGCCGAAAACGGTCCAGTCAAGAACCATTTAACAGACAGACGAACGGTGATTGTCTTTTACGATTCAAGTGCTATAATTGTTTCAGTAACTTCAAGGTGTAGTGGGTCAGCCCATGTCAACGCCTGAAGAGGTCTGAATTGTGCTAAAATCTTAAAAATATAATACAAAGTTGCAGTGACACTTAGGTATCTTGTTTGTATTTTTTAAATTTTTTTCCCGATTCGAAGAGGAATAGTTTATAAACAGAACTCAAACGAACGACTATAAACTGTGACCATTGAGATATTCAAGATAAAAGTAAAGTTATTTAACTATGAGAAAGTTTAAAACTGTGTTCTGCGTACGTCATTTGTAGTACAAGGGAATACTAAAGAAAGGTTTCATTCTTTTAGTAAAGTGTAAGAACAAGACAAAGAGACTAAGATGAAGACAGAAAGAGAGAGAAGAGGTGATTTTTTCAGAGTTGCTTTAGGGGAAGTTAATTAAAATAAACTTAATCCCATTTATTGGCCTTGGCAAGGGCCAAGGATATAATATTAAGTAAACGTAGAAAAACCAAGATTTGGCAATACGTTATTTGAGAAATATATAGTAATAACTGTATTGAGTCGGACTTGGGCAAAAGAAAGAGTCCTTGGAAAGCAAAAGATAGTATAAATACTTAAAGAGAAGCAACATTACGAAAGAATAGGTTCGCAATACTTTGGAACATTGGAAAAAAATGATGAATTCTCAGGCTGCGCAACGGAATGTAAATAAGACGTACTGATAATGTAGTTGCTTCATCAGAAACTAACGGCATACAAATACATAATATTTCATGAATGTATAATACGACTGTAGAATTATTAAAAAAGGTTTTGTGTGCTCACATTGAAACGGAATAATACTCTATTGGTATTTGTCAATTTGTGCGAGTGCATATCCTAGTCGTGAGTTTAAGCAGATGACAGCATTGTGGTGGAATCAGCCACAGTGAAAGTTAGATTTTGTTATCACCAGTAGTAAAAGTTTTTTGTGGTAGAGGTGTATTCTAAAGCTCAGCAGTGCTAGATAATAGAATAATAATTAATGCTGTTGCTAATATTGATTATACATTAATTCTTTGTGACAGTGTTGATGGATGGTTTTTTGTGAAAGTGAATAGAGCTGTTGGTTAATTTCTTATCAATCGATCGCTATTAGCGTGTGTTCCATCATAATACTCGGAGAGTGACGTTAATACGTGGTGTCTACGTGTCGACGTGAGTTGTTATTTTCTGTTCTACGAAAATTTGCATGCTAGCAACGAGAGCGTACTCAGGTTTCAACGTTGTTTTACTTATTTAATGCCAGCCAAACTAGTCGCAGAGGTGTTGGTTACCGCAGGAACTCTGGAATTCTTCTAGTGAATTAAAGTCAGATGGGATATCCTAAAACTTTTTCAACTACGATGTCTAACATCGGCAATATAGCCCGAAATTATTATTGTGACAAGGTTCAGATTGGTACTGTGATTGTCAACGGTACTCTTCGTTCAGAGATCAGCCATTAGTTACGTCATTGGTAAATTCTTCGTTGTAAACAATATAGCCCTAGTTCACTTTTGGACAGGATATTACAAAAGTGGCTCGTCTAACAAATCGTAACTGATGTTCCGACATGTTCCAGCACATGCAGTGAATGGTCAATTGGACTGGTTATACAATGATTGAAAAGGTAGATTTTTTTCTAATCTGTCCGCCGCGACACGAGGTGTCGATGTAATCTGCACGCCGCATTACGAGATACAGGTGACGGAAATAATTCTAAAGAGGGTAAGAATACGTAGTATTAAAGTTGCGAGCCGGCCGGTGTGGCCGAGTGGTTCTAGGCGCTAGAGTCTGGAACCGCGCGACCGCTACGGTCGCAGGGTCGAATCCTGCCTCGGGAATGGATGTGTGTGATGTCCTTAGGTTAGTTATGTTCAATTAGTTTTAAGTTATAATGGACTGATGACCTCAGAAGTTAAGTCCCATAGTGCTCAGAGCCATTTGAACCATTAAAGTTGCGAGATATACGAGAATGTAGCAAAAGGTGATCAGCACTCAGCGATGTGAAACTTCCTGGCAGATTAAAACTGTGTGCCCGACCGAGACTCGAAATCGGGACCTTTGCCTTTCGTGGGCAAGTGCTCTACCATCTGAGCTACCGAAGCACGACTCACAACCGGTACTCACAGCTTTACTTCTGCCAGTATCTCGTCTCCTACCTTCCAAACTTTACAGAGGCTCTTCTGCGAACCTTGCAGAACTAGCACTCCTGAAAGAAAGGCTACTGCGGAGACATGCCTTAGCCACAGCCTGGGGGATGTTTCCAGAATGAGATTCTCACTCTGCAGCGTGCAGATTAAATCTGCCAGGAAGTTTCATATCAGCGCACACTCCGCTGCAGAGTGAGAATCTTATTCTGGACTCAGCGATGTATTCATCAGTAAATTCCGGAGTAACCGACAGTAAAACATTGCTGGAAAATCTCTGTGCTAAAGATAAAGACCGCTGCCGAAGGCTGCAAGGGCGTCACATACGCGATATTTATTTGGGCGTACGCTGAATGACGTCAACGGGCTGGAAGTGGGTTGTGTAACAACGATAGCTTCGTCGAATCGACCTTCACGGAGACCTGATGAAACTACGAAGTACAGAGAACATAAAGGCAAAAAGAAAGAGGCAGCTGTAATTTTGAACGCAGAGAATGAAGTCGGACATGCATGAATATTTCGCATAGTGCAATAGTCCACGTCGAATTGGCTCGTACACAATGCAGCCTTGCAAACGTCAGCAATGAAATGAAAGAGAACCGACGGAATATCGCCTCATTGGGTATTTTCACACACACACACACACACACACACACACACACACACACACACACAGTGCACCACCACCCACCCTTCCTACAGCCTCACCTTAACATCCCAACCCCCCAGGATATCTCAGTCAATTCCCATAGTATGTGACAAGGAGCAGTGCAAACATGTGTAGTTTTCCACAATGTACGTTATGTGCAGAGAGGTATTTACTGTTAGAAAGCTATACCATGTGCATTTAGCACATATAGAACAACAAAGTGCTGGATTTAGCATATCACAAAAATTAATGTAAATAAGAAACACAAGCAAATAATTGTAACAGAAATTGTTAGATCTTAACAAACTGCCAATGAATCACAAAAAATTTCGCACCAAAATATCTATACTAAAATTTTTTTATATCTATTATACTCAACTGAAAATGCCTAACGTAAATTGACGATACATTTTTTATACTCAAGGATAAATTTCACTTACAAAAAGTCGGAAGTCTTCTTATCGTTCTGATAAAGCACAATTTAAATTATGATTAGCAAGTGAGGAAAATTAACAGTCATACAGAATGTGAATCGAAACCATTATATATCTGAGAACAATGTATCGCACGTTATATTTGCCAGAATAGCAGAGATCGGTAACATCTGACAGATGTATAGAACCTAGAGTCACAAATTTATCACGCAGATACACTCCTAAATTGTATCCTTTAATTAACAGAGACTGACAGAGACTAATTTTTTTTCCACGGTGTCTCGAAAGTAAGCGAAAGGAATGACAATGGAGTGCTCATCAAGGCATGCTGACGCTTTAGTCGACAAATCGAGTGTTGTACTGCCCTTATAGAAACAAACCTCCACCGATATGAACAAGAGAAACAAAATGGAAGCATGATTTTTCGTAAAAAAATATGGCGTGTTAGGAAACATCAGTAAACCCCCGATACATAAAAGAATTGAACTCCCATGTATTAAACAGGTCTGATACCTTTACAAATTGATTAATAAGTTAAATATTCGACGTTAAACTTGTAAGCGAGAAAAAAGTTTACAACGGGTTTGAAATTATGCATAAAGATTGTTGGACCTCCTTAAGTGCTCTCATTATGAAGCACTGGATGCAAATTTTATGGGAAGTTTTTCAAGCATCTTAATGTTCGTGACGTCGTATCACTTGAACTGTGCGTCGCACAGTGATATAATTTTTCGTATGTATTCAGTAGTATGTGTAGATACTCTCTGCGAATTTTGCTGCGAATAGAGACAATAGTACAGAAGGAATAAATTAAAACGTATTGCCTGATGTCACAGATCGACTGCGTGAACAGCGCAAATGTAGAATGCGATAAACGTTCATCATTTGAGCATTTCAGGGGATGGGGGAGGTGGGGTGGGGGTGGGGGGCGAGTCAGCGAGAAAAAGTTTCGCAAAGCTTTGAAATTATGTGTAATGTTTGTTAGACGTCGCTAAGTGCTGTGAATCTCTAATACTGAATAAGTACAGTCCGTGTATTTCCAAAACGTCAATTATGCTGTCTCAAGACAAACACACAGGTTCTGTCGTATTTGCCTTATTGTGTTAAACTTTTAACACTTAATGAGCATTTTAAATTTGTAAATTCTGTCCAAAGTTACGCGAGTTACAGAAAACGAGAATTTCTTAGTCCCTGGACGCCGTTAGACAGATAGCATCCATATGTACTGTGGTCCGTATTAGGCACTTTGCAAGCACAAATGCAGCACAAGTAATCGTTACTATTTTGGCAATATAGCTATCGAAATGAACTGTATCTCCATAAATACTTACTTGTAACGCTCGGCGGACGTCTCCCAATGCGAAACGAGATTCATTAGTTCCGGCAACTGATTTTCATTCGCTTGAGATGATTGAATTCCTAGACGCGTTGTAACATGTATAACGCTCGTCGTTAAAGGTACTTGGTTTCGAGGCTCAGCACACAAGGAACAGTTAATTTTCTTTTAGAATTCTATTTGCGGCACTACAACCAAGTCACCTGCTACTACAATCTGAGCATAGTGAAGAACAGGCACATCGTGTATTGTTTCACTTCCGATCTATGCCTCAAATAAAGTAGCCAAATCCGTAAAGTATCAATAAGAATGTTCATACGCGGTCGGCGTGGCCTACCCTGCCTTAATAAAAATCCGGGGTGTTACTGCAACATCTCACGATCAGTCACAAGGAAAGTACGTGGCCTCGAACGCTCAGAACCGCACTAAAATGTACCTAGAATATAAATAGCTCAGTCGAGAAACAGTGGTATGAGCCATTCGCATGCAAAACTGGACGTCTTACCACGAGAGATACTTGGATGATTGCCTACTGAGGTTCTAAGATAAGAACTTTAGTGACTCGAATTTTGGTAACCCGAAGAAACCAAATATCGATACAATGCGACCAAAAACACCTGAAGAACTAAGCCTTTCTACTGAACTAATGGCGTTGCACAGCTGTACAATCCGCGAAGTTTAGGTGTGGGTTTTCAGTGAAGTGGTCAAAGTAAAGTGTAACATCTGAGTAAAGCCTTTTATCCACTTTTGCACGTAAGTACTCCAGTATCAAACGCCACACTAATTACGTTTCCAAACAATGATATTGGTATTTTATTGTCATAACCTGCCTTATGCAACGCATATTGTGACATAGGTGCAGAAAGTGTACAGTATATCACAGAGTGAAGCCGGATGATGAAATTCCGGTAATGTCTACCTTACTTTTGGTTTTATACGCTGTAGTCTTCTCATATAGGTCTTATTTTCCTAAAGTATTACACATCAGTAGTTTGGCAATATTTTGTTGCCTTCGATGGCTACATCTTGAGCTCACATCCATGCTCGGAAATCATTCACCAACAGAGTACGTTCCTTATGGCCTGACCAGAAGTGACTCTTGCAGACAAAGCTATGGCTTTCATGCAAACGGATCATGCCGTGATTTTCTGGATGGGCCATTTATATTGTAAGTACATTTTAAGTGATTCTGAGCGTTCTAGATCACGCACATCCCTTGTCAGTCGATGAAATTAAACGCGCAGGCTCCAATAGCCATCATGTTCGACGCAGTGACTCCAGATGCCTTGTGTGAAGTGCGGCCATCATATTTCAGCAGAGATGCGTGCTGTGCAAGTGAATAATAGAATTCAAAATAAAAAAGAATTAAGAAGAAAGAAATTAGCAGGCTCCTCAGCAATCAGCAGACATAACTATCCAGTTTGTTCGCCATGGAAGGAAGACTAGAATTTAGCGTCTCGTCGACGACCGAAAAATTATTGAGGGAGCACAGTTTCTAACTGAGGTAGGATTGTTATTTGGACGCAACCATCCCGGATACTGCCTTCAGGTACTTAGACAAATAACGGAAAATCTACATCTGCACTGCGGACGGGTATTTCATCCGCCGTCATTCCGAGTAGGAGTCCCTTGTGTAACCAAAAATGGCTCTGAGCACTATGGGACTTAACATCTGTGGTTATCAGTCCCCTAGGGGACTGGGTTTAGAACTACTTAAACCTAACTAACCTAAGGACATCGGACACGCGACCGTAGCGGTCACGCGGTTCCAGACTGAAGCGCCTAGAACCGCACGACCACACCGGCCGGCTTTGTGTAACCACTCCGCCACCTCGCTGCCTGTTTCCGGTTTATATGGGTGTACCGGACGAATGGCGCATTTAGAACCGGTAAACCACGTTTTATGTAGAACACACTATTAACACAGCCAAACGTATATTCACGAAACATCAGCGATACATCGAAATAAAGCAGCCAAACGAATCAACTTTCGCCGAGAGTTATTTGGTATAGCACAGATTTACGGCGTATAACACCAGAGGGAGACAGGCTGGTCTTAATTCTTTGAATTTGGAAACAATCGATTCTAGTTCCGTACTTTATAAAAAAAAAAGAGAAAATACCAGCAGTCCATTGGTTCTGCGTTAAGGCCATGGAGGTGCAGATGTGCTAATGTGCGGGACTAAGATAAACAAAACCCAGGAAGTTGAGAGAAGGACAGGCGCCCTAAGGGTTTAAGTACAAACTTCACTATGTTTAGAGTTCGTCCAAAGATTTTGGTAATGAGTCCGCGAGTATCAAAACATGTGACATAAATGATTGTGTCTTTTGAATGCATTGACTGAGAAGCTTAAATTTTTTACACTGGCAAGGGATCATAGACCTTGTTATTTTATATGAATTTTAACGTGATACCTCTACCAAATCATGAGAAAAGGGAGTCTTAAAAGACGGATAACAGTTTGAATCTCTAAGGTATCCATTTTAGCAGCTTTTAACGGAAATGGGCACAAATAAAGTTTTAGGTAGACGGATAACATTCTCGAGGAGAAAACGTTATGTTATACCAGAACATAACATGTAGTACAACAAGTGAGTTAGTTAAATGTGAGTCGTAGACGAATCATGCGCCCTTTGATGATGGGAAAAAGTTGCTGAAAGGCGTCTACAGAAAAATAATAGCAAGAATCAATATTTGGTGGCTTCTCATATTAGCAAAGATTTTTCAAGTAGAAAATTACCCTCTACTCATTGCGACATGCTACAAGAGCGGCGCTGTGAGATAGATTAAACCTTAATACCTAATTTAGAGAGCGTAGGAGACAAGAAAATCAAATAACATACGACCCTCTGTTCGGTACCTTTCCTGATGATTAAATAAGAAAAACCAGCTCGTAATGACAGCTGTAGTCGAGCTTCACGCACGCCATTTGCGAGTGTAACAAAACACAATGGGGTGGTGGGGTTGCAGGGGGCAGAGGAGCACAGATAGTGGTACCAGGACTTTTCTCAGCCGCACGCTGTAAGCATAGATTCTGACCCAGATGTAGATCATTGCGTATCGTCTTAGCCAATAGCACCCCATACTTACCAATACAAGTGATAAGTGGTACAAAAAACACTGTGACGTTATTTCTATATGTACTTGGTGATTTGTAAATAGTAGATCGATACGTAGTCGTAAATAGACATTTGTAAGCGGTTTCCATTCAGCTACAGTATACTCCAGCTCTTCGGAGCAACGATCACTCTTTAGTACGGTTGAAAGAAATGCAGTTTAGCAAGAGGTTCATTATTCATATCAAAAGGATACGATGGGAAAAGTAATTCACAGAAAAATCTGCTATCTAACTATCATATTTATGGGTCATAAAGCAATCGGCAAAAGAGGAGAAGACTTAAAAAGTTTGTTCTCCACTACGTCCAATTCTGATTCACTTAATAATACGAATAATAAAATATTGCATAACAACTGTTACATTTTATGCATCCATTGCTACGCTTCAAGTTCGAATCAGGGGAGAACAGTATACTATCAAGCTAAGACAGGGAGCTAGTTACAACTCTAACGTGTACAGCATTGCGTGAAACAAGAGGTAACTCACTTTTTACAATCCATTAGAATCTGCGCCTCCAGGAAAATGGCTGTTTGCTGAACCACTGTGCTGACGTCAGCCATTCTCATCTCGTGGCCTGTTTCGATTTTATGCATCTTTTACCTGCCATCCCCTACAATCTATGGCAGAGGCGTGGAATTAAAGTTCTGTACGTGAAATCTTTATTATTGGTAAGTAGCTTAACTTCACAAATACTCATAAAGATTTCAAGATGAATAACAATTTTAACAGGACGTCAATTTAACTTTCATGAATTCTCGTGTGAATTAGTTCATCAGCAGTGTACTGAATGCAACTTCCAAACACACTGCAGCTTCAGATTGCTAAATGTTCCGAAATTTCTGTTTCAACAACGGTCTCAGAAGCCTTGAGTGGGAGAATTACATTTCCTTACAAATTTTTTAACGGATCTCAGTCTGCTATCTGCTTTTCCTAATTTTGATTAAGCGTTCCATTTTAAATCACATCTCAGATTAGTGATACTTTTCACCAAAGTTGTAATTAGCCAACCTTTTTATCCAGATACTTTATGAACATAAGCGTCGAGTAGCAGAATCTTCACCTCAGAGTCCTGCCGTTAAGACTTCCGTATGCACAAATCGTTATCCGTGTACAACATCGCACCGTATCTCATGTAATCAACCATGTCGATTCTATTGTCAACATTAGCATCCGTACAACTTTTCTAATGTACCCTGCAGGTGGTTTCAAATCTGACGATTTCTCCCCTTTTTGAAACGATACTACAAATCCATCAGTACAGTTGCCAATCTGATACTAAATTCTGTAAACCCAAATTTTGTTCACTAGGTGAAATTGGAGAGCTCTCTCTTCGAATGGCAAAACAACTAATAAGTCTCAATGTCGGTGTGATCTGCACGCTCCATCTGAAAGAGGAATAGATCGGTTTGAGTTTCCCACCATCACATCTTACATTCCATGTGACCACAACCGATGAACAAAACTTTATTTGAAACTTCCTGATAGATTAAAACTGTGTGCCGGACCGAGACTCGAATTCGGGACCTTTGCCTTTCGCGGGCAAGTGCTCTATCCCCACGCTGTGGCTAAGCCATGTCTCTGCAACATCCTTTCTTCCAGGAGTGCTAGTTCTGCAACGTGAAGTTTGGAAGGTAGGAGAAGAGGTACTAGCAAAATTGAAGCTGTGAGGACGGGTCCTGAGTCGTGCTTGGGTAGCTCAGTTAAACTGAGGTAATCGATCAACGACGAACTTAAACGGGTGTCTTACGATGTCCGCTCCGAACAGATGCAACGAACAAAAGCATATAAAATAAGATTTAAGAAAAAAAAAAGAGTTCGTAGAGTACTTACTCGCGAAAGGCAAAGGTCCAGAGTTCGAGTCACGGTCCGGCAAACAGTTTTAATCTGTCACGAAGTTTAATATCAGCGCACACTCCGCTGCAGAGTGAAAATCTCATTCTGAAAACTTTCTTTGCACAGAACTACTTTTCATTTATTAGCTGTCATCATTTTGTGTAATTCTGATTCCTACACAAAATTTGAAGAAAGGAGATATAATTGCCATGCCACTTGAATTGTCAGAAAACTAAAGTCGTTTCTGCAAGTGATACAAGCATAGGAATAAAATTTATTACCAATGGCCTTACTGAAAGGGTCTAAAAATAAATATCTGAGTAATTCAACATATGGTGCAAGGTCACAGCATTACCATTAGATCTTGATATTCAATACATAAAAATCAGAACTTCTCTCAGGACTCCATAAGCTATAAAAATCCGATACTCAAACATTGAAATAATAAATGAGGGACAAACACAATTCAGGCCTACAGCTGCATTTGCAGTCCAAGTATTTTTCTGGTATATGTTATTTAAAAACGAAGAAAATAGTGTATCCTGGAGATCTCCATTTTCTAATGACGTACAGAATCAAGTATTTGGGGAAACTCAGCGTATAAAGAGAATACGTTGAGAATGTAAAGCCATTTAAAAAAATTATATCTTTCTTTCAACAACGTTCTGCAGAGACGCTGTCGAAGAAATGTAGTTTTGTCGGCTGTTTAATGATACATGTATTCGGTAAGGTCTTGGGTCGTTAACAATAGTTCTTTTTCCTCAAGGTAAATATTCAGTCGCGAATTAAATACCATAAACTGATACATAAAAGACTTGTGTTCAGATGTGGACCAACACGCTATGAAGGAGATGGATACAATGTTTTGGTTCATTAGTGTAAATTCTCTACAAGGAGCTAGTGAATAGAATCAAAAATACCTGTAATATTGTGACTAAGAAATTTATCATACATCATTTCACACCATTGGCTTCGGAGTATCCACCATACCGAGATATTGAATTGTGTTACATAAATTCTAATACTGAACAGAGCTTTAACGACAGCACAGGACGTCAATGTGAGATTCTTTTAATAGTTTCCACAATGAAACTCTGTCTCGACATCTGAAGGAAAATCTAAAGATAGTCTGCTCTTGCATAATATACGTCAGTGACAAAACACAATCAATACCTTCATTGCGTGCTACCACCACTAAAGCGGATAATTAAAGACAGTTTTCCATATTTGCTTCACCAAAGAAGACGATGTACATATTCCAGAATTCGAATCGAGAACAACGCCAACATGAGTGACTTAGAAGTATGCCTAAATATCCTCGGTGCAGCGAAGCAGCTTGGAGCACTTAATAGAGGCAAATCTTCCAGTCAAGACAGCAAGGTTCCTTTCTGAGTATGGTGATGCGATAGCACTATACTTAGCAAATCGTGTACAACCACTCGTTCGACAGAAGATCCGTTCCAAAAGACTGGAAAGATGTAAAGCTCAAACCAGCGCTCAAGAAAGGAAATAGGAGTAATCCGATGAATTACTACCCATATCACTGACGTCGGTTTGCAGTAGGATTCTGTGAGGTATACTGTGTTCGAACATTATGAATTATGTCGAAGATAACGGTCTGTTGACACACAGTCAGTACGGACTGGAAAATATCGTTCTCGTTAAACGAAACTAGTTCTTTATTTGCATGAAATGTGCTAGCGACACGGGATCTCGAACTGATTCCACGTTTGTAGAGTTCCAAACTGCTTTTGACATCGTTCGTGACAAGAGAGTTCTAATCAAATTGCATACCCATGGAGTATCGCTTTATTTGTGTGACTGTATTCGTGATTTCCTGTCAGAGAGGTCATATACCTAGTATTCGACGAAAAATCATCGAGTGAAACCGAAGTGCTAGCCAACGTTCCCCAAAGAAGCGTTATCAGCCTACTTCCGTACCTTATGTACTTAAAAGACATAGGAGACAATCTGAGCAGCCCTTCTGGACTGGTTGCAGACGATGCTGCCATTTACATTCTATTAAAATCTTCAGAAGATCAAAATCGTTTTTAAAATGGTTTAGGCGCGGTATCTGTAAGGTGCAAAAAGCGGCAATTGTCACGGAATAAGGAAACGTTCGAAGTTATCCACTTGAGTACAAAAAGAAATCCGTTAAATTTCGGTTACGCGATAAATCACACAAATATAAATGATTTCAAATTGGCTAAATACCTAGGAATTACAGTTGCGAAGAACTTAAATTGGAACGATCACATATATGATTTTGTGGGGAACTCAAAAAAAAAAAAAAGACTACGTTTTGTTGGGAGAACGCCTAGCAAGTGCAACAGCTCTGTTAAAGTGACTGCCTGCAGTATGCTTCTTTATCTTCTGCTAGAGTATTGTCGTACTGTATGGAATACTTACCACTTAGGATTGACGGAGGACATAGAAAAGTTCAAAGACGGTCAGCTCGTCTTTTATTATCTGAAATAGGGCAGAGAGTGTCACGAGTATAATAAGAGTTCGAATGGCAACCATTAAAACTAAGGCGTTATTCGTTGCGGCGAGATCTTTTCTCGAAATTTCAGTCACGAACTTTTTGGTGTGAATGCGAAAATATTTCATTGTCGCCTACCTACATAACGACAAATGACCATCAAAATACAAAAAAGAGAAATCCGGGCTCGTACAGAAAGATTTAAGTGTTCATTTTTCCAACGTGCTGTTAAGGAGATGAACGGCAGAGAAATAGTCTGAAAGTGTTTCGAAGAACCCTCTGCCAGACACTTAAGTGTGAATGCATGTAGATGCAGATAAGGCATAATTTGAATATTCCTTCTTGCATCGTTTTGGATTAAAAGTTATTTTGACAGTAATCGGTAGTTCGAACTGCGAGTGCAATTAATCTTTATTAGCGATATATCTTCTGGAATTCTATCAACCTCAATGATGGAAATTTTAGTGGTTTATTGTAAGAACATACAGTCAAAATCAGAGTACCCTGTTCTTAAAATTAAGTTCCCCCGACAACGGTTGATCGAACTATCTTGCAGTTTCTAAAAAGTAATCCAACCACTGGTATGCGAGTTTGGTCGTTACTATTTCCTATACTATGCATCAGTAATCATTGTGACTGGTGCATAGAAATATCTACTCTTGTACTGCATTATTATAAAATTGAACAACTGGAGTAAAGGAATATCACACTTTCATCCAGTCGACGATATGGTCGTCTGAGACGAACTACAGGTTCCGATTGTGGAAAGCCAGACAGATATTGCTCATGTTGCCTCCAAAGGAATCAAGTAAGGAAAGCCACAAAAACCTTAAATATAAACAGCCGGAAGGGAATCTGAACCTGGTTCTTTACAGAAAGTAGTTCGATATTTTCCTTGTATTTAAGAATGTGCAACTGCTCTCTGTCGAGGACAATGTTCGAAAAAACGAAATACGTTTAACGAATGTAGAATACACAGTTAAATTTTAATTTTTGTTTAATCAATCAGCATATGAAATAAGAATCATATTTTTGTGCTACCAGCTGGGCATAAACTCTTTTGCAAAAGGAAGTGAAATAGAGACCTTCATTAAACAATGTGTTCACTTGAGGCACAAAATGGAATAACGCGAGAAGAATAATACAAATGCCAGGGCACTGGAACGCAACTGGCGGTTCTCGCATTATGTATGAAAACAAAGAAGGCTTTTATTTCCAGCTACGTAAACATCCACACACTAAACATGTTGAAACGAATTAGTTTTTTCTTAATGTGTAACATTTCATTAACCTGAATTTTCATTCTACAGTGGAAGTCGCGTGGACAAAATAGTATTTCCTAACTTGTCTGTTCAAGTGTTTTTATACTTAAAATTCGTGATACATTATGCATTCATTTTATAAAATTGCTGTTAAAAACAAGGTTACCTTATACCGTTTTCCTTTGCTCTTTTCATTAATGATTTCCTTATTCAAAGTTTCTCATTATTAAAAATTACTCACCCATGTAGAATGTCACGGTGCTAACATTTATAAAAGCTAAGCATGCTTTCTAAGACGGACAAAGTGATTGTGTTTCGGAAAAAAATCTGTTACTGTATTTTTAACCTCTGGTCTGCCAAGTGGCATCATAACCGATATCGAATGTTGAGAAAGTCGTTGTCGGAAGATATATTTAAACAGGAATCAAATAAAGAAACATCCGTTCACGGTAAGTTTCCGAGAATCCGAATCTGGTTACGATCCCACTGTGTCGCCCTAGGGTGGAAAATTACAGTGAAACCATTTTACTAAATTTATCTCACCTGAGAGCAGACTTGTCGATATTATCCCCCTATTCCACTTTCTCCGTTTCTCACGGATAATTTTCCATGAGTGCCTCTCTCCATTTATTAAGATCTACTAATGTGTTAGTATTACAGTTTGTTCCTGTTAATAATTTCACTAGATAATTTGAAGTATTTTTTTTTCACTTGCGGTGATACACATGTTTTATCATACAGTGAAGAGTTTCATGACCGGATGTTTCAGCTGCTGAGAATTCTTCCGGGTTGTATGGCCATGGTCCATGGAACTTTTCTATCCTTGGCGTTTCGTTCAAAGCTACGTTGGACATCTTCGGAGGCGCAACCAGGAGTACCTCCGAAGATGTCCAACGTAGCTTTGAACGAAACGGCAGGCATAGAAAAGTTCCATGGACGACGGCCATACAACCCGGAAGAATTGTCAGCAGCTGACACATATTTTAGTTGAAAGACTGAAAAACCGTAAGCGAAAAAATATTTGCGAAATCGAGTTTAGTTATTCCGACTTTTGTCCTGTTCACGCAGTATAGTCCACATTATTTGTACTTCGAACCACGGGCTAAAATTTCGAAATTTTTCTGTATATTTGATGTTGCTGTTGGTGTAATTCGGGTCTTTCCGATGAGACATAGACTGCATTTCGAGATTTTACGAACATATATTGTGAAATTAAACTTTGCAGTTACAGTAATGACACCACGATTGAATCTACAGGTAGTTACTCCCATTTTTCATGGAGTTATCGTAATGTGGAACAATGTTTCCTATACCTTCTCTGTAGAAGTGCGAAATTTGTCGTAGGAGCTGCTCTTTCACAGTATCACGCACGGCTTGTTCCTTTGAGGCACTGACCTTTCACGCCCTCTTTTAAGGGACCAAACACGAAATAATCGGAGGGCGATTGGTCCACACAGTAATATTCGGCACCTACCACTGGAGAGAAGTAAGAGTCTCTAGTGCTGCACCAGCAGCGGATTGTCATATGGTGACGCAAAATTACACGATGTTAGAATTTTCTTTGTCACCTAAGTGCCCAAGAAGAAAGGGTTGGTCACAGTAGTGATGGGCGCCGATTGTGGTCTCAACGGATGTCCACACGAAGATCAATAACATCTTGATCTCGAAAATGAGCTCAACGTTTTCCCACGTCACAGCAGACGCCTGAAGTTTCTTTGGCTAGGATGACGATGGACGTCTCCACGACGCATTCATTATGTTGTTGGAAACGATGACACCATATTTCAACCACTGCCATAATGCAATATATAACTACTGTCCTATCATGCTACAGGATTGGTCACGTCTGTCTGTCTACTCGCTCCGAATGTATTGGGGGAACTATGCACTCAGAATTTACTGATACTCCACTTATCTGCACAGAATCAAATCTGCAATACGGCGGCAGTACTTCACCAATCTTTCCTCCGCACTATTTAGACCATTCTGAAACTGCGCACAGCACTTCAGAGTAAGAAAAAACTGAATGAAGGAAGCAGTATCAGTGTTCAACGTCCAGGCGACGATGACATAATTAGATACGGAGCGTAATGTCAGGTCTAAAACAAGATTTAATATTTTTTTGTAAATATTGACGTATTTTACACAGTCATTAGAACTCACTAGAACATCTCTACTCCGTCGCTGACGGAATTTATTTCATTTCTTGTCTCGTGTTGATGAGCGACATAATCGAATTCTGACTTCACCTTTTCCATGATTACCATTGAAGACAGTAGGTTGCCAATAATGACGGATTCATTCAGTCACTATATTCAGAATAACATTTTTTCTACGGAAAGGCGGATGACCCTTAGGACGTTGCGATTCAAGTACTTTATGCAACTGCATGTTTGAATCATTAAAGTTAGGTAAAACGTACCTCCAAGCAGTTCTCATTTACGTATTTAGTCAATCTCCCTTCACTCATTGTTAGCGACCCTTATATTTATCTGATTTTAATTAAGACATAAGAGAGTAAGAAATTTATTGAGTGATGTTTCCGCATAGTAGATGATTGGCGACTGCGAGAATACAAAAGCAAGTGACATCACACGTGGAATAGCCCTGGATGCAAGCGCTGTTTCATCTGACTTACACACTGATCTGCCAGAACATTATGGCCACCTACGTAATAACCGGTATATCTACCTTTGGCACGAATAACAGCGGCGATGCCTAGTGGCATGGAAGCAGTCAGGCCTTGGTAGGTCATTGAAGGGAGGTGGCCCAATATCTGTACACAAAAATCACGTAATTCCCATAATTTCGGGGAAGGATGTGGGGGGGGGGGGGACGTCAATGACCTCTGACGCCACGTTCAATCACTTCCCAGATGTGTTCCACCGGGCTCAGACCTGGCGAGTTGGGGGCAGCATATCAATTGGAACTCGCCAATGTGTTCCTCGAGTCACTCCATCACACTCCTGGCCTTGTGACATGGCGCGTTATCGTGATGGAAAATGCCACTGTCGTCGGGAAACATGATTGTCATCAATGGTTGTAGGTGATCTGCAACCAGTGTGCGATACTCCTTGGCCTTGCACGAGTTCCACTTTACCCACGGAAGCCCACGTGAGTGTTGTCCAGTTCACCTGAAGGTTATCTCCGTCCCACTTATTGACACCGTTATGGAGCTGTTCCTCTGGAAGACCACCGATTCTCGCTCTCCCATCGGCTTGATGAAAGACGTATCGGGATTCATCAGACCATGCAACGCTCAGTGACAGCCCCAACGTCTTGTGCCGATGGTCACACTTCCGTTTCAGTTGTAGTTGCCGACGTCGAGGTGTTAATTAGCACATGCATGGGTCGTCAGCTGCAGAGGCCCATCGTTAAGTGTGTACGGTGGACAGTGTGTTCAGACACACTAAAACTTTGCCAGCCAGCATGAAAGTATGACATCGGTTCCGCCACAGTTCGCACCACGTCCTGTTTTACCAGTCTGCCCAACCTACTACGTCCGACATCTGGAACAAGGGTTGCCGCCCAAGCCGAAGACGTCTGGAAGTGGTTTCCACTTGGTTTCGCCACGTCTTGAAGACACTCACCATACCATTCCTCGAACAAATGGTTCAAATGGCTCTGAGCTCTATGGGACTCAACTGCTGCCGGCCGGTGTGGCCGAGTGGCTCTAGGCGCTACAGTCTGGAACCGTCGACCGAGACGGACGCAGGTTCGAATGCTGCCTCGGGCATGGATGTGAGTGATGTTCTTAGGTTAGTTAGGTTTAAGTAGTTCTAAGTTTTAGGGGACTGATGACCACTGCAGTTAAGTCCCATAGTGCACAGAGCCATTTGAACCATTTGAACTTAACTGCTGAGATCATCAGTCCCCTAGAACTTATAACTACGTAAAGCTAACTAACCTAAGGACATCACACACATCCATACCCGAGGCAGGATTCGAACCTGCGACATTGGCGTCGCACGGTTACAGACTGTAGATCCTAGAACCGCTCGGCCACTCCGGCCGGCACTCCTCGAACACCCGACAAGTCGTGCAGCTTACTAAATGCTCGTTGCGAGCCTCCAGTCCATCAGAACCTGATCTCGGTGAAAGTCAGATAGATTGCGCGCCTCCCTCATTCTATACACGGACAGCACATTCACTGATACTACACTCACCGTTCGTTTTTCTGACTAGCAGTCATTTGTCAGTAAGTGACGCTGACATCGTGTGTAAGGGCTTATATCGATAGTAGATCGGCGATCGTAATGTTCTGGTTGTTCTGTGTAAAGGTGCACTGCTGTATCGTCCAGAAAGCGCGGTGCCAAACCAACATATATCGACACCACAGATGTTAGTGAGGTATCGCTGCAGTCTCCCATGACATATGAGAGGCGCTCCTGGTGACCACACATCCCCTCTCAGCACAGCCCCAGTTCGAGACCTCAGCTACAGCAGTCACCACCATCGCGTTGGACAGTGACAGTCAAAATTTCTGATGTATTGTGCGTTCGTAAATGTTGCATTTTGTACTGCAACAAAAAAGTTCTCTAGTCATTGTCAGCAGTAAACTATCAAGCAATCCTGTGGCAAAGAACATCGTCTAAGTTAAGTAAATCTTTTTTCATTTATGTAATAAAGTGAACTAATATTAAATGTGCTGTAGTTTGATGGCCGGCCGCGGTGACTGATTAATTCTAGGCGCTTCAGTCCGGAGCAGCGCGATTGCTACGGTCGCAGGATCAAATCCTGGATGTGTGTGCTGTCCTTAGGTTAGGTTAGAACGCCTGGAGAAATTGAAGAATCACAGGTTTAAGTAGTTCTAGGGAACTGATGACCTCCGATGTTAAGTCCCATAACGCTCAGAGCCATTTGAACCATTTTATTTGTAGTTTGATGGGCCTTCTCACAGAGCAATCAGTGAACGCACAGTTACGGCTGGACGAAAGTAATTTCTTCTGGTCACAGTAATAACAATTACCTTGACAAACATTTAAAACTTGGTAATATATTATCACCAGATGTAATCGGAATCATAAATTAACTTACATTTTTGCAGTTTTAAATCTTCATTTCACATTACTTTTATTACGAATGACGGTACAGTGAGTTCCCCAAGAAGGGCAAGGCCGAAGGAAATCAGTGATGACTTTTTCTCAGAGAAGGTAGCCCGTCATTTTAGTAAACGATTTAGGAAAACCACGAAAAAGGTAAATCTGTACGTCCGGATGTGGATTTGAACCAAGATCTTCCCGAAAGGGAGTCCATTGTCTTACCAATGCACCACATTGGTCAGTACACTAACTGTTCTGCGTTTGAATTTCGTTTCTTCGTACAAGGTTTGCGTTCAACGATACATTTCACTGTAATTAGACTTTCGTGGCACAGTAGTTCAATTACGCAACACCTTACTTACTTTTACTTATGGCGACTCCATCAGGAGTTTCGTGTATCTCAGCCACCAGACCAGTATTAATAAAATTAGCTTCAGCATTGGTCATAGATTTCTACTTCAACGACTAATGCTGAGCCTCCCTTTGTTATTAGTACTTTTACGCATCCAGCACCTATCTCAGATGCTGCAAGTATTTGTTGTACGTGACGAAGCTGCCGTTCTTCTCGAATTCCCTGCATTTGTCTCACATCACTAACTTGGTTATCCCCAAACATCGTTACCAAATGGCAAATATTCCACCCTTTGTCTATGTTTTATTTGTAATGTACTGCTTAGCATCTCTATAATCACCTTTTACTTTCCATGTCCATCTGTTTTTGGGTCAGGAATATTTCTACGCCACTTTTTACGCACCTTATGTGTACTACTGAAGGACTTGTGATCAAATAAGATAGAAGTGATAGCTAGCATTCGTTCGAAATTTCTAGAAACATCGAGAGCTGTGTAAACCAAATAAATATATATGGAACTTATGAGAATGGAGATACACCATAAAATTTTAGGAAAAAGTTCGTGCACGCTTTCCCGACAACAGCAGGTGCACGTAAGTGCGAGAGCTTCCGCCAACCGCGCATCCATCTTACTCACAAGAAAAGCAAGACACGTTCGTAGTATTTGTGAACCTAGAAAAAGCGTTACAAAACGTAAAATGTTGCACGATGTTCAACATGTAGATACGTAGAAGCAAGCTATAGGGAAACTTGGTAATATACAGCAGATACATGGCCCATGTGGGAACACTAATAATGGAAGACCAAGAACAAAGCGTTTGGATTAAACATTGTATAAAACACGGATTCCAATTTTAACTACTGTAGTTGAAATCTATACATCGAAGAAACACTATCGGATGTACAGGTTCAAGAGGAGAATTAAAATTCCAAGTGGAAAACATTAATGGTAAGGTTCGCTGATTGATACCGTCAGTGATAGTGAAGAAAAATTACATGACTTCATGAATGAGTTGCACAGTTCAATACCTTCAAAGTCTGGATTGAGACACTAAACTGAAGAAACGAATGCAGGTTGTATTACAGGTATTCCCCACTAATGTCTATGTACTTATGTCATCGTGATGGCAGCTTCTGTATTTCCATAGAAATGCATTCTTTGACGGTATCCTGGTGCCACTGGGGACAACGGCATGTAGTTTGTTTTGGTGTAGTAATCATTAACCCGACTGACGTCTTTCATTGCATCGAATAGGGTACAGGCGCTAAGAGTCAGATTTGGAGAATGAGAAGGATGTGGCAGCACAGCTCACGCAAGGTGGCAATGGTTTGGTGGCGGTCATGTGGTCGCGCATTATCGTGTTGAGGCAGAACGCCATGGTCCTATTTTACGTAGCGGCTTTGTTGACTGCGTTGGCTGAGCTGGTGCAGTTAACTGCAGTACCTGTCACTACGGAGGGCCGTATTGGAACCAACCGACCAGCAGTATCCCTTCCAGGTCCAAGAACAGAGTCGCCATTTGTTTCCTCACAAATAGTCCAAGTCATAACTTACTTTCTTTTATGTAGTAGAAGAACCGTGACTCGTCGATCAGACACTCCATTGCGCTAGATCTGCACTGTATTGTCGCATCAACCGTTGGCATATATCCGCACCCTTCTGTTCCTGCGCATTGGTGCACACGTCATCCTTATCTTAAAAATCTCGTGGATGATGGTGTGGAGGGTTCCCTGGGATAGACCTATGGCCTTCTCCAGTTTATCAAACGTGATTCGCCAGCGCCCCATTATCAAGTTGTTGACTCGTAGAGTATTATTTAATTTTCTTGCAGTTTCTGGACGCCCAGTGCTTTAACGCCTTTCGTCACAATCCCTGTTGTCTCTGAACTCTGATAGCCAAAGGAAAAACAATATACTAATTAGTGCTGTTTCCCTATATTGGACTATTTACCTCACGTGGATGTCTTTCCTCCAGAGAATCCACACTGTCCAACGTTGATACTGTTGGTCTGCTTCGATGTTGTCTTACTGGTGTCCACTCGTGGACTCGCAAGCTGGGTCAAGGGCTGTTGTAAAGCGCCAGCTATGGGAAGCAGCATCACCAGCTTGTGGCCGTAAACATTATCACAATCTGTTTCACACAAACACCGACAAACTGCTTCTTTGGAGGAATTATAGTGATAGAACCTACCAAAATTGACAGAACTAAGTATATTTTCATGTTATTTGCCAAAGTATATGTGGAATTCTCTAAATTTACACTTGGTGTAACAAGCGGCAGATCTCTATAAATGTTGATACAGCCCATAGCAAAGAGACAGAACCCGATAGACTACGACTCTAAAGGTAGTGGTAAAAATCTGCAACACGTCAGCGTAAGAAAACGGTGCACAAACAGATATTCCGGCTAAGCGTATACATCTCCAGTGTTTGGAGTCCATATCAAGCGGGAATGATGGCAGGAAGCGAACGAATTCAGAGAAGCGCTGAGAGGACCATAACTGGTCGCTAAAACCCTCAGAAAAGTACCAGCCCAAACGTTATGACCACCTACCTTATAGCTGGTATGTCCGCCTACGGCAAGGATAACAGTGGAGACACGTCGTTACTTGGAAGAAATGAGGCCTTAGTAGGTCGCTCGAGGGAGGGGACGCCACATCTACACAAAAAAGTCTCTGGATTCCCGCAAACGCCTGGGAGCGAGCGATATGCTCTGAGGCCACGTTCAGTCACATCCCAGATGTGTTCGACTGGATTCATATCTGGCGGATTGAGGGGCCAGCACATCAATTGGAATTCGCCAAGCCGGCCGCGGTGGCCGTGCGGTTCTGGCGCTGCAGTCCGGAACCGCGGGACTGCTACGGTCGCAGGTTCGAATCCTGCCTCGGGCATGGGTGTGTGTGATGTCCTTAGGTTAGTTAGGTTTAAGTATTTCTAAGTTCTAGGGGACTTATGACCTAAGATGTTGAGTCCCATAGTGCTCAGAGCCATTTGAACCATTTTTGAATTCGCCAATGTGTTCCTCGAACCACTCCATCACTCTCCTGGCCTTGTGACATGGCGCGCTATCGTGATGAAAAATCCCACTGCAGAAGGGAAAATTATCGCCACGAAGGGGCGTAAGTGGTTTGCGACCAGTGTGCGATACTCCTTGGTCTTCATGGTGCCTCTTGCAAGCTCCAATGAACCCATCGACACCCACGTGAATGTTCCAAAGTGCAAAAAGAAGCTGCCGCCAGCTTGTTTTCGCACCACAGTACGGCTGTCAAGCAGCTGTTCCACTGGAAAATGACGGAATCGCGCCCTCCTATCGGCATGATGAAAAAGGTACCGGGATTCATCAGACCATGCAACGCTCTTTCACTGACTCAACGCCCTGTGCCGATGGTTGCGTGTCCATTTCATTAGTAGTTTCCGATGTCGTGGTGTAAACATTGGCACACACATTGGTCGTCGGCTGCGGAGGCCCATCGTTAGGAGTGTTCGGTGCAATGTATGTTCAGACACACTTGTACTCTGCCCAGCATTAACGTCTAATGTTGTTACCACCACATTTCACCACCAGTCCTGTTTTACCAGTTTGCCCGTCCTACGACGTCCAACACTGGTAATGTGAAACTTCCTGGCAGATTAAAACTGTGTGCCGGACCGACACTCGAACTCGGGACCTTTGCCTTTCGCGGGCAAGTGCTCTGCCGACTGAGCTACCCAAGCACGACTCACGCCACGTCCTCACAGCTTTAATTCCGCCAGTACCTCGTCTCCTACCTTCCAAACTTCACAGAAGCTCTCCTGCGAACCTTGCAGAACTAGCACTCTTGGTAATGTGGTTGACCGCCCAACCCCACGGCGTCTAGACGTGGCTTCACCTCATTTTCGTCACTTGTTGAGGACACTCAGAACAGGACTCCTCGAACAGCCGACAAGACGTTCAGTTTCCGAAATGCTCGTGCCGAGCCCCTGTGCCATCACAATCTGCCTTCGGTCATACTCAGATAGATTGCGCGCCTTCCCCATCCCACACAAGGATAGCACGCTGATGTTACAGGCACCGTGTGTGTGTCTGACGAGCAGTCATTCCTAACCAGGTGACGCTGCTATGTCCTGGACAGGTTTATACCGACAGTAGCTCGATTGTCGTAATGTTTCCACTGATCATTGTGTAGCACAGATGCACAGAGAACAGAAATGGAGACCTATGGCAAAGAGGCTAAGTTCCTTGCCTAAGGGCATTATTAGGTTACATGCTGCTTTGTACTGGCGTACAAAGCTTACTGGATAGCTATGGAGAAGTATAGACAATAAAATGACATTTGAATGGTAATGGCCATCGCAACACTGTCCTCGTCGATTACCATCAAAGAAAAGGTCACCCAACGGCATTGCATCAGTTGCAGGAGCACAAAAATCTCAGTCTGACAAATAATTTTGAAAGGAGCCTACGACTTAATGTTTACTTAACAGCCTCCTACGAATATTACCAACTTTCGCGTTCTACTGAGACTATAATCTGCGGATATTAAGGCATCGGAAAAGACCGTATTGCATGTAATTACCTGACTTATTCACTCCAGTTACACAGTTCGTCCCAGCACATTAAGAGACGAGGCGTCAGTTCTTGATCGGGTGCCTTTGTCTGAAATGGAGGTAACGTAGAAATTTCGCAGGTGTTACAGTTATTTTAATCACGACATTGGCTTGTGGATAAAATCAAAATCTTCATCTCAAAGTCACGTGCTCACAACGATCTGTACCCCACACGCAGTGTAATGGATATATCTCACAATAAGACTTTTCATGCAAAACTGAAAATAAATAAGAAGTAATTAGTCTTCACTGCTCGCTTCAATAGGGATCCATATTGCTGCCGACGTCACGCGTACCCCACGTCAAGATTTTACACGTACCGCTTCCTGGGGCATTGTTCATAGCAAGCTGGCTACACACAAAATGGTTTATGCTGCTCATATATTTTCTTTTTTAACAAAGTTATTGCCACATTATTTTAATGGAAATGAAATGAGCGTTCGGCGTCATTGGCCGGGAGGCCCCTTGCGGAGCAGGTCCAGCCGCCTTGGTGCAGGTCTTATTACATTCGACGCCACATTGGGCGACCTGGGGACCTGGGAATGAAATGATGAAGACAACAGAACACCCAGCCCCTGAGCGGAGAAAATCTCCGACCCAGCCAGGAATCGAACCCGGGCCCGTAGGACGGCAATCCGTCACGCTGACCACTCACCTATCGGGGCGGACATTATTTTAATGAACGCTTTCAAAAGCGTTTATTAATGGGAGACCATTTATCTTTTTGTTGTCTCTAATTTGTTTTCTTTAATCAATAAATTATTTTGAATTATATGTTTTGGCCCGCTAACCGTATCACAGTTGCCAATCAGGATGTAGCATGCTCTGCTGCTCCAACATCAGCTTTTAGCAGGGGCTCACCGAACTGTAGAGACACGTGCAGACTAACACGTTGCAGCTTTCGTTGATCACAAGAACCCAAAAATTCTTTTATGTGGCATTGGTTGCCTGATACAACACGTAAGATTCTTTGGATGAAAGAAATTAATCACAGCTGCAAGAGCCAGAAATGTTACAAACCGTACCAACACTTGCCTTAAGTGATCATATATATTATTTCGCAAGCCGACATCCCTTTTTCTCAATCCATAACGATCGTACAGCGATGGACGAGATATAATTAGAAAGGTTTCTAAACCGGATTATGACAATGCGTACAAGTGTTACACTAAAACCTTCTATTTCTGGAAAATTTTAATGCAAAAGAAACTTTTAACTGACAAAGGCAAAAGAGCATCAAGGATACTCACCTTGAAATCTATATTTTAAAAAGGCAACTTATTAACCACGAATATGAGACTTCCTTTTCATATCATCTCATTACAAATTTCATTTTATTTTTTTAACGTACTTATTAACTGTATAGTTTGTATAAAATATTGTCACACATAACAAACGCGACCACTACGATAGTCCATTATCTCTGCCTGCCTTACAAGCTAGCGTTTCTAAGCAAATACCCTTTCCGAAATTACAAACATATCATTTCCACCTTGAATTGTGTTTTACCTATTGCTACTCGTTCCTAACGTGCTTACATAAAGTATGAAGAGCCATTGAAATCTCAAAATGGACTTACAAATTTATTGTGGCCTAAGTGATAAACCAGGGAAAAAGCGGGCACTACATACTAAGCTATAGATTTTACATTTTCTACAGTTGTGAATCCGTGCATTGACAACCGATTGCATCCTGTAGAAGTCTTATATGCACTAGATCCGTCAGGATTACCGGCTCAAAACTTTTGCTGACGAAACTACTTTGTCTTGTTGATAAGAAACGTGAATGCTAAACAGGACTCAGTCAGTGGAATACGCATAGTTGTAACAAAACTCAATGAATTTACAATTAGTATTCAGCTCATTGATACCGAGAAAACTGTTCGAATATTACGAATAAAGTTAATATAATCAAATGCAAACACGCTTTTCCAGTTGAGAAGAATATTAAAACTGCATTTGCAATCGCGGGCGCATGCTTCAAAGAGCAGGATTTTATTGGCCGAATCCCGTCTTTACTCAAGAACAATTTTATGTAGCCTTTCCAAGCGTAACTAAATCAGTTAACATTTTTGTATCCCTTGAAGAAGAATAAAGTACACTAAGCTTACATTCTTATGCCAAATATCGCTTACAGCGAGGTATTCTAATGCTCTGTAAAGAATTTTGTATAAAATTATGTACATGGTAATGAATAGACGAGGGTGTAACATATTAATCATTATCATTTCACGACATTTAGTTCATTTTAAACATGTTTTCTTCTCATTGCCACAACTACCGTTATTCTAACGACTACAGTTATTCCAAATACTATCATTATTTAAAATCATAAAAGTGCGAAAGTTTCGCACTATCCTCTGGTTTAAGAGTGATTTAAGGGAACTATAGAAAATCTAAATCTGTAATTTTCTGGCAGATTACATTCGTGAGCGGAATCTTGTCTTTCCTGGAAGTGCTCTGAGCTATACAAAACGCTTCTGTCCGGCTTCAGTTCTACATTTATGTTTCTCCCGCTTTCGAATCTGGTGGAAATGAAGCTTACGGGATGTGGAGTGACCCGCGCCTAGATCGATCGGTAGTGCCAGGGAAAGGGAGCTTATGGGCTCAAGTTTCCGTCCAGCATATAATTTAATTTATCGAAGTTGTAGGACAGCACACACACACACACACACACACACACATCAATAGAAAGGAGTGAAATGATTTCACCACTTTGCCACTTTTCACGGGGGGGGGGGGGGGGGGGTGGAGGAGGGTGGTCGGCTGTTTGAGAAATCCTCCGATGGAAACAAGGTAAGCTAATTAAAGACGAAAGAGGACGATTTACGAAGAAATGACAGCCACTGTTTAACGTCCTGTCGATGACGAGGATTGGAGGAAAGATGGAGAGTGATATTGGCCTGGAGAAACCGCGTACAGCATGAATCGGGATGGCAGGACGAGAATTTGAACCACACTCTTACCGAACAGGAGTCCAGGGTCATATACTACTGAGTCACATCGCTCCGTAAGAGCACCTGGTCTTTCTTACCCAACATCATCTTGAGAAAATAAAATGCCTTTTCTCGAAGGACGTCCGTTCAAAGTCCCCAAGCACCTCTGATACTTGCTACTGGGCTTATGGCTGATCCCTTATATCTTTAGCTTTCTGCCATAAAGTGTTTACAATTATGATTCTGAAGGACCCAGGGCATTTCGATAATCACTCAGAGAGTTCCACAGTAACTTTCTGAGGATACGATCTGTCGATATAGATTATAAAACATTCGTGGAAATTCATCTGGAAATTTTTATTTATAATGCCACTGAAGCAACATTGTTCCTGAACCTTTACACGAAACGCATAGTCGTAACCTAACTTTCTAAACGGAAAACGTATTTTCCGTCTTCAGCTAGCGTGGTGACACTGTTCAAAAAATCGGATGTTCGTGCCTCGGCAATGCAATCTGTGTGCTGTTACCTCGCTCCATTTTGGTAGGGCTTTAGGGCTGATTGTACAAACTCCTGTTGTCAGTCGTTTAATCTCTAATCTCGGAATGCAGCGGGAAACGTGTTTTAACAAACCGGAATAACGCCTAACTGGAGTATAAACTCGGGATAATTTAACTGTCGTTTTCGGGGCGGATTTGCAAGTTTATCTGGTTTAACTGGGGGATATTTTTGGCGACGGGAGGAACAATTACAGAGTCCAACTCGGACTACGAGATTATGGCAGAATTCTTTGTCGGAATGAGAAAGGAGAGTAAAGTTAAACGTTGTCCCAGTTATATTGAAGAATATATCTAGATTTCGTCTGGGGAAATAAGCTGTCCGATGTCTATAACATCTTGTCAGTTAGAAACTGGAGCATACAAGTGAAAGATCAGACTACTGTCGTGTTTCCTAACATATACTGAGTATTTGTAGTAATATGCATTTCATATCAGTATTGGTGAATACTATACCATCGTGTAATTTAAATAAACTTTCTGAGTGAATATAACCATTGGTACAGAAATAATCTCGTTTATCTGGCAAAATCTCGTCATTCCTGGCCTCCATTAGTTTGAGTTTTCGTGTAGCAGCGAGTTTAATGGAAACTAGTGTCCCAAATTCACTCGGCCACATCACTTGTATAGTATAAAATATTGTTCACTCTTATCTCCCATTGGAACAACAACTTTACGTCTTATAGTGGAAATATCGGGACAAAGGCCATTATTGCTTCAGGGCTACAAAATTGCCTCCCACGAAGCATTATTCCTATAACATGTAAACTACACTACCGGCCGTTAAAATTGCTACACCAAGAACAAATGCAGCTGATAAATATATTATACTAGAACTGACATTTGAATACATTTTCACGCAATTTGGGTGCATAGCTCCTGAGAAATCAGTACCCAGAACAACCACCTCTAGCCGTAATAACGGCCTTGATACGCCTGGGTATTGATTCAAACAGAGCTAGGATGGCGTGTACAGGTACAGCTGCCCATGCAGCTTCAACACGATACCACAGTTGATCAAGAGTAGTGACTGGCGTTATGTAACGAGCCAGTTGCTCGGTCACCATTGAACACACGTTTTCAATTGGTGAGAGATCTGGAGAATGTGCTGGCCAGGGCAGCATTCGAACATTTTCTGTACAAATGAAGGGCCCGTACAGGACCTGCAACATGCGGTCGTGCATTATCCTGCTGAAATGTAGGGTTTCGCAGGGATCGAATAAAGGGTACAGCCACGGGTATAACACATCTGAAATGTAACGTCCACTGTTCAAAGTGCCGTCAATGCTAACAAGAGGTGACCGAGACGCGTAACCAATGGTACCCCATACCATCGCCCCAGTATGTCGATGACGAATACACGCTTACAATGTGCGTTCACCGCGATGTCGCCAAACACGGATGCGACCATCATGATGCTGTAAACAGAACCTGCATTCATCCGAAAAAATGACGTTTTGCCATTCGTGCACCCAGGTTCGTCGTCGAGTACACCATCGCAGGCGCTCCTGTCTGTGATGCAGCGTCAAGGGTAACCGTAGCCATAGTCTCCGAGTTGATAGTCCATGCTGCTCCAAACGTCGTCGAACTGAACGTGCAGATGGTTGTTGTCTTGCAAACGGCCCCATCTGTTGACTCAGGGATCGAGACGTGGCTACACGATCCGTTACAGCCATGCGGATAAGATACTTGTCGTCTCGACTGCTAGTGATACGAGGCCGTTGGGATCCAGCACGGCGTTCTGTATTGCCCTCCTCAACCCACCGATGCCATATCCTGCTAACAGTCATTGGATGTCGAACAACGCGAGCAGCAATGTCGCGATACGATAAGCCGCAATCGCGATAGGCTACAATCCGACCATTATCAAAGTCGGAAACGTGATGGTACGCATTTCTCCTCCTTACATGAGGCATCACAACAACGTTTCACCAGGGAACACCGGTCAACTGCTGTTTGTGTATGAAAAATCGGTTGGAAACTTTCCACATGACAGCACGTTGTAGGTGTCTCCACCGGCGCTAACCTTGTGTGAATGCTCTGAAAAGCTAATCATTTGCATATAACAGCATCTTCTTCCTGTCAGTTAAATTTCGCTTTTGTAGCACGTTATCTTCTTGGTGTATCAATGTTAACGGCCAGTGGTGTATTTGTTTGTATTCAAGCTACCTTAAACAGTATATAATTAACAGGATACTTAGTAGCTTTTGTTTTCGTCCATATTTAACATAAAATAATAGTTTGCGTTGTAATGGCATTGTCATTCACCTAATATGAATTTTATTTGTAGAATCTACATAATTATAACATGTGGAAAGCGCGGGTGGCAAGCTGTGTTTTTAAATTTGTATGGATTGTCTGACGAATTGCCTCATGTAGTCCTTTTTTTCTGTCAGAAATTGTTCCACCAATGGGCCACATACTACTGACACTCAGATAATTTGCCTCTAGCTATTTTCTTCTGTTCACTGGTAACTTCGTTGTTATAGACAAACGGACAGCCAGCAAGATAATTAAAAGGGCGTGTATGGCAATGCGCAGCATGCACAAGAAACAGTCTTGTTAATTATTTCAGATCCTTGTTGGAATCAAATTAAAAGGAAAGACAGATGTCCGTAGTGTAATATATTTTTGTTCTGAAACCATTTGTTTTATTTTTTATTTTCCAATGATAATTTTGAGCTTTATGCTCTTGTTCTAAATAATATAACTCATACTCCTTCCTCTGATCCTTTGCATGCTACATTTGACGTAGCACCATCTGCAACATGGAATTCTGTCACATTCGATAATAGGTATTTCACAATGAAAAAAATTGACAGTTTTTTAGCTGAGATGATTGCACAGAACAAGGAGGAACGCAGTGAACGTGTCTCATCTCCTGTTACTTGCCCCTCCTCCCTGACTACATGTAGCTGCTAGAGACGATTGCACAAGTTATAATTATGCATACAACAGTTACCGTTCCGCAAACATTTAGGTCAGATACAATAACATCAGCCTTTAGTTTTGATATGTGCTATAGGTACGTTTCTACTCCAGCAGTATAAAGAGTGTGATAGTTGTTCATTGTAAATATTGGCAACTTATTAATGATATGTGCCACAATCCAATCATTAGTAATCATCACATGACTGAAATAGGGTATATACACTCCTGGAAATTGAAATAAGTACACCGTGAATTCATTGTCCCAGGAAGGGGAAACTTTATGGACACATTCCTGGGGTCAGATACATCACATGATCACACTGACAGAACCACAGGCACATAGACACAGGCAACAGAGCATGCACAATGTCGGCACTAGTACAGTGTATATCCACCTTTCGCAGCAATGCAGGCTGCTATTCTCCCATGGAGACGATCGTAGAGATGCTGGATGTAGTCCTGTGGAACGGCTTGCCATGCCATTTCCACCTGGCGCCTCAGTTGGACCAGCGTTCGTGCTGGACGTGCAGACCGCGTGAGACGACGCTTCATCCAGTCCCAAACATGCTCAATGGGGGACAGATCCGGAGATCTTGCTGGCCAGGGTAGTTGACTTACACCTTCTAGAGCACGTTGGGTGGCACGGGATACATGCGGACGTGCATTGTCCTGTTGGAACAGCAAGTTCCCTTACCGGTCTAGGAATGGTAGAACGATGGGTTCGATGACGGTTTGGATGTACCGTGCACTATTCAGTGTCCCCTCGACGATCACCAGTGGTGTACGGCCAGTGTAGGAGATCGCTCCCCACACCATGATGCCGGGTGTTGGCCCTGTGTGCCTCGGTCGTATGCAGTCCTGATTGTGGCGCTCACCTGCACGGCGCCAAACACGCATACGACCATCATTGGCACCAAGGCAGAAGCGACTCTCATCGCTGAAGACGACACGTCTCCATTCGTCCCTCCATTCACGCCTGTCGCGACACCACTGGAGGCGGGCTGCACGATGTTGGGGCGTGAGCGGAAGACGGCCTAACGGTGTGCGGGACCGTAGCCCAGCTTCATGGAGACGGTTGCGAATGGTCCTCGCCGATACCCCAGGAGCAACAGTGTCCCTAATTTGCTGGGAAGTGGCGGTGCGGTCCCCTACGGCACTGCGTAGGATCCTACGGTCTTGGCGTGCATCCGTGCGTCGCTGCGGTCCGGTCCCAGGTCGACGGGCACGTGCACCTTCCGCCGACCACTGGCGACAACATCGATGTACTGTGGAGACCTGACGCCCCACGTGTTGAGCAATTCGGCGGTACGTCCACCCGGCCTCCCGCATGCCCACTATACGCTCTCGCTCAAAGTCCGTCAACTGCACATACGGTTCACGTCCACGCTGTCGCGGCATGCTACCAGTGTTAAAGACTGCGATGGAGCTCCGTATGCCACGGCAAACTGGCTGACACTGACGGCGGTGGTGCACAAATGCTGCGCAGCTAGCGCCATTCGACGGCCAACACCGTGGTTCCTGGTGTGTCCGCTGTGCCGTGCGTGTGATCATTGCTTGTACAGCCCTCTCGCAGTGTCCGGAGCAAGTATGGTGGGTCTGACACACCGGTGTCAATGTGTTCTTTTTTCCATTTCCAGGACTGTATATGCCGAAGAACACCAAAACTGGATGCACAAATATATTCAGTAATTCAGCAAATGTACTTTTTGCAGGTCTCCTATTGGCTGCTGGAATGAATTAATTATTCTAAGTCATAAATGCAGCTGCAACCTTGCCAGTAAAAATCTCAGAATTGATCAGCAAATCAATCTCCAAGATGTCAGTACTGTCAGAGTTTATTGGAGACTCTGAAAAGACTAAGAAAAATATGCAATGAAGAACAAACAGTAATTATTTTACAAACCAGACCACATTTCAAAATTGCTTCTGTATTATGTGTGTACTGCAATTCATTTGTCATCTACCCTACAAATACAGTTGATGGAATATTATCTTACATAGAAATGTTTCATCTGAATCGAACTGGTTGTGGCGTCCTTTTGTTGACAACTTCATCACGTCGTGTATTTTAGTGCACACAATTTGGCCACGTATGGCCTACCACCAACTTGTAGACTCTGTTACCTTTTCTGTGCAAAATACTTAGGTGTTCCTTTCTTTAAAAACCGTACTTCAGTTATACATGCTCTGTCCATCTATTTGAAGCTGTTTGCGAATTGAAACTGTTGCATATTCCTATGCTTATTCGGATATTTAGAAATATCTCTTATTGATCAAACAACAAATATCAGTTTCTAATTACAGAATAGATCGTTACGTTGTACTCGAAGTACCATCCGAGCCTAGTTAAATGTTTTGCACTAATCTTTTCATTGCTTGAGATCGCTTTAATTTTCGTGTTTTCCACTGCGCTCTTGAGCTCGTTTCCAGAGTAGACCATCCTGAAAGTATCCTAAAAGAATTTTATTGTCATGTGGAACGCTTATCGCTCGTATTAAACACGCTACTTCTGCAGACGACGACTAAACGAATATCAAAGAGCTGCCCGAATATATGCAGCTTGCTCTATTGCTGTCGCCAACTTAACTCTACGGGAACTGTACTCCGGGAATGAAATGGCATCGTACAATGCGCACTCCCATTTATACCGTCATTAGCCTATTCCTCAGTTAGCTGTTCTTGGACTGTAGCCGAGGTTGTACTACCGGGCCTTAGTCCACTGACTGAAAGGACTTTTACACTATCTGTTACCAACTGGAAAGCTTATGCAACTTAGGAAACTTCTGCTCACTGAGCCAACCCTCCTGAAAGCACGCGTAGAGAGTTCCGTGAAATGGAAGGAAGAAGAAGGGAACAGAATTCGTCCTTTGGTCTATTCCGCCAAATTTCCCACATAGCATTTTGTTAGGAGTCTCTCCGATGGCAAGTTCCTTTTTCTCTTCTTACTACTTGTCCTCTGTGGTGTTCAGAAGTCCGTTGTTGTCAACTTCATTCGATTCGATGATGTCCTCCATACTACGAAATTGGAATGTGCTTTCTCCGGTTTATAAGAATAAGTGAAGAGTTAATTTAGTATATTTTCGGATTATAATTTCAGAACTGTCCGAATTCTTTATCTCAAATTAATTTCTTATTGCTTTCGTTCCTTTACACTAAATAGGCAGCAGTATTCACACTTTCCTTATGATGTGGGTAGCCTGTTGTGCACCATAACGTAAAACATTCTAAACCGTTGAAATTATGTTTTATATCTTTTATGTGTGACACAAAGAGAATCAAGATAACTGGAAAGGTATACATGTAATGTTTGTGGTTATATGTGAATGCTGATAGTATTTTGGAACAAAGCACAATGCATGAAAATATATGTGAAGAAAAGTGACTTAATCAGTCGCATGACACTACTGGTGAAAGATGTCGATCTCATAGCTCTAGCTGCAACACTGCTACAGCCGCAAACACCTTAATGAAAGCAACAGTACGGTATATCTGGTAAGAGGAGCCTGTGACGTCATTGTTACAGGTCATAGTTATGTCGCTTCATATTACCGTAAGGGTGTTAATCCTGAATTTTATAGTACGTTTGATAGAAATACTGCTCTACTCGAAACGATTTGTCTACATCTGGTAGATATCTGCAGGCAGCATCTTCAGCTCCCTTCAGGCTCAGACACCCATTCATAAATCTCTCAAACGCGCATTTATATTCACCAGCGGTGTGAAATGTGAATTCTGAAGCACGAATTTTATATTCGGGAACTCTCCGACCAGCGAGAGCTAAATCCGATACTCCTAAAATTTATTGGCCAACCGTGGGGCTGTTAAAAACTTCCGTGACGTATTTAATTATTTGAGACTACGTTCTGCAATAAAGGTAGTTTCTCGTGGCTCCCCATGGGAGATAACGATAGGATTTATTTTGCAAAAGTGCGCTCAGAGTAACGATTTCTGCTCACACTCTTATAGTTTTCTAATAGTTATTCACTTGTAATAGAGACCTTAAAAACATAGCTGACATGGATAACAGTAAAATAAAGATATTTTAATCAGATTGTACAAAACTGAGATTCGTTCTATCTATCAATTTTTAGGAATATCTTCCTTTCCATTCTATTCCCACTCATAGACACGTGTTCATCTTGGCTGTTTATAACCGCTTCAGATGTGTTTTGGTCTCTTATTACTGTATCACTACCGGTTTCGTGGCGTTAAAGCCACATCTTCAGATGACTGACTTTTGTGTTTCTTATGAAGATCTCAAGAAGAGAAAAGTGGGTAACTTTCCGTAAGACCCCCGTGTTGTGGATTGGCAAGACAGCCAACCCACTATGAGAGGAAGCCGAAAGGCACGCGTTTTAGCTCACGCAGGCTGGCGTGAGGTCTGGAACAGGTCAAGGAAATTATACTAGCAAAAAACATACGTAGCTGCTGAAATACTTAACTTTAATCCATAATTGGTGAACATCGCTCTTGACGGTACATGTTTTACAGCATCAATAGTAACTGGTAATGGCGCCTTACTAGGTCGTAGCAAATGACGTCACTGAAGGCTATGCTAACTATCGTCTCGGCAAATGAGAGCGTATTTTGTCAGTGAACCATTGCTAGCCAAGTCGGCTGTACAACTGGGGCGAGTGCTAGGAAGTCTCTCTAGACCTGCTGTGTGGCGGCGCTCGGTCTGCAATCACTGATAGTGGCGACACGCGGGTCCGACGTTTACTAACGGACCGCGGCCGATTTAAAGGCTACCATCTAGCAAGTGTGGTGTCTGGCGGTGACACCACACCCCGTATTCTATTTACGTGGCACCCAGTAGCTGATGAGGTATTATTTCACTTTATTTTCACATGTTTTAATATTTATGGAATATTAGATGGCGTTACACACTTCAATAGCCGACTGTGATACATGCAGATGTCACAAGTTATTAATCATCATATTCTAGTGCTAAGCAAAAACGTGTTATAAAAGTATAAAAAATCATGTTATAAGGATGTTATGAGGCTTACTTCTCCCTCTGTATCGTTGAACTTGTTGCAAAAGCAACACAGGAAGTTTATACGTGGTAGATACTCATTAATAAACCTCGTCGTTTATTTTGAATTCGGCACAGTGCCCTGTCCGCCGCAAAGCATTAGAAAAAAAGGAGACTCGAAATGCTGGGGCGACACAGTACAGAAACGCTGCCTAGAGTTCCAACTCGGCTTCACAACGTTTAATGTCCGAGGGAGCACCCGACTGCTGCCAGTAATTAGACGTGGCTCCTGTCAGGCTGTTTCGAACCCCTGTGTTGTATCTTAATTTTATTTCCAAGTCTTTCGAGCACCTTCCAAATCCGTTCTGTTCGGAGCAAACAAAAAACAATATTTTGAAAGGGTGTTTCTGTCTTAAGTGAAATCTGCAATCTGAAGAAGCAGACTATCATGCAGAAACAACTGTACATGTGTACTTGCAATAAAGAAACGTGGTTTTCCTAGATATCCTGCAAATTATGCTGCTGTGATACTGGTACAACTAAATGAAGTAATTTCTGTTAACATTTATTACCAAAAAGCACCAATAAGGAGTAGTTTCATTCATGTAGTATCTAATATTCTGCAAATAATCCGCTTTTTCAAGCATGAAACCGTAATTTCCCTGCAGATGGTGCTAGCCGTAAGTGTAGCGGCGGTGAGACCGCGTTGGCAGCACCACCTGCTCCCTGTATCAGCTGACGACGAAAGTCAATTCACAGTAACCCAAGTTTCATATATCAAACCTGCAAACATGTCGAGTTTTGTGCCTATGAACTACGATTAGAGGACATCATTGGTTTTCTGTTATCATTTGAAGAAAACTACTGCAGAATCGCATTGAACGCTTGTCGAAGCTTTCGGCGAACGTGCTCTTCGGTAAGCACAGAGTTTCGAGTGATACAAAAAATTCAAAAGTGTTGATGTTGCCGTGAGAAACGACGAGCGCTGGAAACCACCGAAAAAGTTCGAAGACAACGAATTGCAGGCCCTATTGGATCAAGATGATACTTGAACTCAACAAGAACTTGCGGAACAATTAAAAGTGACGCAGAAAGCAAATGATCGATTTAAGCCAAGCATTACGTGGAAAACGACCGAAATATTGCTCCATGATAATGCCCCATCGCACACAGCAAAACAGGCCAGGGAGAAGATCGCGGTGCTTACTTGGGAAATACTAGGGCATGCGGCTTATCTACAGACTTGGCTCCGTCCACTTTTCATCTCTTTGCATCATTGGGACACGCTCTCGCTGAACAATGCTTCAACTCGTATGAAAATGTAATAAAATAGCTCGCTAATTAGTTCGCTTCAAAAGAAGAACTATTTTTTTGGTGTGGAATTCATAGAGGTGGGAGAACTGTATACATAGCAATGGAGAGTATTTTGAATTATAGACATGTAGTTATTGCAACCAAATACGAGTTTCATCTTTCTACATCTGGTATATTGACACCTTAGTGGGACAGAGAGTGGTTATAAAAATGGGCTTTGCAATTAGAATACACTCCTGGAAATTGAAATAAGTACACCGTGAATTCATTGTCCCAGGAAGGGGAAACTTTATTGACACATTCCTGGGGTCAGATACATCACATGATCACACTGACAGAACCACAGGCACATAGACACAGGCAACAGAGCATGCACAATGTCGGCACTAGTACAGTGTATATCCACCTTTCGCAGCAATTTAGGCTGCTATTCTCCCATGGACACGATCGTAGAGATGCTGGATGTAGTCCTGTGGAACGGCTTGCCATGCCATATCCACCTGGCGCCTCAGTTGGACCAGCGTTCGTGCTGGACGTGCAGACCGCGTGAGACGACGCTTCATCCAGTCCCAAACATGCTCAATGGGGGACAGATCCGGAGATCTTGCTGGCCAGGGTAGTTGACTTACACCTTCTAGAGCACGTTGGGTGGCACGGGATACATGCGGACGTGCATTGTCCTGTTGGAACAGCAAGTTCCCTTGCCGGTCTAGGAATGGTAGAACGATGGGTTCGATGACGGTTTGGATGTACCGTGCACTATTCAGTGTCCCCTCGACGATCACCAGTGGTGTACGGCCAGTGTAGGAGATCGCTCCCCACACCATGATGCCGGGTGTTGGCCCTGTGTGCCTCGGTCGTATGCAGTCCTGATTGTGGCGCTCACCTGCACGGCGCCAAACACGCATACGACCATCATTGGCACCAAGGCAGAAGCGACTCTCATCGCTGAAGACGACACGTCTCCATTCGTCCCTCCATTCACGCCTGTCGCGACACCACTGGAGGCGGGCTGCACGATGTTGGGGCGTGAGCGGAAGACGGCCTAACGGTGTGCGGGACCGTAGCCCAGCTTCATGGAGACGGTTGCGAATGGTCCTCGCCGATACCCCAGGAGCAACAGTGTCCCTAATTTGCTGGGAAGTGGCGGTGCGGTCCCCTACGGCACTGCGTAGGATCCTACGGTCTTGGCGTGCATCCGTGCGTCGCTGCGGTCCGGTCCCAGGTCTACGGGCACGTGCACCTTCCGCCGACCACTGGCGACAACATCGACGTACTGTGGAGACCTCACGCCCCACGTGTTGAGCAATTCGGTGGTACGTCCACCCGGCCTCCCGCATGCCCACTATACGCCCTCGCTCAAAGTCCGTCAACTGCACATACGGTTCACGTCCACGCTGTCGCGGCATGCTACCAGTGTTAAAGACTGCGATGGAGCTCCGTATGCCACGGCAAACTGGCTGACACTGACGGCGGCGGTGCGCAAATGCTGCGCAGCTAGCGCCATTCGACGGCCAACACCGCGGTTCCTGGTGTGTCCGCTGTGCCGTGCGTGTGATCATTGCTTGTACAGTCCTCTCGCAGTGTCCGGAGCAAGTATGGTGGGTCTGACACACCGGTGTCAATGTGTTCTTTATTCCATTTCCAGGAGTGTAGTTACCTATCACAGGTAAGGCAGACAGGCACAGTTACGGTAGTATTTGTGGTGTCACCGCCAGACACCACACTTGCTAGGTGGTAGCTTTTAAATCGGCCGCGGTCCATTAGTATATGTCGGACCCGTGTGTCGCCACTGTCAGTTATTGCAGACCGAGCGGCACCACACGGCAGGTCTAGAGAGACGTACTAGCACTCGTCCCAGTTGTACAGCCGACTTTGCAAGGAACGGTTCACTGACAACTACGCTCTCATTTGCCGATACGATAGTTAGCATAGCCTTCAGCTACCTTTGCTACGACCTAGCAAGGCGCCGTATTCAATTGATATTGATATTCTATTAATGTATCATCAAGAGCGATGTTCTACAAATGTGGATTAAGTATTCCAGAAGCTACTTACTTTTCTTTATAGCATTCATTACGTATCCTGTTTCAGACTTTACGCCATCCTGCGTGAGTTTAAGCGCGTCCTTTCGGCTTCCTCTCATTGTGTCTAGGCTGTCTTGTCTAGACACAACACTATTAGTTCGTTTTATCCGAAACTGGTGATGCCTACTTATAAATCAGGTAACGTAAAAAGGAACTGATACCTTCCAATACGGGGATCAGAACCCAATATAGAGCCTAGGTATCTACTTACTTTGCTGTGAATTACGATAGTTAATTAACAACTTACTAATCCGTATTACCCATCTTTCGCCCATAATATTTTCAACATTTCTTAATAATACACAAAATTGTCCTCAGGAACAGACCCTTTAATTTTCTCTACCGCTGTTGCACCGAGAAAGTCGTGACATCACAGACGTCAGCGAAACGAGCCTAAATTTTTCATCGGACCGATGAGGACAGTTTACATTGGAGGGCATATTTGTCATTCAGCTACTGTGTCATTACAACATATTACTTCCATCACAGTACGCGCCTGAGCAAATTGCTAATTTTGCTGACATGAAGACGCTTTAGGGATCCGTGTCATGTTTACGGTCTGGACTGAATGCTGAGACATAAATTCCGGTAACTCCTGAACTTGTCTCTAGAATTCCATAATTACGCATTGGTGTCCAGAATGTGACATAAACGGAGCTATTCGACGCAGTTCACTTGTTCTTAATTATAGAAGTATGTTTGTCAGGTTGGCAGAAAAACATGCCAATGAAGTAAACGGAATATATCTCTGCAATTTTCACATAGCTGAGATGAAAAACAGTAAAATAAAGATGCGTTAATCAGATTGTAAGAAACTGGGAATCGTTCTATCTATCATTTTTGAGGAATTTCTTCCTTTCAAATCTATTCCCACTCATAGACACGTGTTCATCTTGGCTATTTATAACCGCTTCAGGTGTATTTTGGTCTTTTATTACTGTATCACTACCGGTTTGGTGGCGTTAAAGCCACATCTTCAGAGGACATATGATTCAAACATTAGAGCGGAAAATCTCGGAATGTTTTTCCCAACATTCTTTGTCTGTCAACAGAAACAATTTTCACGCTATCATGGTTAATAACCACACAGGACAATAAATTAGCATAAGGATCTACGCCTTTAACTCGGATAACGGCCTAAGTATGGCGAGAAAGACAATTCCGAAGACTATGCAGGTGCGTCACATCCATCTTAAGCTACTCAATAGTTTAGATCTCTTAAAACTAACAATATGCGGAGATGTTGATTGCTACGTTTCACGCAATGTTCCAAGTCGTCCTCTTCGTATTTTATTGGTTAAGATCGGATGAATTAGCAGGCGGTTAGAGATGCGATAGAGTGCTGTGTTTCCGCCGAATCAGGAATGGATACGTGCTGACCTGTGTAAACAGCTGTTTTCATCTTGGAAGACGGGCTGCCCTCGGCTTGCTTGTCATGGACGTGTACATGTAGAATAAAGGGATACACATGGTCACCTCGTATGCTGAAATAAACATTCTCGTTTATTTTCACCGTAATCTGAATGTGTGAGCCCATGTCGTGGCACGAAAATGGCCACAAAAACTTCACGGAACCATCTCCGGTCAGAACTACATTTTCCACACACCGCTGATTAAAACGTATATTGGTTTGTCCATGCACTCGAAATGAGGTGTCACCGCCAGACACCACACTTGCTAGGTGGTAGCTTTAAATCGGCCGCAGTCCATTAGTACATGTCGGACCCGCGTGTCGCCACTGTCAGTGATCGCAGACCGAGCGCCACCACACGGCAGGTCTAGAGCGACTGACTAGCACTCGCCCCAGATGTACAGCCCACTTTGCTAGCGACTACACTTGACGAAGCCTTTTCTCTCATTTGCCGAGAGATAGTTAGAATAGCCTTCAGCTAAGTCCATGGCTACGACCTAGCAAGGCGCCATTAACCATTTCTAGAGAGAGTCTCACTTGTATCATCCAGAATGCTGTATACAAATGATGGATTAAAGTTAAGTATTCCAGCAGCTACGTACTTTTCTTTATAGCATTCATTACGTATCCTGTTTCAGACCTAACGCCAGCCGGCGTGTGTAAACGCGTGCCTTCGGTTACCCGTCACTGTGGACTGGCTGTCTTGTCAGTCCACAACACGAAACCTTGAATCATTTTAAAGGAGGCAAAATGGCGTACCTCAGATCGCACCTCAGATCGCACCCCCCCCCCCCCATGAACCATGGACCTTGCCGCTGGTGGGGAGGCTTGCGTGTCTCAGCGATACAGATGGCCGTACCGTAGGTGCAACCACAATGGAGGGGTATCTGTTGAGAGGCCAGACAAACATGTGGTTCCTGAAGAGGGGCAGCAGCCTTTTCAGTAGTTGCAGGGGCAACAGTCTGGATGATGTGACTGATCTGGCCTTGTAACATTAACCAAAACGGCCTTGCTGTGCTGGTACTGCGAACGGCTGAAAGCAAGGGGAAACTACGGCCGTAATTTTTCCCGAGGACATGCAGCTCTACTGTATGATTAAATGATGATGGCGTCCTCTTGGGTAAAATATTCCGGAGGTAAAATAGTCCCCCATTCGGATCTCCGGGCGGGGACTACTCAGGAGGACGTCGTTATCAGGAGAAAGAAAACTGGCGTTCTACGGATCGGAGCGTGGAATGTCAGATCCCTTAATCGGGCAGGTAGGTTAGAAAATTTAAAAAGGGAAATGGATAGGTTAAAGTTAGATATAGTGGGAATTAGTGAAGTTCGGTGGCAGGAGGAACAAGACTTTTGGGCAGGTGATTACAGGGTTATAAATACAAAATCAAATAGGGGTAATGCAGGAGTAGGTTTAATAATGAATAAAAAATAGGAGTGCGGGTTAGCTACTACAAACAGCATAGTGAACGCATTATTGTGGCCAAGATAGACACAAAGCCCATGCCTACTACAGTAGTACAAGTTTATATGCCAACTACCTCTGCAGATGATGAAGAAATAGATGAAATGTATGACGAGATAAAAGAAATTATTCAGGTAGTGAAAGGAGACGAAAATTTAATAGTCATGGGTGACTGGAATTCGTCAGTAGGAAAAGGGAGAGAAGGAAACATAGTAGGTGAATATGGATTGGGGGGAAGGAATGAAAGAGGAAGCCGCCTTGTAGAATTTTGCACAGAGCATAACTTAATCATAGCCAACACTTGGTTCAAGAATCATAAAAGAAGGTTGTATACCTGGAAGAATCCTGGAGATACTAGTAGGTATCAGATAGATTATATAATGGTAAGACAGAGATTTAGGAACCAGGTTTTAAATTGTAAGACATTTCCAGGGGCAGATGTGGATTCTGACCACAATCTATTGGTTATGAACTGCAGATTGAAACTGAAGAAACTGCAAAAAGGTGGGAATTTAAGGAGATGGGACCTGGATAAACTGAAAGAACCAGAGGTTGTACAGAGTTTCAGGGAGAGCATAAGGGAACAATTGACAGGAATGGGGGAAAGAAATACAGTAGAAGAAGAATGGGTAGCTCTGAGGGATGAAGTAGTGAAGGCAGCAGAGGATCAAATAGGTAAAAAGACGAGGGCTAATGGAAATCCTTGGGTAACAGATGAAATATTGAATTTAATTGATGAAAGGAGAAAATACAAAAATGCAGTAAATGAAGCAGGCAAAAAGGAATACAGACGTCTCAAAAATGATATCGACAGGAAGTGCAAAATGGCTAAGCAGGGATGGCTAGAGGACAAATGTAAGGATGTAGAGGCTTGTCTCACTAGGGGTAAGATAGATACTGCCTACAGGAAAATTAAAGAGACCTTTGGAGAGAAGAGAACCACTTGTATGAATATCAAGAGCTCAGATGGCAACCCAGTTCTAAGCAAAGAAGGGAAGGCAGAAAGGTGGAAGGAGTATATAGAGGGTCTATACAAGGGCGATGCACTTGAGGACAATATTATGGAAATGGAAGAGGATGTAGATGAAGACGAAATGGGAGATAAGATACTGCGTGAAGAGTTTGACAGAGCACTGAAAGACCTGAGTCGAAACAAGGCCCCGGGAGTAGACAACATTCCATTTGAACTACTGATGGCCTCGGGAGAGCCAGTCATGACAAAACTCTACCATCTGGTGAGCATGATGTATGAGACAGGCGAAATACCCTCAGACTTCAAGAAGAATATAATAATTCCAATCCCAAAGAAAGCAGGTGTTGACAGATGTGAAAATTACCGAACTATCAGTTTAATAAGTCGCAGCTGCAAAATACTAACGCGAATTCTTTACAGACGAATGGAAAAACTGGTAGAAGCCGACCTCGGGGAAGATCAGTTTGGATTCCGTAGAAATGTTGGAACACGTGAGGCAATACTGACCTTACGACTTATCTTAGAAGAAAGATTAAGAAAAGGCAAACCTACGTTTCTAGCATTTGTAGACTTAGAGAAAGCTTTTGACAATGTTAACTGGAATACTCTCTTTCAAATTCTGAAGGTGGCAGGGGTAAAATACAGGGAGCGAAAGGTTATTTACAGTTTGTACAGAAACCAGATGGCAGTTATAAGTGTCGAGGGACATGAAAGGGAAGCAGCGGTTGGGAAGGGAGTGAGACAGGGTTGTAGCCTCTCCCCGATGTTATTCAATCTGTATATTGAGCAAGCAGTAAAGGAAACAAAAGAAAAATTCGGAGTAGGTATTAAAATTCATGGAGAAGAAGTAAAAACTTTGAGGTTCGCCGATGACATTGTAATTCTGTCAGAGACAGCAAAGGACTTGGAAGAGCAGTTGAACGGAATGGACAGTGTCTTGAAAGGAGGATATAAGATGAACATCAACAAAAGCAAAACGAGGATAATGGAATGTAGTCAAATTAAGTCGGGTGATGCTGAGGGAATTAGATTAGGAAATGAGACACTTAAAGTAGTAAAGGAGTTTTGCTATTTAGGGAGTAAAATAACCGATGATGGTCGAAGTAGAGAGGATATAAAATGTAGACTGGCAATGGCAAGGAAAGCGTTTCTCAAGAAGAGGAATTTGTTAACATCGAGTATAGATTTAAGTGTCAGGAAGTCGTTTCTGAAAGTATTTGTATGGAGTGTAGCCATGTATGGAAGTGAAACATGGACGATAACTAGTTTGGACAAGAAGAGAATAGAAGCTTTCGAAATGTGGTGCTACAGAAGAATGCTGAAGATAAGGTGGGTAGATCACGTAACTAATGAGGAGGCATTGAATAGGATTGGGGAGAAGAGAAGTTTGTGGCACAACTTGACTAGAAGAAGGGATCGGTTGGTAGGACATGTTTTGAGGCATCAAGGGATCACAAATTTAGCATTGGAGGGCAGTGTGGAGGGTAAAAATCGTAGAGGGAGACCAAGAGATGAATACACTAAGCAGATTCAGAAGGATGTAGGTTGCAGTAGATACTGGGAGATGAAGAAGCTTGCACAGGATAGAGTAGCATGGAGAGCTGCATCAAACCAGTCTCAGGACTGAAGACCAAAACAACAGATCGCACTGCACGCCTTCAGTTAGCTTACTTCCGAGTTGTTTGGCTCAATGAAGACATTGCCCGCTGTGGCAAATGTTCACTGCGACCCTTTGCAATCTTCGCTCGGAAACTGAGATGATCATTAACAGCAGCAGTAGCTGTCTGTTGTGAAACAGATTGTCGCTGACACGACTTGACTCTAGTCTATGTTGATTAGGATAATATATTACACTTTGTTACATGATTGCGAATAGTATACCATTCCATGCGCACACAGTGGAAAGCCCTCATTGATACAGCAAAAAATCTGGCAACTTCTTTCACGGCATACTCAGGAGAACATCCAATCACGGTATGTTCATTCTGTAATTCTGTCACTTTATCACTCATTAATTCCACGAAACGATTTTCGCTTAGGAATGATTTCACTGCCATAAATCACATCATCCTTGGAGGCTGGCATGACTGCTGGTACCAGTTTCATATGATCTATAGCGAACCAGAGTGAGCATATGGTCTTGGAAATTTCGGGTAATTTCCTATGGGAGCAAACTGCTGAAGTCATCGGTCCTTAGGCTTACATACTACTTAATCTAACGTTAACTAACTCATGCTAAGGACAACAAGCACAAACACACACACACATGCCCGAAGGAGGACTCGAATCTCCGACGGTGGGATCCGCGCAAACCGTGGCAAGGCGCCTTAAACTGTGCGGCTACCCCGCGCAGCTATAGTCCTGTTTGGAAGATTTTATCACACGTATGGGAAGGATAGCGGACATAATTTCTAAACACCACGCAGATGTATGTTAGCTTCATACAGCCTGAATGAATGATTTTAGCAATGCAGTTCCATCTGGTTTCACTGTGCACACAGCTAGAACAACTTGGAATTTCCAAATAAAACTGTCTTTACATAGCAACATGAAACGACTAGCACATTCTCCGTACTCTCAAAGCTCATAATTTGATAGTGTGGATGCCATTCAAGCATGAACTCTACAGAAGTAGCTCCAGGAAACTATAGCATTTCTACACGCTATGGAATCTCGAAAATGAAGCCAGAATTGTAACGCAGAACTTCTTAAACTACAAGACGGAAGTAGCGTTACATACGTTTTAAATAAATTTAAGATAAGTTTATGTAAATGGTTTCCTGTAGTTGTCATTCAGAGAAAGAATTGTAATTGTTAGTTAAAGATACTACATAGATTGATATTTATGTACATATTGGTGTGTTTGCACCATACCCTGAAGACACATAAATGATTATCCGTTGGATCAATGCTTTGACAGTGATTCGCTATTGAAATGTCCATTCTGAACACTGCTTATTATAAACCTAGATACCAATATTATGGTGGTATGGATCATTAAAATCCATTTTTAGTCACTATAATCAAATGTTACGAAGCTACAAATTTCACCCTGTTCTAAGAAAATTCCCCTCAGTTTACACTGGTTTACAAGCCCTCAGAGGCTCAGCATTTGTTTGCTGATTACGGGCTTGGCGACCCACGGGTTCCTGAGATGGGGACTGGTAAGCGCCGCCAGTCCTTCTGCCACCGTAAGCTCTGGGCATGCTTCAGTGACCACCTCGCGGCGCGGCGATGGAACGTTGTGTGTCACAGGGAATGGGGATCTTGGCTTCACCTCCCGGATCGCGAAGATAGAATAACCCTCTATAAAAACCCCTCAGTCTCAAGGTGTGCTGCGCGCTGATGAGATGCATGGCTGTTGAGGTGGAACAATCGTCAGCGGGCAACCTCTGGGGAACCTGCCGCACCTCAGTTGTATAAGGCTTACTCAGGCACGCGGGGCTCTCTCTGAGTGGACCCTTATTTCCCTAGGTGCTCGAGGAATCAAAATTGATCCTCCAAAATTCTCTGTACCCCCTCCCAGCCGTAAGGGTGGGCCTCTGGAAGGTATCAAAACACAAACCAACAAGAGGGCTCGTGTAGCCAAATGGTTCAAATGGCTCTGAGCACTATGGGACTGAACATCTGAGGTCATCAGTCCCCTAGAACTTAGAACTACTTAAACCTAACTAACCTAAGGACATCACACACATGTCCGAGGAAGGATTACAACCTGCGGTCGTAGCAGTCGCACTGTTCTGGACTGAAGCGCCTAGACCAGCTCGGCCACCGTGGCCGGCTCTCGTGTAGCCAGTCCTCCTGATTCGGTGTAGTAAAAGAATGCGTGCTGCTTGTCAGAATGTGTTTCTTATAGTTAAGAGAAAAGAGGTGAGGTTTGACAAAGTTTCGCCATTTTACATACAGAAAGGCTTAGAAGTCATTGCTGACACCTTAAAATCTGTCAAGGGCTTGCGAAATGGGACCTGTTGGTTGAAACATCTTGCTTCCAACAAGAAACTTCAGAAAGCACAACGCCTTGGGGGGTATGCAACAGAAACTGAATTGCAAATGTGTTGTGACTTGCATGGATCTAGTTGACATTCCCTGAGAAGAACTGAAAGTTTAATAGTCCTGGGAAGATATTGTCGACGTGCAACACGTTATAAAAGGGTGGATGGCGCTCTCGTGAAATGAGACTCTTTTACCCTTACTTTTAACGGCACCAAGCTGCCAGAGCATGTGAAGGCGGTTTTACTGTGCCTCAATATACAGCCTTATTATCCCAATCCAATGGGGTGTTTTAAATGCCAGGACTTTGGGCGTGCTATTCTCGGCTATAGAGAAGCCACTTGCGGGAAATGTGGTAAAGCTGCCCATTAGGGAGTTAGTTGCTCCTCTTCTGCAATGTGGGTCAACTGATCTGATGATCAACCTGTGTGGAGCATGGACTGCAGAGTTTTCCTTTAGGAGCGGACGATTCAAGAGATGAAAACCACAAAGCACATCCCATATGGTGAAACTAAGAATTTATACAAGTCTATGCAGCCACCCACCTTCGCTGCCTCCTTTTCTTCCGTTCTGAAACAGCCTGTCCAGAAAACTGATGCTGCTACACAAACGAAGGTTGCTACTATCAGAACTAATACACTTGCTGCTGCAGTTACTTTGAAGCCTGGCGCTCCTCCCTGAACTTCAGAGAAGGCCATGGTTGCCGACGTCGCTGACCTTCTTGCCCTCTACAGATCAAGTCTTGTGCACTGCTACACCCTCTACCGCCTCTGAGGTTGTGACTCCAAAGCCTTCTCGGACCAAAAAATCAAAATGAAAGGCCAAGACTCGCCCACTGAAGGAGACAAAAGGTACAAAGTCTGATGATATCAATGTCATTCTCTCTGATGTCTCTCTCAACTCTTCTTCAGAGACGATGGAGCTCGATGTCAGACTGGGGCAACCATCTCGCCCCACAACTGAGCCTGCAGTAGACTTTGAGGCTCTCATGGATCATATGGAACAACTCCCTCGACCATTTCTCCTCCTGGGAGACTTAAATGCCCATCATGTCCTGTGGGGCTCTACCTCTACTGGCCCTTGGGGGTCGAGTTTTGGAGAGCCTCCTGACATCTCAAGTGTTGTGCATCCTCAACACTGGTAGTCTGTCATTTCTGTGCTGCTACTGGGTCTTTCTCAGCCATAGACCTATCTCTCGGCTCTCCAGCCCTCACTTACTATGTTCACTGGGAGGCCATTGACGACCTTCACTTCCCCATCCGCATACACCTCTTGGATGGTGTGTTGCTGGAAGAGAAGCCACCAACATAGATGATTTTCAGGGCTAATTGACCAATGTTCAGTCGGTTGGCTGTCTTTGAACGCTGTACCAGCGTCCAGGAATGGGTGGATCACATCACATATGTGATCCATCATGCTGCTGACCTGTCCATACCAAAGTCTTTCGGCCCTCTTAAGCGGCGACCTGTACCTTGGTGGACAGAAGAGAGCCATTCAGCCATCTTGGACAGGCTTGCAACTCTTCGATGGTTTAAATGCCACCCAACAATGAACAGTGTCACTGACTTTCGAATCCGGAGCGCCAAGGTTCGCCGTGTCATTAAAGAGAGCAAAAACCGGTCATGGCAAGAGTTCCTGGATTCCTTCAACCGTTACACTGGTTTCACAAAAGTACATGAAGCCATCTGGAGAATTTTCGGTACACGCACCCATTTAACCCATAGCATCAGTACTGAAACAGGGTTGCCTCCAAACGACACCCAGAGACATTGCTCAGACGCTGACCGAACATATCGCACAAACTACTGCCAATGCAAACGAGGATCCAGTGTTTCGTCGCTACCGTGCAACTGTGGAGAGGGAAAAGCTGGACTTCAGTTCCAACGGTTCTGAGGCCTACAATTCCCCCTTCCCTATGTGGGAGCTCGAATCGGCACTGGCTGAGACTCAAGACACTGCACCCAGTCACGACCACATCCAGTTCGGCCTCCTTCAACATTTGTCAGTGGCGTCCCAGGAAATCCTCCTTGAATGCTTTAATCTAATATGGCAGACAGCAACTTCCCCAACTGATCTCTCTCCTCAAATCAGGAAAGGTCTTCACATGTCCAAGTAGTTATCGGAGCATCGCCCTAACGAGCTGTATAGGATAGACCACGGAGCGAATGGTTAACCAGCGTCTGGTCTGGTTGTTAGAGACCAGGCAACTCCTTAGCCGCTCTCAGTGTGTATTTTTCCTTTATTGGTCTACTGTAGACAACCTGACTCTCCAAGAAGCAGTTATTCAGTAGGATTTCCACTGTAAGCATCACTGTATTGGTATTTTCTCGATATAAGTGAGGCATACGATACTACTAGGAGACACTGTATACTCGCACAACTGCATCAGTGGGGCTTTCGTGACCACCTCGTCATTTTCATTCAGTCTTTCCTGTCTCAGAGGTTTTTTCTGACTCGAGTTGGTGTCATGCTCTCTGATCGATTTGACCAGGAACATGGTGTCCTTGAGGGCAGTGTTTTAAGTGTTACTCACTTTGCCATAGTCATCAACGGTATTACATCTTCGGTAAGGAGTCCTGCACAGTGCCCCTTATTTGTGGTTGATTTTGCAAGTTTCTGCTCCTCCTCCAGTGTTGCAATGGCGAGCCGTCAGTTGCTGCTTACAGTGTGGCGGTTAGAGGAGTGGGCTACAAAAGATGGGTTTTTGGTTTCCTGCTGATTAGTGTGTGTGTGTTAATTTTAATCGTTCTCATCGCCCTTTTACTTTGCTTGCCTTGAAGATGGGGATAAGATCCTACATTTTAGAGACACAGTGCGGTTTATGGGCCTCATTTTTTACTCCAGGTTTTCACAGTTTCCACACCTGCAAGACTTGAATTCCAGAACCCTGAAGGCGCTGAACATCCTCAAGTGCCTTGGCCACATATCTTGGTGAGTGGTCAGGGCCTGTCTCCTTCAGTTTTATCGGGCTTTTGTGCGTTTGTGGCTGGACTATGGCTGCATGGTGTATGGGACAGCGAGGCCCTCTTATTTTCGGATCATTGACGCTGTCCACCATGAGAGGATTCGGCTGGCCACGGGCGCTTACCCTGTTCAGGGGCGGGAGAACCGCCACTTACCATCAGGCACCAGCTCCTCATGGTGAGCCAAGCGTGTAAGTTCCTCACAGCTCCAACTTCACCTGCACACCTTACTGTTGTTCGTCCACATCTGGAGTGCCTTTTTTCCAACCGTCCACGAGCCACGATGATGTTTGGGTTCCGAGTGCAGCGTGGGCTGGAGTCACTCGGTGCGGCGCCAGTCCAACTCCAAATCCTGGGTTTTAACTGTCTGCCACCCTGGTTACTGGAGCAGCCCAGAGTGATTTTAGATTTGGTGCGGTACAGGAGAGAAAACACTACTGCTTCCGTTTTGAATGCGGTATTTTCTGCCGTTTTATCTGAGCACCACAACCAGTCAAGGTCAGACTGCCTCCTGAACTAACCATCTTCGATGTAGAATTATATGCGATCTTGTGGGTACTGGAGCAGATGAGACATTCTCCCAGTGTTAGATTTCTCGTCTGTTCAGATTCTCTGAGCGCCCTTTACTCTCTCCAACGTTTGTACCCAGCAGATAAAGTAACCCAGACTATCCAAGATGCCCTCCTCCAACTACAGCGACTGGGGAAGGAGGTGTCTTTCTGCTGGGCACCAGGACACGTGGGAATTGTGGGAAATGAAAGGGTGGATCGAGCAGCCAAGGGGGCAAGTCGTGATAGTCTGGTCTTCCGGTGTGCTATTTCCTGCATGTTCGCATTTCGCTGTTCAGATGTCCTGCGTCGATGGGAAGACGAAAGGCTAGAAGTGACCAACAGCAAGCTCCTTGTCGTCAAGCGCACAACTCTGCCGTGGCGTACTTCCTCCCAGCCACGTCGGCGGAACGAGGTCCTTCTTACTCGTATTCTCATCGGCCACAGCGCTATAATGCATGGATTTTTACTTCAGTGAGAGGACCCTCCGATGTGTGGTGCTTATGGTAAGCAACCACATTTTACTGCATTGCATTTTATTTTCCGACCAGCTATATGCAGTGGATTTGCCGGCGGATCTGCAGTCTGTCTTATATAATGATCAAACGAGTGTGATTCGCGTTTTAAAGTTATCTAAATTGTCCCCCGTTTTTAACAAGATTTTGTGGAGATGTTTTTAATGTGTCAAAAGATTGGCTGGCTCCCCCTGGTTTTTTGTAAGTGGTCACCCAGTCGCATTTCCCTATGTTGTTCTTTTAGCTCTTCTGAGTTTAGCTTTCCCTATGGTTTACTTTCTTCTTAGCTATCTTTCCTCCTCATTGGTTTTAGTTCATGTGATAATTCCTTTGCGATAGAGTGCTTGTATGGTAATTTCGGGTGCATGCGTGTACGAAACTTTTGGTTTTTATCCACATTCCTTTGTTTTAATAAATGCCCAGGCGCTGATAACCACGCCGTTGGGCGCCAATAGGATCCCAAAACACACACACACACACACACACATACACACACACACACACACACATTCACACAAACACACACACATACACTGGTTTACAATGCGGCAAATGCCACAGCGCCCAGACTAATATGCTCAATCATTCTCATGTAAATAGGTATTTGTGTCAAATATAAGGGGCACTTTTGACGTCGTTATGTAATGTAACATCTAAGGATCAGTTTTCTGTACTGTTTTACTACTGAAATTTGCCGATGAATTCATTTATTTGTATTCAAATTAATACTTTTCCGTGACAGCGAAACATTTTTATGAAAATGATTGAGAGTGCTGCACCATTTTTACAGAGAGCTAAAGTTTATCGCATATATTTTCATTAAGAACCGTAACGGCTGCGAGGAAGTAGCGCCGTCCAGTATTTTATTATGATGTATTAGTGTTCATAATATCACGCAGGAAAAGGGCTTTGCTGATGGTCATAGCGATAGCGTGGTGTTTTGTCGTTTGTTAGAGCACACCAAAGTTCTGACTCCGGCTATGAGCATACGTCATCGGTCCTGACTTATGACGTCCGTACGAGGTATGTCATTTAATTAATTTTTGTACGGAATGAAAAGGCATTTGGGCTGAGGTAAGTACTGTGAGCTAGAGACATAAATTTTGTTTTAAAAAGACTCATCCTATTTCACAAGACTGTCTTCTCGATGATGAATATATAAATTTTGGTTCAATTTCTACCTTTCTATCGAAACTAAAATTTTGCCTGGGCATCTGTTGTGAGATGTCATTTGATGTGATGGCCACTAGGGGACTCCCAGATGCAGATAACAATGTTCGAGCGCTCGTTCATTAGCATGCGTCGACTTCGCTACAGCACAGAAGCAAAACTTGTTTGACTTTCTACGATTAATTCATTTGCATTTCTTGAGAGTTCGGCACGATTATTACTTTTGTCTATCAAAATACTTCATATTCCGTTTCCGGAATTGTTAGATTCACAGTTTACTGCATTTTTGATGCCTTTTCAAGTGGTTGTACACCGCAGTCCATACTTATTGTTTATAACAGAATTCCTTAAATATTCCTCGCTTTGAGCAACAAACGCTCTGCTAAATTCTCCCATGTCAGTGGTGACGACGATCAACTGTTCTCACATTAAATGAAATGGTGGTAAATAACTGTCGCTTCATTCGGAATATTAGCATGCTGAACACACGAGCGACATACAAAATCTGATTTCCAGAAGTTGCGTTTAGTGCAGACAAGCAAGCAGGTGACCATTGAGTCGAGTAGCTGCCTTGAACACAAGTTGTTGAGTCGTGGAGGTAGAGTCCCGTATAACATCGTGCCGGAATGAACAACTTCTATAATGGATGTGCCGGGCAGAGTTTTCTTTTAGGTGTGCTCAATGATGTGTAAGCTGGGAATAAGGGATGATTTTCTAAGCTGAATGTGTAAAGAGACTTCATTTCAGAAAAAGATAACTTATTCTGAGATTATTAGCTGCAAGTGCGAGTTCAGTAAAGATTGCTGTGCAAGGGTTTTGGCTAAAATGTCTCTGAGAACTATGGGACTTACCATCTGAGGTCATCCGTCCCCTAGAACTTAGAACTACTTAAACCTGACTAACCTAAGGACATTACATACATCCATGCCCGAGGCAGGATTAGAACCTGCGACCGTAGCAGTCGCACGGTTCCGGACTGAAGCGCCCAGAACCGATAGGCCACCGCGGCCGGCTGCAAGGGTTTTGTTGTGACCAATAATGTCTATGCATTGGTCATCAGGGGGAACGATCAACTATATATTCAGTTCTAATTACTCTTTCCCAATTTAGATTAGTCAAATAGTATTGCATTAGAAACCAAATAAAGGTAAATTTTGTGACAGAAATATTTTGTAGAACTAGAAACTATGGTGTATGACAAATGGGAGTAAGACAGTGCTGATTATTCATATCAGTTTGAGTTTACTTTTGTGTTGTTCACAGGACTGGATATAATCTCAAAGATTTATTTTGGTCATTTAGAAATGTTTCACAAATCATATCCCCACTGCTCAAACAAAAATGCATCGCAAAATTAGCATTATCACGCTTTACTCTTTTGTATGAACACTAATCAATAATTTTGAAAAGAAAATCAATAGTTAGTTTACTATAAGAGCAATTGAAAAGAAATAAGAATGGGAAGGGAAACTATAGTACAGTGATTTAATTCAAGTCATTTTACTGCCTGTGCAGCCAGAGCAGAGGAAAGTTACCTGTTGCAAGGCAATAATCTGTCGTAGGACCTAAAGGAACATTTAGACAGAATATTATCAATAGTTTTTAATTAGTGGTATTTCGTGTAAACTCGACAGATGCGTTTTTGTAATAGGGCACATTTAAATTACACAGCAGTTAGTCATTCTGAGTATTCTTGTGAATCTTTATTTTATGCAACCTTATTTATAGACAGTTCTATGCATTTCAGACTGATTAAAATCACATCCCTAAGAAGTAATTTGCGTCCACATATTCACGTTCAAAAGCAGGGTGGCTACGCAGCTTTTATATTTGAATCTGTAATTGGACTGTAGACAACTGATTGTTTTGAGATTGTTAGCGAGAAATTTAATAACAAATAGTTTCAGCAAACACTTTAGAACATAATAGACATGTTTCAAAATGTGAATACTAAGTGATCAATGTAGGGGACTAAGGTGTAGGAACGTAGATACTGTGACACACGTAAGTTTGTGTCGGTCAGAGGGACGTTCACAGATACCCGACGTGGTTAAGGCAATTTCTCTCAATAAGAGGAAAAGCCGGATCCTATTCTTCGTCCAGCACAAACTTTCATGTCTGAGTAACAGATAGTACGCCTGATACGCCGAATACAGCTGACGCCAAGGTATTCGCCGTCGTCGTATTTATTTCGCATTAATTGCAGATGGCTGTCAATCGTCATCAATGTCTGTTCATCCAGACAGGAATGTAAATTCAGGGTTCACTTGCTTCAGACTCTTTACGACGGTAACAATTTCTTTTCACGTTTAGTGTACAGTGACGAAGTGGAAAAGTGAACTGTCACAACGTAAGTATATGTAAAACGCAGCAGCCACGTGCCACACAGCTGCCACAAGCCACGTCACCGTAACATTCTCTTGTGCTTCATGGTTTGCACCTATTTTTACCGAGAAATGTTCTACAGTATACTCTTTTCGTGTCAAAGACAGCGACGTGGATCATGTACCTCGACAGCTTGGAGATATGGGTTTGTCCAAAATTTTCAGGATATGATGATAAAATCATTTTTAAATGTGATGTGTCACTGGTGTCTGCTCACTAGAGCATACGTTATCAGTGACATGGCTGGACTATGGTTCGATTGTGCGGCGCATACAGAGCACGCATGTCGATGTTGGCCTCCGGGGTAGCTCGACTGCATGGTGTGTGACATTTTTGTTGTAGTTTGTGAAAAACTCTGCTTATGTGCCTCTCCACATCAAATTGGGGCGCTATATCTGTTCGTAAATAAGGAATTGCTCGCAATAGGACTGTAGTTATTATTACACCTGAAAACTACATCTGATCTCAAGGTAAAACATAGCCTACAAACGCAGTTGCTGTAATCAAGATTATGCACGCAACTGTATATCTATAGATTCCAGTAAACTTCTTACCGTACTGAGATTTTATCCATGAAGAGATCAGAATAAAGATGCAGGGCCTGATTCCACTTTACTTAAATGTCCTAATTGTACAATGTTGGGATGATTCAAGAAGTGTACAGTGAGAGCAAAAACGGTCGTGTCTAGCTTGCCGTTAGGATCTGATTCAAACAAAATTCCACACTTAACCTGAATCTCCACTTTGTTACTTTTAGATTCCCTGTTATTATGAATCCAGGTGCAGATATCGCTGTAGGAAAACAGCAAGTTGTGCGATGGAGGACCTTCCGCATGTACAGTAGAACGCAACAAAATAACAAAATGTGTCACAGTGTATAGCAGGAATAATTGCACTTCGTATATAAAACAATTTAGACTGCAAGTTCCACGAGAAAGGCTACAAATATGCATGCCATAGCGTGGTAATGTCGCGTAATTGTAGCATCACAAAACTTTAGTTTCCCAGTGGAAATAAGCTGCTAAAACATAAAATAAATCTGTGCAGATAAATTGTGATAGTTAAAGTACAAGCTTACTATGGTAATAGCTCATTTCAACCCAGTATGTAACTAAAAGGTATAAAATGACAATCTTACACTTATACTAACAGAAGAGGAAATGGAAAGCAAGGACTCTAAGGGTCGATTGTATACACATCGCTGACTGGAGATCAAATTTGACATTAGATCAGAAAGTGAACTATGTCCAGGACCAAGCTCCATTGTATAATGCTAAACTTGGGTCCTTCCAAGCACGTTCACGTTTGATTTAAGGTACTTGCAACGCAGCTAAAAGTGGCTATCGACCCTATTACTGCGCTTCGACCGCAGATATTTATCGTACATTGCAGATACGGACTATTTCTAATGGAAGGTGTTGTACTATAAACATGGGAGCAAGTAAATAGAAAAAGAAGCGATCGTCAAACTTTCCTTAATATGAGAAAGATTTGCAGCTGGAAATTGTGTTGCGCCAGTAGAAAGTTGTAATGGACTGCAGAAAAAGCAGATAAAATCACTGGTCTCTGGACCCACAAGGTAAAGGTACTGAGAGAATTCGCTTTAATTCTCTCGCAATGATGACACCTTATGGGCAGCTCTGCAAGCTGTTTCTATGTCTGTTTTAAACAACCACTACTTTTAAGGTTCCTGTGGCGCAAATTCTTGAGGTTCACAGCAACCTGCAATTTGCAGTCAGTGGTTGGTTTCTTTTCATTGGTTTCACTAGGTAATCTCTGAGCCTTAGCTCCAACTACTCTACAGTACTTTTCTTCAAACAAAACCTCAGTTTAAGTGACTTGTTATTTAGAATTCAAGAGTGGGTCCACCCTTTCACGGCAGATATGGGGAGCTTGTTGGATATCGTCATCGTCGTCCTTTGTCGACACGTCAGAATGCTCAGTAATTTTAAAGTAAACGAAAGGAAACAATGTAATTCACATCAAGTAGGTTTATTGCACAATTACCATGGTCTTCACTGCAACAAAATGAGTTGTCATTATTTTATCGAAGAACAAATTAGAATTTTTCAAAAATACAAAAAACTATGTGCATAAACAGTTTAATTAACTATCAAGAAATAAAAACATCTCTAGAAAAATTACATAATAACCCAAAATTATTATTATTATTATTATCGTTTTTATTAATGTTTTTGTTGTAATACTAGAGATAAATATATCTAACACCTCTAGAAATAATCCAGATTACTAATATTTGTCCATGACCTCTCTGTATAATAAAGTAATTATTCTATACATAAAGTCTGATGATTCAGACACACTTCATTCAAGTTGTTAATAAACCTTTAACTTAATTAGAAGTGTCCACAAACACTTCATTTTAATGAAATTTTCCATCATTATAGGATTATGTATAGGGATTCAAATTGTAACTGAAATATTTTTAGCTATAAATTGCTCTTCTTATGGTGAAGAAACATTTGGAAGTATAGTTTACATTCGTCAATTTGCACATATTATAACAGATTAAATATGTTGTGCAATTTAATAGCTTGTTGAGAAATATGTATATTCTTGGTGTGAATATGTCAACTTTGATGGAATTATTAAGTTGTTCTTTCATAAGATGAAAAAGAAGCGTTTGTCAGTGTCTATTGTAAAACCATTAACCTTTGGTTAATGTCAAACTTAACCTGGAAATCTGCATTGTATTAACGTTAATCCTCGATCATATTGCCATGATGACAAAAATTACAAAGTCCAGTTCAGTTCTGATCTACAGTTTATAGTGTAGTGACACTACCATTCAAAGCTTTGGTTTCTAGCACACACCTCTTGAAAAAAGTTCTTACTAACACAAAAAAACAAGTAAATATGTGACTATGGTGATGCTCAAAACAACGTTTTTCGGACTGGAAGTTTAGGTTAAGGAAATTAACATTTATCATGTGTACATAATAATCAATCTCATAACAACTCTTAGGAGATGACTCGTAATTTATTTGATACCTTCAAAGGCATTTTATAGACACCTAGCAAGAAAGTAAGAAAGAAAAATCCGAAATACTTGCTGTGAGCACTAAAGTATGGGAACTCTGATAGCAGCCAATAACGATTCAACATGACTTATATATGTTCTCTTTTAGCTCGAGTAGCAGTAACTATGCAATTCGTATTAAATTTTTAACTACAATACTTGTCTGAAAACTTCTACGACAATTCCATGTGCCCTGGTAAAGAGAATATAAGCAAGTACATTGAAATACACTAACCACATAATCCTGTTTCATTTATTTTGATGGCACAGAGGTTGCATTGTGGACTGCAGTACAGCAGATCGGATGTTCAAACCCAACTTTTTTTACATGTTACTCCTTTATCTACATTATTGGTCGAAAATATAACAACATTGCCATACTATTCCATACCACTGAAACCATACCATCCTCTCCACTTTCCGAGCATTCAAGAGTTAGGCAAAATTCTGTGTAGTGACTCTATGAGATGATTTTTGTCCTTTACAAATATCTGAGCATTCAGCTGTGACCACAGAGGTCGACAATGACAAGATCCAACGAGCTCCTCATGTTTATATGTTTGATGCACTTCTCTTAGTATAAAGCAATTTAACTAATACACTAGCAACAGTCTTTAATTTAGAAATATATCATAGTCAAAAATCTTTCTATTATTGTTCATATTATTCACCAACAAAAAACGATTTTAAAATAGTAAGAGTATTATTCAAATAGGTGGTCCTAATAGAAAAAGTCACACTTGTTAAATACATATATGCTTAAATTATTACTTTAGTCACTGCAGATATGAGTTTGTTAACATATTGTTTGCAGGGAAGGAGAACAGCAGTATTTTCCTATGACTGAAGCTTGGGGTCCAGTCTTATTTCATTTTTAGGACCGTCATTTTTAAACTATCAAAGTTCCATTGTTATCTCTTGTGAAAGTTAATAGAACATTTTATATATATTATACTATATTTAAGCATCTTGTGGTGCAGTTCTTCTTGTTGTCTCCGTGCTTGCTAAGAAAATGGGATGAGAAGTTCCGCCTTATGCCAGACACCTTTTTTCTTTTGTTTCACCCATACACGTTTCAGCACTTTTGTGCTATCATCAGTGGGTTCTATTTATATTTTTAACTGTAAATTTGTTGTTAACATATTAACATTTTCGTCGTTCACAACAGTATGTAAAAGTTGCATTTATAACTGAATTGGCGAAAAGTAACATACCTTACATTATATTATTGTCCTGTTGTTTTGGTAGCTGTTATGCTACACAATATACAACATGTCATCTGCAAACAGGAAAACGTAATTTATTTTCTATTTGTTATGTATTTACGAACGGAAATAAGACTGTATCACGTTTTCTTTCTGTAACTTACAGTTTTGAAGTTGTGGTACGTTTTCCTGTTTTGTTGGCGAAGTAAATGGGCTTACTTCTTTGCCTGTGTCCGTGTGGCAATGCAGTTTGTCGATTATTCAAAACATAGGCGGAGTTTTCGCTGCCATTACGTGTTGTTGTGGTTGTGTGGCGTTCATTTGTTTCGTAGCGTGTTCTGTTGGATGAGGCGCGCGAGTTTGAATTGTATTTGGTGTTAGTTGTGTGTGGTTTATGTGGGTTTGTCTGTGTGTGATGAGTACTGGGGCAGAGAGGGAGTGTGTGTGTGTGTGTGTGTGTGTGTGTGTGTGTGTGTGTGTGTGAGAGAGAGAGAGAGAGAGAGAGAGAGAGAGAGAGAGAGAGAGACTGAAAGAAATAAAGAAAGAAAAGAGAGAGGATTGTGTGTGTGTGTATGTGTGTGTGTGTGTGTTTTACTTGTATAGTTCTTCTATTGTGGCAAAGAGAGTTTTGTTGCACAGTGATGTGTATTCATTGAGTACTTTCTTTCCTTGGGCTATTGATTTTTGGATGTGGTAGTTTTCTTCTATAGTTAATTTTTGGTATAGGCTGCTGCTAGTTTTTAGGATGTGAAGGTCAGTTTCAATGTTTGTTGGGTGGTGGTTGTGTGCTACCAGGTGGTCTGCAAATGTTGAGTGTGTGCTATTGCTTTTCAGTGCTCTGAGGTGTTCATTATATCTGGTTCTGAAGGTCCTGCATGTTTGGCCCACATATACAGATTGACAGCAGTTGCAAGTAAGTTGGTAGATGCCAGACTGGCTGTATTTGTCAGTGTTGGTGGTAATTCTTCCAAGTCTGCTCTGTATTGTGTTGTTGGTTCTGTATGCTATGTTGAGTCGTTGTTTCTTTAGTATATTAGCCACCCTGTGTGTGACTTTGTTGTTGTAAGTCATTATGTGCCATTTGTTACTTACTGTCTGCCGATTTGTTGTGTGATGAGTTGTGTTTGTATGTGTGTGTGTTTCATGGTTATGTGCTGTTAGTTTTTGTATTTTGTGGTTTATTTTGTCTACTCTCTTTGCATCATATCCATTCTCTGTGCAATTTGCTTTATTGTGTTCAGTTCTTGTGTGTAGTCATGCTTATTCATGGGTATTTTGTTCAGCCTGTGAAGTAAATATCTGAAGCTGGCTTCTTTGTGGGTTATGGGGTGATTGGATTGGTTATGAATAATGGTGCTGGTGAGTGTGGGTTTTCTGTAGATTGTGAATTCATGTTTGTTGTTTCTCTTGTGTATAGTGAGATCTAAGAAATTAAGTTTTTCATCTGTTTGTGTTTCTATGGTGAATTGTATTTGTGGGTGGATGGAGTTTATGTTATCATGAAGTTCTTTTATGCGGGACAGTGGTTCATCTCTTAAGCAAATTATGTCATCTACGTATCTGTACCAATATATTATTTTGTACTGTTTTGGTATTATTATTTTGTCAAAGATTTGTTTTTCTATCTGGTTGAGGAAAATGTCAGCTAGGAGGCCACTAATTGGGGATCCCATGGGTAGTCCATCTTGTTGAGAGTAAAATCTGTTGTTGAATGTGAAGTAGTTCTGTTCTGTGATGAGCCTGAGTATGGCTAATATTTCTTGTATGTTTGTTGTGAGTATGTTTCCTTGCAGTTGGAGGTTTCTTTCTATTATGTTGATGGTTTCTTCTGTTGGGATGTGTGTGTACATTGAAATTATATCAAATAAAACCAATGTTGCTGTGTTTGGTATGTTTTCATTTTTTATTTTTTCTATTAAGTCACTTGAGTTCTTTAGACTTCTGTTGTCAGTGTATTTGTATATTGTCTGTAGCAGAGTGTGTGTTTGTTTGGCTAAGTGGTATGCTGGTGCTTTGGTGAAGTTAATTAATGGATGTATGGGTACTTCGGGTTTGTGAACTTTAGGCAATGATTTTAGGGTGGGGGCCTTGGGATTTTTCTGTATCATTTTCTTAATCTGTGTTTCTGTGAAAATTGTTTCTGTTTCTCAGGGTTTTCTGTAACTTGCTTTGGTATCGGTTTGTTGGGTCACTTGTTAATTCTGTGATGTTGTTGCTTTGGATGAATTCTAATGTTTTGTGAATGTATTCCTGTTTGTTTATGACTACTATTGAATTACCTTTGTCAGATTTTGTGATGATGGCATTTTCTTGTGTTAATTTATTCTGTAGTTTTCTGTAGGTTTTTTCTTCAGGAGTCCTAGTGTTTTCTTTTATGGTGGTTTTGTTCTCTTTGATTATATTTCTTATTTCTTCAGCAACTAGTTCTCTTGTTAGGTTTGCATTAAATTCAGTTGTGTTTAGTGTTTCTTGTTGCTTTATGATGTTTTCAGATTCTGTTATGATATTTTCTACTGTCCTATGTGAAACCATTGTGTTAATGTTATGTTTGGGACCCTTTTCAAGTAGGCTGCTTTCTCGTTCAGATAATTTTATGTCTGTTAGATTAATCACTCTTTTGTGAAAGGTGTGTTGGTTGTATTGGTGGTGGGGTTGGGGGGGTGTTTGTGTGATTTAACATTTTTGTGAGTTTCTTTTGATGGATTGTCTGTTTTCTCCCTATTATGGTCTCAGTGTATGTTCTAACCCTGTATATTAGTTCCTCAAAAAATGGTGGGTATGTTATGTGATTAGCTAATTCTAAATGCAATCTGTATAATTCAATATTCAGAGTCTGTGTTTTGGAATACAAAGACCGGATTTCTTGCTTTATCCACATGATTTCTGCCTTACATTTTGTCTGCTGTGCTGCTAGTGACATGTTGTTTACAGTTATTGTTACATAGTTAGGTACAATTTTATATGCCAAACATAGTTTATTGAACTTAATGTTGAGTATGGTTTTATGAAGTCTGATGGTTGTGTTCTGATATTTGTTGAAGAGCTGCGATGGAAATACCTGGCTTGGTGTAGAAATAAGCATCTTGTGGTGCAGTTCTTCTTGTTGTCTCCGTGCTTGCTAAGAAAATGGGATGAGAAGTTCCGCCTTATGCAAGACACCTTTTTTCTTTTGTTCCACCCATACATGTTTCAGCACTTTTGTGCTATCATCAGTGGGTTCTATTTATATTTTTAACTGTAAATTTGTTGTTAACATATTAACATTTTCGTCGTTTACAACATTATGTAAAAGTTGCATTTATAACTTAATTGGCGAAAAGTAACATACCTTACATTATATTATTGTCCTCTTGTTTTGGTAGCTGTTATGCTACACAATATACAACATGTCATCTGCAAACAGGAAAACGTAATTTATTTTCTATTTGTTATGTATTTACGAACGGAAATAAGACTGTATCACGTTTTCTTTCTGTAACTTACAGTTTTGAAGTTGTGGTACGTTTTCCTGTTTTGTTGGCGAAGTAAATGGGCTTACTTCTTTGCCTGTGTCCGAGTGGCAATGCAGTTTGTCGATTATTCAAAACATAGGCGGAGTTTTCGCTGCCATTACGTGTTGTTGTGGTTGTGTGGCGTTCATTTGTTTCGTAGCGTGTTCTGTTGGATGAGGCGTGCGAGTTTGAATTGTATTTGGTGTTAGTTGTGTGTGGTTTATGTGGGTTTGTCTGTGTGTGATGAGTACTGGGGCAGAGAGGGAGTGTGTGTGTGTGTGTGTGTGTGTGTGTGTGTGTGTGTGTGTGAGAGAGAGAGAGAGAGAGAGAGAGAGACTGAAAGAAATAAAGAAAGAAAAGAGAGAGGATTGTGTGTGTGTGTGTGTGTGTGTGTGTGTGTGTGTGTGTGTGTGTGTGTGTGTGTGTGTATGTGTGTGTGTGTGTGTGTGTGTTTTACTTGTATAGTTCTTCTATTGTGGCAAAGAGAGTTTTGTTGCACAGTGTTGTGTATTCATTGAGTACTTTCTTTCCTTGGGCTATTGATTTTTGGATGTGGTAGTTTTCTTCTATAGTTAATTTTTGGTATAGGCTGCTGCTAGTTTTTAGGATGTGAAGGTCAGTTTCAATGTTTGTTGGGTGGTGGTTGTGTGCTACCAGGTGGTCTGCAAATGTTGAGTGTGTGCTATTGCTTATCAGTGCTCTGAGGTGTTCATTATATCTGGTTCTGAAGGTCCTGCATGTTTGGCCCACATATACAGATTGACAGCAGTTGCAAGTAAGTTGGTAGATGCCAGACTGGCTGTATTTGTCAGTGTTGGTGGTAATTCTTCCAAGTCTGCTCTGTATTGTGTTGTTGGTTCTGTATGCTATGTTGAGTCGTTGTTTCTTTAGTATATTAGCCACCCTGTGTGTGACTTTGTTGTTGTAAGTCATTATGTGCCATTTGTTACTTACTGTCTGCCGATTTGTTGTGTGATGAGTTGTGTTTGTATGTGTGTGTGTTTCATGGTTATGTGCTGTTAGTTTTTGTATTTTGTGGTTTATTTTGTCTACTCTCTTTGCATCATATCCATTCTCCTGTGCATTTTGTTTTATTGTGTTCAGTTCTTGTGTGTAGTCATGCTTATTCATGGGTATTTTGTTCAGCCTGTGAAGTAAATATCTGAAGCTGGCTTCTTTGTGGGTTATGGGGTGATTGGATTGGTTATGAATAATGGTGCTGGTGAGTGTGGGTTTTCTGTAGATTGTGAATTCATGTTTGTTGTTTCTCTTGCGTATAGTGAGATCTAAGAAATTAAGTTTTTCATCTGTTTGTGTTTCTATGGTGAATTGTATTTGTGGGTGGATGGAGTTTATGTTATCATGAAGTTCTTTTATGCGGGACAGTGGTTCATCTATTAAGCAAATTATGTCATCTACGTATCTGTACCAATATATTATTTTGTCCTGTTTTGGTATTACTATTTTGTCAAAGATTTGTTTTTCTATCTGGTTGAGGAAAATGTCAGCTAGGAGGCCACTAATTGGGGATCCCATGGGTAGTCCATCTTGTTGAGAGTAAAATCTGTTGTTGAATGTGAAGTAGTTCTGTTCTGTGATGAGCCTGAGTATGGCTAATATTTCTTGTATGTTTGTTGTGGGTATGTTTCCTTGCAGTTGGAGGTTTCTTTCTATTATGTTGATGGTTTCTTCTGTTGGGATGTGTGTGTACATTGAAATTATATCAAATGAAGCCAATGTTGCTGTGTTTGGTATGTTTTCATTTTTTATTTTTTCTATTATGTCACTTGAGTTCTTTAGAGTTCTGTTGTCAGTGTATTTGTATATTGTCTGTAGCAGAGTGTGTGTTTGTTTGGCTAAGTGGTATGTTGGTGCTTTGGTGAAGTTAATTAATGGACGTATGGGCATTCCGGGTTTGTGAACTTTAGGCAATGATTTTAGGGTGGGGGCCTTGGGATTTTTCTGTATCATTTTTTTAAACTGTGTTTCTGTGAAAATTGTTTCTATGTTTCTCAGGGTTTTCTGTAACTTGCTTTGGTATCGGTTTGTTGGGTCACTTGTTAATTCTGTGATATTGTTGCTTTGGATGAATTCTAATGTTTTGTGAATGTATTCCTGTTTGTTTATGACTACTATTGAATTACCTTTGTCAGATTTTGTGATGATGACATTTTCTTTTGTTAATTTATTCTGTAGTTTTCTGTAGGTTTTTTCTTCAGGAGAATAAATATTAGCCATACTCAGGCTCATCACAGAACAGAACTACTTTACATTCAACAACAGATTTTACTCTCAACAAGATGGACTACCCATGGGATCCCCAATCAGTGGCCGCCTAGCTGACATTTTCCTCATCCAGATAGAAAAACGAATCTTTGACAAAATAGTAATACCAAAACAGTACAAAATAATATATTGGTACAGATACATAGATGACATAATTTGCTTAAGAGATGAACCACTGTCCCGCATAAAAGAACTTCATGATAACATAAACTCCATCCACCCACAAATACAATTCACCATAGAAACACAAACAGATGAAAAAGTTAATTTCTTAGATCTCACCATACACAAGAGAAACAACAAACATGAATTCACAATCTATAGAAAACCCACACTCACCAGCACCATTATTCATAACCAATCCAATCACCCCATAACCCACAAAGAAGCCAGCTTCAGATATTTACTTCACAGGCTGAACAAAATACCCATGAATAAGCATGACTACACACAAGAACTGAACACAATAAAACAAATTGCACAGGAGAATGGATATGATGCAAAGAGAGTAGACAAAATAAACCACAAAATACAAAAAGAAACAGCACATAACCATGAAACACACACGCATACAAACACAACTCATCACACAACAAATCGGCAGACAGTAAGTAACAAATGGCACATAATGACTTACAACAACAAAGTCACACACAGGGTGGCTAATATACTAAAGAAACAACGACTCAACATAGCATACAGAACCAACAACACAATACAGAGCATACTTGGAAGAATTACCACCAACACTGACAAATACAGCCAGTCTGGCATCTACCAACTTACTTGCAACTGCTGTCAATCTGTATATGTGGGCCAAACATACAGGACCTTCAGAACCAGATATAATGAACACCTCAGAGCACTGAAAAGCAATAGCACACACTCAACATTTGCAGACCACCTGGTAGCACACAACCACCACCCAACAAACATTGAAACTGACCTTCACATCCTAAAAACTAGCAGCAGCCTATACCAAAAATTAACTATAGAAGAAAACTACCACATCCAAAAATCAATAGCCCAAGGAAAGAAAGTACTCAATGAATACACATCACTGTGCAACAAAACTCTCTTTGCCACAATAGAAGAACTATACAAGTAAAACACACACACACACACACACACACACAATCCTCTCTCTTTTCTTTCTTTATTTCTTTCAGTCTCTCTCTCTCTCTCTCTCTCTCTCTCTCTCTCTCTCTCTCTCTCACACACACACACACACACACACACACACTCCCTCTCTGCCCCAGTACTCATCACACACAGACAAACCCACATAAATCACACACAACTAACACCAAATACAATTCAAACTCGCGCGCCTCATCCAACAGAACACGCTACGAAACAAATGAACGCCACACAACCACAACAACACGTAATGGCAGCGAAAACTCCGCCTATGTTTTGAATAATCGACAAACTGCATTGCCACACGGACACAGGCAAAGAAGTAAGCCCATTTACTTCGCCAACAAAACAGGAAAACGTACCACAACTTCAAAACTGTAAGTTACAGAAAGAAAACGTGATACAGTCTTATTTCCGTTCGTAAATACATAACAAGTAGAAAATAAATTACGTTTTGCTGTTTGCAGATGACATGTTGTATATTGTGTAGCATAACAGCTACCAAAACAACAGGACAATAATATAATGTAAGGTATGTTACTTTTCGCCAATTCAGTTATAAATGCAACTTTTACATACTGTTGTGAACGACGAAAATGTTAATATGTTAACAACAAATTTACAGTTAAAAATATAAATAGAACCCACTGATGATAGCACAAAAGTGCTGAAACGTGTATGGGTGAAACAAAAGAAAAAAGGTGTCTTGCATAAGGCGGAACTTCTCATCCCATATACTATATTTGTATTTTGGTAAAGTATTTCTAGGTACTGGGCCACATCATTTGAACTACTAAAACAGCTAACCATCCAATATTTTTACCAACTTGCTGCCATCCTCTTCAGGAGAGTCAAAATGTTGGCAGGTTATTTTTTTCATCAATTACAATGATACAGCTCAAATTCTGAAAATTATTTTTTCAAAATGACACTGTCTATGGAAGCCTACAAACTTATATGTTCTCCTCATTTTGTTATGTCAATTATATGATTTCCTTGTGCTTGAGTATGATTCCCTTTTCCCTTGTTTTATTAGAGCTTTCAACGTTTGTGAGGTGCTTTAGGTCTTTCAGTTTTAGTTTCTATAATTCATTCTCATAGTTATAGTTTTGTTAATTCTTTTAACTGATCTCTATATTAAAATATTTATTTATACTTCCTTTTATGCTAAATGTTTTTATGATTACGTCATTTTCTAATGTTTGTGCCTAGTTTTCGTTTTATGAGCTGTATTTTGTTCTTATGCTGAGTTAAATATATTTATTTTATTTTTTCATTAATTATTTACCATTTAGTTTAATTTGATTACGTATTTAAAATTGTTCTGTAAGGAGAATGAACTGAGCTTGTGACCTTTTTATAAATTTAATGTTAAATTTTGTGTAGAACTTTAATTTTGTGTGTTAAGTTCATTATCCTTTCATCACTTTTAGATGAGACTGCTTAGAACTTCACTTTCAATTTTATGTTGGATTTACCAACCAGAGCAACTTCAAGTTGGTGTGTATTTGATGTTTTTATTCTTTATCCATTACCTTACAATTACAATTAGTGCTGTTCAGTACTTACATTTTCCTATAGTCTTGTTTTTTATTATTATTATTTTACATTCATATATTTTTGCAGTTTTGTGTGATGCCAATGTCTTTTTACTACTTTTTGCAAAAAATGGTTCAAATGGCTCTGAGCACTATGGGACTCAACTTCTAAGGTCATCAGTCCCCTAGAACTTAGAACTACTTAAACCTAACTAACCTAAGGACATCACACACATCCATGACCGAGGCAGGATTCGAACCTGCGACCGTAGCGGTCGTGCGGTTCCAGTCTGTAGCGCCTAGAACCGCTCAGCCACCTCGGCCGGCCTGCTGTTTGCATTGTTGATTAAAATTACTTAATTACTATTTTGACATATTATTGCCCTGAATTTAGGAGCTACTTATGCTGATTTATCTACAAGTACCATTGACACTTAGAGATTTATTTATATTTCTTCATTTAGTTACATGTGTTTTAACCAGCAAAGCATTTATCTTTATCAGAGCAAGTACCTTTAAGTTATATTCAGTTTCGTAAATACCCTAAGGGGGTAGTTTTTGCTGTTATTCCTCAAACATTTGTTGTTTATTTTTAAGGAACAATCTATTCATAATATATGAAATTATTTACTTTATTAGTATTCTCTTGTTTCAATTTAGTTATTTCCTTATTAATGTGAGTAGATTGTTCATATTCCATGTATAAATGTTTTGCTTTATAATGTTCATTTCTCTTTATTTTTTTGGTGTGTTAGGTTAGATTTTCATACTATAAAAATTACTAGCTGATCATCTAATTCAAATTATTATTCATTAAGTTCCTTATGTTCTCTTGCTTAAACTGTTTCATATGAGTTACATGAAAACTTAACTGATAAATACGATCTTTAAAAGAACGATAAGGTTGGATGTGTGTGCATGTAAGGCATATATCTTTGTAAGAATGGATAATACTTATGAAAGTAAATTCTTTGCATCCCTATGCTCAAGTTAAAACTGTCTTGGATAATACTTATGAAAGTAAATTCTTTGTATCGCTATGTTCAATTTAAAACTATCTCCAAATCGCTATCTTTATTCATGTCAGACTTATTGTTTGCAGATATACAGAAAGTATTTTGGAAAAACCCTTACAATATTTGAGTTTTATAATCCTCAGATGACACAATCGATAGAGACATAGCACTGGCAAAATTAAATATGTAATGAGTGGGATACATGCCATAGACATGGGATGCATCAAGGTGGTATCACATACAAATGTTTCGAAACCAAAGGCTTTAAATTACGATTATGCGTATCAACCTGTACTGCACAGGCTCGATTTCTGGATGTGTAAATTACAACAAGGTATTCTAACATGTTCATAAACAGCACAATTGATGATAATAGTGAGAAATATGCATTAACTGTAAATGATATTTTATCAGCATGACGTGTTTCAGTGACTATCACCCCACAGGTGCTATAAGTTCAGCAAGAAGGGAAGGTCTTCATATAATACTCTGTTAACATTACGAGATAAAGTACCTAAACCCTCAGTTAATGGCTACTTGCCCACACATTGTGTCAAGTTGTGGATGTGGGACAGTTGAGTCAGTTCACTGCAATACATTTCACTCACTCATATGGAATATTAGGATCTGCAACAGAAAACTCCACATTCCAGGGAGGAGCATTAATCAAAAATAAACTAAAAATATGAATGTGTAACATACGCATTTGATCTGCGAGAGAAATCAGGGCTTCGCCAGTGCGCAGGAAACTTAATTGTACAGCTTATTCAGTTTTGAAGTTATAGCTTCGCGCTGCTGGCGTTTGGTGCATAACTTGTGAGTTATCGGAAAGTTGAGCAGCGGAAATATAAAAGTTCACTGCTAACTGACCTGTCTGCTTACATTAATTTAGTTCCGAGACAATTGAAATGAGACAGAACAGTGGAGTAACGCAAATATTATGGTGATAGTGCCTGATAAAAACTTCCTGAGTAAATGAAAAACGGCTTGTATAGGCAATGTAGAGACGTGCAGCACAACACTCCAGAGTGCACTTCGCGATACTAAAGTATGACCCAAAATCTACTTGTACAACAAGAGTGATAAAATCAGAAGTTATCTCTATGTTAACAAGCATATGATGCATGAGTGCTTATATTATACAATCTGGTACAAGCTAAAGTGTTTGTAGTCAGTTATAAAACTCGCTGGTATTAGCAAAAATCTTGATATTTTCATTTTCATCCCAAAAGACGAGTCTTGGATCGCCTGTAAGAGCTATAACTCATCTACAATCCTGAATCATAGTCCAGACTGTCAGTTAAATGAGCCGACAATCATCAGATATGCGTCCACTCTCAACAGTTACGACTTCGTAAAAAAGCGCAGTGCTGATCCTATGCCCTTGTCACTTGAGCTCCCTGAACCTGGTGACGATGGAGTACGTAATACAGCACAAATACATCAGCATGTTTTGTCATGGTTATTGATTGTTGTTCATATATTGAGTGGCCTATCCCTGCTCTAAGTGTGTGTTAAATATTAAAGGTCTGCTTTGTTCTAATTGTTTTGTATCCGACTATAGTCACCTTATCTTGCAATAACTTTTAACTGTATCTAATTGGTGTTTAGTCATACATTATAGCATTATATGCTAATATATTTTGTTCCTTGAATGTTTCATTAATGTTTTGTATGTGAATACAAACACTTTAGCATACACCAGATTGTACAATCTGTATGTGCTTGCATTACATGCTTGTTAACACAGATTAAAATTAAATTTTGCCAATCATGGCTTTTAAACACCGTTCATGTCATATGGACTGCTGTGCAACACATAGTAAAGTCCCACCATACCCTCACCCACTTAATTGCTTATACATGGCGTTTTTATTTAAATAAAACTGTTTTTGAGTGTACTACCACTATAATTTTTGTCTTACATCAGGTTTCTGTCCAGTTCTTTTGTCTGGGTCCCATATTAATGTAAGATGACGGTCCAATGAGTGGTGCACATTATACACTGCTATGTAACATTAATGTGGCCGCCTGGGAAATGCCTGAATAAACATTTTATGAAGCAAGACGAGCAGGAAGAAAGTCATTGGGGTTCTGGAAGGTACGAACAGGTATTTGGAACCATACCGACTCCAATGCCGTGGCCAAATGCGCAAGATTTCTCGTATGATGGTCCTTGGGATGAACAGTCCGACCGAGGTCGTCCCACAGTTTCTTCATTGCTTTTATATCCGGTAGTTTGGTGGTCAGCGGGGTATGGTAAACTCATCCTAGTGCTCTGTAAGCCACGCACTTACAGCGCGAGCTTTGTCCTGCTGGTAAATGCCATCATGTCAAGGACGAACTAAGGGGTAGAGAGAGGGTCACGAGGTCATACGAAGGACATGACAATATTCCCTAGACCGAAATGCCGCTTTTTGTTTTGTTTCAGACGTTTCAAGACCTGCATGCTAACGGTGATGAACAGCTGTCAGCTTGACTACAGGAACTAGGGGCCTATTGCGGAGGCCCTTACACAGTAATGCTCCCTCAACAGTCGTTGCTCAGTTGCTCTAACACTTGCACGTCTATTCGCGCATTCCCATTTTCGCAGCCGTCGTCGACCCCTTTCACCTATGGCCAGTGGTGGACCACAGTTGTCTCGCATAGGATTTGGATAGCGCCATTGCACAAGGCATGTGAACAATAACAAGGTGTCTGAATTGCTTACACCCTTGGCCCGAAAGCCCATGATCACATTCTTTTGGGCGTCAGATAAATTACTCCGTTTCCGAATTACAACTACAGCGCTGTTGTCCGAGTCCCCCCTTCTCCACTGCTAGTGCTCCTACCTGCATGTTGACGTCGAACACAGGCGATGGTCACCTTAATATGACGACCGTGAATTAACGCGGTTTTACTTTCCATCACAAAAAAATGGCTCTGAGCACTATGGGACTTAACATCTTTGGTCATCACTCCCCTAGAACTTAGAACTACTCAAACCTAACTAACCTAAGGACATCACACACATCCATGCCCGAGGCAGGATGCCAGCCTGCGACCGTAGCGGTCACGCGGTTCCAGACTGAAGCACCTAGAACCGTACGGCCACACCGGCCGGCTCCATCACAAACCACGAATGTTTATGTAACAGACCCATGCGTCGCTACGTTATAGCTTATAAAGCCAAATAGGCCGGCCACTTAGTATCCTGTGTGTGGTGAAACAAAAGCTTCTCTGACAGCTCCGTCGCAATTGTCCTCACTCTGATATTTTTCTTCAGTTCTGAGTCGTATCCCTCCCTGTAGTGTAGCGTTATTTGTTGGAGATCCTAATGCCCCACATTCGTGAGCTACATGTGTAGCGATTAACAAGCCAACCTCTCCCAAACGTACTACCTGATACACCAGGCGTTGTTAACTGAGCCTTTAACTATTTTAAGTTGTTCAGGACAGTCAAAAGGTGCGCTCACTGGGTTTTACTGACCAATTTCGCTCTATGATATTACAAGAGTGCCATAATGGTCTCTGGAATTTACATGTTAAAGTAAAGTAATTAACAGATTACGGACTAATATATGGCGTCGGCAATGTAATCAGCCAACTACTGTACTTTAAACTGTAAATTCCTGAGATACTGATGGCACTCGTGTAATATCATGGAACGACACCAGCCAATAAAACTTATTGAGTGCAACTTATGGCTGTCCTCAAATACTTAACTTCAGCAGTCACTATTTCCCCTGCAGGCACTGCTTTGTCTCATTTAACTATTTTGTCTTTTAATGGTAACTGTATGTTGTACTGTGCCATCCCCTTCTTGTTACAATGCGTAGCTCCAGGGATGAAGCAACAGACACCGAAACTAATCGTGCTAATGAAAGATCAATTAAAGCAGAAGCCAATTTTTCAGACTTATCAGTATGATCCTCAATTGTGAGTGTCACCAAATCAGCCATTCTGAAAAAAGTATTTCTTAAGAGAAAGCAAATGCTATTTAGGGGGGATGTGAAAGCTCCCATTGTAATGTGAAACTCTCGAACTTTGTCGTTAAGAGTTGAAGGGTGGGGCGAAATTCAGTACTCACTGATAATAATTATGATAGATGACTGGCAAATTAAAAAAGAAAGTATTTTTATGTAGTTGGTCTAAAGAGACTCTTCTGTGTGGAAGAGTACTGTTTACATACTTGTCCATAGAGCGAGAAACCTGTGTTGTTTAAGAGTTTTATGTTTAGTGTCACAATGCAGGTTGGCTTCAGTCCCGAATGTAAAAATAATACTACGGCTTTTACAGCAGCCGTAACAGAATGGCACAAATGTTGATACAATATTTAGAGTAATTAGTGGACGATGATAACTGCAGCATTACTAATTGTCATAATCGATGCATTAATGATTTCTTCTTATTCTTGCCAATAATCTACGGCTGGCGCCCCTTCTCCACCGTCAGTCGCCATCTTCTTCTGTTATGACTTTCCTCAACGTTCCTTGATTCCATTGCCTCCTTCACATTATTTTGTCATTTTCGTTGTGGGCGACACCATTTCTTTCGTTAGGATGGTGTCCATAGTAGTATCCTATTTGGTATCCTTTCCCCATTCATCTCATGCACATGGCCAAACATCACCACCTGTTTTTGTTGGATGTCTTCACAGACACCCCCATCCATTTTCATCCTTTCTCAGATAACTTCATTTCTTATCCTAGCCATCGAAGTACAGCTTGAGCTTCGTCTTAAGTAATCCATCACACAGGCAATTAATTTATTTCTATTTTTTTACTAACATCCTAGGCTTCTTCCCGGTAGAAAACAACATACTTATTATATTCTCTTTTACGTTTTATTCTCATCTTCTTGTTCAGCCGAACAGTGTTCATTGCCTTTGTTATACTTCTTCCTTTATTAATGTTACGAGTGATTTCATCTTTGCTTGTGCCCTATTTATTAAATAATACACGTAAATACTTTGCCTTTTCTGCATCTAAATTGCTTCTCCATCTACCTTCAAATTATTTGCTTTTTCAGTTCCAACATCCAAGTACTCACACTTCTTCGAGCTCATACTTAGGCCTTTCCATATTTCGCTTTAAGCTTTCTTAACATGCAGCTCAGATCATCCTTACCTACTGCTGGCACAGTCTGGTCATCTGGAAAATACAGGCTAAATATCTTGCAGTTGTATACTGACACATCCATAACCTGACATTTTCTATGCCAAGTCTCCAGTATTTCTCCTAGATACAGCTTCAAGACGGTTGGTGACAGCCCAAATCCCTGCTGCACACCCTTATTCATCTCGAATCCTTCTGTCCAACTGTTCCCCATCCTTACTTCCACTGTGTTATTTTCCTTTAATTTCGTAACAGTGTTAAGCAATCTTTGATCCAACTCTGTCTCTGACAAAGTATCCCCTAGTTTGTTGGTGGGTACGTCATCATACGCTATTAATAGGTCAATGAAAGCAAACATGTGTCTCATGTCCAACCGTGGCGCGTTTTTCACATATTAGTTTTATTGTGAAGATGTATATTACCGATCTTCCTGCTCAGCATCCTGCTTACTCTTCTTGCTGCTTGTGACTAAGTTCCGTCTCTGCCACATGTTTCAGTATCTTCGAGTATGGTCTTCCAAGGAAAGGGATCACTGTTAATCTCCTACAATTATTTGGTCATTACTTGGTCCTTTCTTATGCACTGGTCTTACGTTACATGTTTCCCATTCTGGTGAAACATTTTCTCCATTTAATACTTTTTCAGACAGTCTCCTAAGCATCTCCAACAATTTCGGTGGACCAAATTTTATCAGCTCTGGATATATTGATCCATGTTTCGGAGTCCCCTCCATCTTACCGCTCTTCACAGCCTGTTCAATAACTTTTAGAGCTAAACACCACAGCTCCTCCTGTTTCATACTCACCTCACATGTACATTAAAATTCATGCCGATTTTCCTGAAATAAATCCTTAAAATAGGTTGTCCATCGACCATGACTAATATTATAATGATCTAACTTGGCACTAGTTAACACTCACACTGATTTGGCTGTTATCCGTGCCTCAGCACTACAAGCCCCACCAATCATCTTCTCAGCATCCTTTAGCACTTCCCTTTTTAATTGTTTATTTAGTGTCCTATATCTGTCTCTAACTTGACTCTCATTCACATTCAGAAAAGTCAAATAAGTTTCTTTCTCCTTCCGATCACCCCTGCTATTGCTGCATTTCACCAAACTGGTCTCATTTTCTTCTCATATTCTCCAAGTTCTTCTGTCTTTGTTTCTTCTATGGCCTCCTTTATATGCCCATATACCTCTTCTACTGCTCTCTCCGCACACTCCAATTTGCTTGCCAGTCCCTTTTGGTATAAGAACGTAGCACTGTCTTCCAGTAAACTGTCCAAATTATTTCATAGTAACTAATAATACGTGTTAAAAGCACAATTTTGAATTTCTTTTTCCAGAAGTAGGCACGTGAGTAATATCCAAGGAAATCCGCAACATAGATACAATTCAGAAGAACGAATGTATTTGATTTTAATGCAACGGAAACTAGTGATTGTCTCCCCTTTGCTGTGATATTATACAAAATCTCGAAGATCTCAGCTAAATCTAATATTTCACCATAATTCCCGATTTAACCTGTAAACACTGCTACTGAGAGCATTGGCAAGAACAAACGCTGAAATTAACACTCTTTCTTGAAAATTATACACAGAATGTATATTTTCCGATCCTTATATCTTGTAGTTATTAATAAAAGAAATGACATTCAAAGGAAAGTACTCGTATTACAGCAGTGGGTGATTCGTAGTGACTTACAAAAGATCACAAGAACGTTCCTTACCGAACGGAAGTACTGCGCACAGAAATCGGCTGTATCAGATGCGAGCGGCCCTAGAGCCACAAATGAGCAACCGGACGCCATGGAGTCCTGGCAGGCGCCGCACGCAGCCTTCGGCCAGCGCCCAGTGTCTGCTCTGCTGAGACCACTTGACCCTTGGCCTCTGGCCGTCGCAGAGCAAATCTTGCAGTCTGCTCCGCAGCACCAGGTTGCTGACCTGTCTAACGGGGCACTTGCTCAGCCTCGTCTGGCGTGGATCCTGCAAGAGAATCCGCACTACACGAATCTCACAATAGGCAGTAAAATATTTGGTAAAAGATAACGTAAGAGTAGAGTAATGTAGGATCATTCTGATATCCCCAGAGTACAATTAATGACTTAGTTTAACTCTTGATAGATAATTTTTGTTCCAAATTGTACACAACTTACTATTTGCAGACTTTACAGTCATGGTAGTCAGGTATGCAGTCAGCTTGGCCTGCCTCGCCATCTTCTGCAGCAGTTATTAAAATCAGGCATTATTGGTTTTTCCGTCTTGAGCTTGCTACAATTTAACTACAAAGACTTTTACACCAGGCACGTTCCCTTTTTCTTAGAAAAACGAGCACCAGAGACGCAGACCTGGAAATCAACTAATAAATGATCGGATCAGCTAGGCAAACCAAACACTCTTTAAACTGATTGACCACTTAATATAACGTTAAATATATACATAGAACGACAGGCTTCGTTTACTTCTACCACGTCTTCCCAGGTTCCGTCCTACAGTCAACTTTCCCTCACCTCCTATGTGGTCCAACTAAAACATTGATATTTCTTTACGTACTACACGAATATGTAATAAAAAATGGGGGTTCCTACCTTAGAAAAAACGCAGTTGATACCCGTTTGACCTATGGCAGCACCATCTAGGGGGTCAACCACAGCGCCATCTTCCATTCTTCGTAGTTTTTCTGTTTGATGCTTATTTCGTGAGATATTTGGCCTGGTCACTATCAATGGACCACTTTGAAATTTTAACACACAAACACACACCTAAACACACGAAATAAAAAAAAATTAAAAAGTAGTTTCACTGGTTGGAAACACTCACAACCTGCATGAAGACAACGAATACACATAAACACTGTAATACTGGGCATAATGAGAAAACTCACATAAATTCAGTTTGATTTACAAAAGTGAGGTGTCAATAACTCAGATGCAGCGGACGATACACTGCAGAACGGCAAAAACTGCTAGACGTATATGTGAAACTAAGCCTTTCAGTATCAATCGCTGCTAGCAAATGAAGAAGAATCAGTGGAGAATTTGCAAGGAAACATCGTAAGTATCTAGCACTCCAACTTTTTAAACGTAAAAACCAACCTACGTACAAACAAATTTCCAAACATGTGCATCCAATTTGCAGAATAACCACGAAAGGAGCTTTATAAATAAAAGCCAAATGCGTCTGGTGTAAAATTATCTTTAGTTAAATTGCAATAAACTCAAAAGGGAGAAATAAATAACAAAACGTATTCAGTTTCTTATCGTTTTGTTAACTATCGTCTTGCAAGGTAGCTGCAGCAGAGCTTGGCAGCAATTAAAATGCATCTGAATACAGTAATTAGTAGGCCAGATTGTTATACCTAGTAGATTGCGAATCTAGGGACACTTGTTTTGTGGCAGGTACTTCAGCATAGGGACTGATTATGAAGGAATGCTCAATATAGAGCGCTATAAGCGGAGTCCGCCATTTTGTGTTGCATTTTTAATTACTTCCAGTTCCCATAATTAAGTGCTGTATAATTTATTAATACCGTTTGGAACATACCTCTAATTTTTCATTTACAGAATTATATGGCAAATAAAATTCTATAGACTCGCAAAACTAGTTACATACGTCAGCAGTCCATACACACATTTTTTTTTCGCTGCCCATTTCGTTGATAACATTCGGAATTTGTTGTGGGACATTGTGGAATAATCTCACATCAGGTCCTAGATTCATGAAGTTCCGATAGCTAGCGGCTCTGTAAATAACTTTAAAAATGGCGTCTGTAATGGAGATGCGTTCCAACCAGAGAGTTATCATTCAGTTTCTTTTGGCGGAAAACCAGAACATCGCAGTTATTCACAGACATTTGCAGAATGACTACGGAGACCTGTAAGTGAACAAAAGCCCGGTGAGTCGACGGGCGAGGCGTCTGCCATCATCGCAATAAGGTCGCGTCAATCTGAACCATCTCCCACACATGTTGCTCCTGCGGTGTTTGAATGTGCGGGCGCTGTCATCCGAGATGGTCGACGGACCACAAACACCCCGCTGCTCAACTTGACGCCTTTGTTGGTGATGCTGATACTCGTCCAACAGTAGGGTACTCATAGGTGTGAGCCCATTGGGATACAATCCGTTTAATAGAAGATCATAAAGAGCAACTGAGGACCATCTGCGCGGAATAACTTGTGCGTTACGAGGCTGGTCGTGACAATGTTTTGCCGAATATCCTCACAGGCGATGAAACATGGATGCATCACTTCTAACCTGAATTATGGCAACCTATGGAGTATGCCACACCACCTCTTCTCCGAAGAACATGTTCAAAGCCGTTCCTTCAGCGGGTAAAGTCACAGCGACTGGCTTCTGGAACAACGAAGGGATTAAACTGTTTTATATCCTCTCTCACGGTGCGAATGTGAACTCTGAAGTGTGTTGTGCTACTCTCAGAAAATTGTGGAAATTACTTCTGCGGTTTCGTCGCCACAAAAACAGAAACTAACTACTTCTTCACGACAACGCAAAGCTTTACACAAGTCTCCACATCCATAGGAGCTCACAAACCTTCGTTGGACTGTTCTTGCTCATCCACCCCACAGCCCGGATCTCTCACCTTCCGAATTCCATATGTCTGGCCCAATGAAGGATACATTCCTCGGGAAGCAGTACGTGGAGCATGGGGAAGTTGCTGATGTAGCAAGACGTTGGCATCGACGTCGGCCAGTAGAGTTGTATCATCCGGCATACAGGTCCGCGCAATAAGGCGACGGAAGGCCACTGTACTGAAGGCAGATTATTTTTAAAATTGGAGTTTTGTAGTGAAAAGAGTGAGGAATAATATGGTACATAGGAATCCAGATTAAAACCAACCTGCGTTCAGAAAAAAAGTGTTACATTACTTATTGAATGCCCCTCTAACATATGAAAGGCTAAACCTTACTTCATCGGTCGTGCGCCATCTTGTACCTTGAAACAGATTAATCTCTCGAGCTAACATCCAAAAGATGTTCGGGCTCACATGCGTTTCCTCTTCGTCGAAATATCTTGGCTCAAACTCGTCACGTGTCGCATTACACGCCCTAAATGTGACACTTGTGACAGTTTGGTTAAATTGTCAGGCTGATGGGAAGTTTGCGAAATACATATAATATCAATAATAATATCGATAACTAAATTAACGACCCCTAAATGACATAGGCCATAAAGTTGCGATTTGGTTAGAATAATGTTTATTCAGAGAGCAAACTGAAAGCGAAAGTGGTCGTATTTAGAGTTACTGTTACACTCAAGTGCTTGTCCATTTGACACAGTTTGATCATTCACAATCTCACCGCGATATGCAAGTTATCTACACGAAAAGTTAAGAATTCACGCTAGGCCCGCAGCTGCTCACCGCTCAGAGACTAATTCCCGCCGTACCACACAACATGAAATTTTCTAAGTCGTTTCACTTCCTAGCTGCCTAAAGACCGACTGTCCGCTTACGCGTCTCAGTCCGAACTGTAACCTTTGATGTCTCCAACCGAACTGTCCTCTTCGTCCGTCCCCGACCGCGTTTGCCGCGCGCCGAGTATCCTCGCTCAACTGACTAGGGCAGTTCGCTTTCCTGAAGCCGTCCATGTCATTTGCTACACCTTATTTTACATTATTTTAAATTGTAACTTCTTTAAATAATCAAAGCTTGACAACTTTTACGTTGTAAATAAAGTAACAATAATATCCATTAAACAATAAACGTTGAATTCTTTTACATAAAACCAATACAATTTCCTTCTTAGCTTTGATTGGTACGGCCAGTAGCCTTACACCAATGTGCTTTCTGATAAATAAATAAACAACAAAAGTAACTATTATACACTTACTGCTTACTGCTGTCATCGTTCAATGTGTTTTGTGTAGAGGAAATGATGATATGATGCGTAACTATAAATACTGATAATTTAAATTTACTACATCTTTTAAACAAATAAAGTTACAGAGTTGATATTTACAACATTTTCCATTTTAGAGATGCACATGAAATGTCGATCGTTAAGATCCAGCAAAGCGTTCAGATTTTAGCATTCAGGACTTTGTTACAAAACTTGTTAATTTCACTTTAACAGTAAATCCTAAACTATTATAGATATGATCAATATTCAACTTTTATTGGGATCACCATGAAAATTTATGGAGGATGGCAGATTAAAATTATTGTGGCTTGATTCCCTGCATTACTACAGAATTAAAAAATTATCACAAATGTTTCCCTTTTATAGCCTACTTAGGTCCGCCACATTTAACACTGCTACGTTTCCTCGGCCACAAACGCCTCCTACTGGTTTTCCCTATGATGTAGGTTCTCGTCTGTTTCACTCGCACACTACGGCGCTTAGGCCTCAGTAATCAATAGACGCCTGAGAGCTTCACCCTCTCGTGGTGAATCTGCGCCTTTTGTGGCACGCGGTCCTGGACGACAGGGTTCATTCCACAATTCCTGTAGTCTGACTACTTCGGCTACATATTAAAATGAGAGCGCAGTGTTCGTTAACGCACAATGTCTTTCCATGGATTATATGATATTTGCAAATTAACTGCGTGCCCTAAATGTCTGAATAATTTTACCTGTCCTGAAAATGAGTAATTGTGTAAGTATCTAATAAATTCAATTTCTAAACTTAATTAATTTGTACATGATTTGTGACAAGATTTCTGCTTGATTTGATTTAAGTTACTCTTTATTGGTGTGTAGTAGAGTAATGCAAGAGACAGCACTGACAAGATTTTAACGATAGCAGTACATTTAAATTTCAGCAGAATATTTGTCCCTGTGTACTTGACTACGTTAGTTGCACCATGGAACATGTCTTCATATTTGGAAAAACCTTAATTTTCCGGAGTGATATTTGATATTTCGGAAAAATGTTTGCGACACATAAAAAGTGAATGTCATCATTTAAAAGTTGAATGAGAAAATGTATTAAACTTCTATTACCATGCTGGCTAAAGGTGAAAGTCTGGAACGTATTCCAAACTACAATAGTCACTCCTACACGATAGATCCTTTTAGACATTACATATAAAATAACCGATCCTCCTAAATTAATGGTCGTACCGGACAAATGCACCAGATCTTCCGAGACTCCGTCTTCTACATGAACGTATAAACAATTTTAACATACACGTAAGGCTACAAACTATTACTTTGCAAAGATATGTCTTTACTACGGCATTTCTTTAAGTGCATCCACAAACGAACTTAGGGTGCATTTACAAATACGTTCAGGGATCAATATTTTCATTACCAATTCACAAATATTCGATACACTTTACATAGGGCATATACAATACATCCAGAAAACAGTCAGACTCGTCGTGTACTTTTGCTACCATGTCTGGAATGACGGAGTTCACTGCCGTTGTTTTGCGTTACCGTAGTTCGCATAAAGATGCTCGAACGTGAAATCATACTAATCCCTTTGAACGGCCCTGTGTAATGAAATGAAATAATGTGACATTACAGTGCACAGTATTCCCAAAGTAGGTGAGTGCAAGTGATATTCTTCTACATGTCTTGTGTAAAAGCACCACTTCCAAACTGTGTTTCGTATCACCACCTATGAAATAACAATAAAGAGCCACACTAGCCATCAATATTGTTCTCCTTAATGTAAGAATTAGGATCTTCATTGAGGAACATCAGTGAGGAAATGCCACTCTGGCTGTTCAGATCAAGGATTTCCCGCAGTTTCCCTAAACGACATAAGATGACGAGCAGTCTCCTTCCCTGCTCTTGCTCCTTACTGTGCCGTGCTCTGCTGACTTCCATCAAGGCCTCTGCCTTCTTCCATCCTGTGATGACGTCATCGTCGACGTATTATGCTGTAGTGTTACGTTTCCGCTCACTGGCCAGTAGCAACAAAGTTTTGTATAATTAAAGAGAGGTATTCCGTATCTATTTGGAACTTACTGACATTGTCTTTCGTCTCCCTAAGAAGCAGAACAGGTATCAGTGTAAGGTAAAGTTCCGTCAAATCAAATGGTTCAAATGGCTCTGAGCACTATGGGACTTAACATCTTGATGTTCTTAGGTTAGTTAGGTTTAAGTAGTTATAAGTTTTAGGGGACTGATGACCACTGCAGTTAAGTCCCATAGTGCACAGAACCATTTGAACCATTTGAACTTAACTTCTGAGGTCATCAGTCGCCTAGAACTCAGAACCAATTAAACCTAACTAACCTAAAGACATCACACACATCCAGGATTCGAACCTGCGACCGGAGCGGTCGCTCGGCTCCAGACTGTAGCGCCTAGAACCGCACGGCCACTACGGCCGGCTAACAAACTAGGGATTACGAAGGATTTGTCAATCTGTAATATGTGTTTAACTACGTAAATTCCTGCGGGACGTTCGAAACAAAAAGTACGTTGTGATTCCATGTTGATGTTACAAATTTTCAGTGATGATGGAGCAGGCTAAATGTATCAGTTTGAAGTAAAGGATCGTGGTCCATAAACGGTCGAGTCGAAAGTTACAAGCGAAAATCGTATTGATACCTATTTTGATACCTATGACATATGAATATGTGTACCTTTACTCTTGATGCTATGATTGTAGGATGTCCAACTTCAGAGGTGGCAATATAGAGTAAAACGTGATAAGTAGGCCCAGTAAACAGGGTCCGTAAATGCATAACTTATGAGCTGTGGGCACTTATCCATATTCGACATTGAAGCACATCTCTTCTACTGCTTCCCAAATTACTGAAGGACGTAATATGGACCAAAACAAATATCTAGTAACATGGGTTCTAAAATGCACACCTTATGACAATTGTGCATTTGTTGAGTAGAAGAGGTCTGTTTCGCAATATCGGAGATGAACAAGTGCTCATACACTATGTGATCAAAGGTATCCGGACACCCCCCAAAACATACATTTCTCATATTAAGTGCATTATGCTGCTACCTACTGTTAAGTGAGAGAGCAGAATGGGGCGCTTCGCGGAACTCACGGACTTCGAACTTGATCAGGTGATTGGGTGTCACTTGTGTCATCGTCTGTACGCGAGATTTCCACACTCCTAAACATCCCTAGGTCCACTATTTCCGTTGTTATAGTGAAGACGATACGTGAAGGGACACGTACAGCACAAAATCAAACAGACCTACCTCGTCTGTTTACTGAAAGAGACCACAGACAGTTGAATAGGATCGTAATGTGTAACAGACAGACATCTATCCAGACCATCACCCAGGAATTCCAAACCGCATCAGGACCCATAGCAAGTACTAAGACGGAATGTGAGAAAACTTGGATTTCATGGTAGAGCGGCTGCTTATAAACCACACATGACGCCGATAAATGCCGAACGACACGTCGCTTCGTGTAAGGAGGGTAAAAATGGACGAATGAACAGTGAAAAAATGTTGCGTGGAGTGACGAATCACGTTACACAACGTGGCGATCCGGTGGGAGGTTTTGAGTATGGCGAATGCCCGGTGAACGTCGTCTGCCAGCGTGTGTAGTACCAACAGTAAAATTCTGAGGTGGCGATGTTATGGTGTGGTCGTGTTTTTCATGGACGGGCTTGCACCCCTTGTTGTGTTGCGCGGCACTATCTCAGCACAGGCCTTCAATGATGTACTAAGCACCTTCTTGCTTCCCACTGTTGAAGATCAATTTGGAGATGATGATTGCATCTTTCAACACGATCGAGCACCTGTTCATAATGAACGGCCTGTGGTGCTGTGGTTACACGACATTAACATCAGTGTAACGGACTGTCCTATACTGAGTCTGGGATGTTTTGGAATATCGTGCCAGGCCTTATCGATCGACATCGGTACCTCTCCTCAGTGCAGCACTCCTTGAAAAATGGCCTGCCACTCCCCTAGAAACTTTCCAGCACCTAACTGAACGTATGCGTGCGGAAGTGGAAGCTGTCATCAGGGATAAGGGTGGGCCAACACCATATTAAATTCCAGCATTACCGATGGAGGGCGCCACGAATTTGTAAGTCATTTACAGCCCATGCCCGGATACTTTTGAACACATACTGTAGCTCTTGAGGTACGCACTTCAGAGCCAACGTTCACCAGACATTGTTTTCTTGCTTTTGTATATACTATCAGTTGCGAAAATCTCCTAATCTACAATTTTAGCAACAACAGTCATCGTATATGTATTCCACTGTCAGAGGCCGGCCGGGTTGGGGACTTTTCTCAGCTTGGGGACTGGGTGTTCCTGTTGTCTTCATCATTTCATCATCATCATTCGTGGCAGTGGATAGATTGGACTGTGTAAAACATCAGATTGTGAAAAAATTTGGACGTTGTACGGGCGCTGATGACCTTGCAGTTGAGTGACCCACAAACCAATCATCGTCAACTGTCAAAGGTATCAAAACGATTTTCACAAAAAATTTTCGATTCGTTCGTTTCGGGACGAGGGTATCTTTCCTCAAATTGATGTAATTACCGCTTTCCATCATCACTAAAATCTTGTACCATCGTCACAGAATCTGCCTATTTGTATACGCCAGATGGAAAATTGTGTGACATACAACACGTACAGGAAACAAAAGGGAAGATAAGAATGGTAAACCAGTAGGGTGTGTTTGGATTAAACTGGGCTATTTGTAACGCTGCTGTCTTTCCCCTCTATCGTCAAGCTATGTATCGAAGTAGCAATGAAGCTCCTCCTCTTAGATTCGTAGCAGAGAATCGTGTATCGTGCCCCATAGAGGAGTGATGACAAAATAAGAAATGGGAACTGCACCCAACGTGCTACGATTTTATGGGGACTTACATCACTCATGACATCCATAAGTGTTTTGATGCTGTTATATCACGGAACAGGGTGATTTGTCAACATTATTCATATGGTTCAACGAACAGTGTGTAATAACTTCTTCTGAGGAAAAAGAAATATGTAGAGAAAGCACACATCTGCTTTGTTTCTCATTATAGATCGTAATGGAAATATCTCCATCATTTCTGTTATTAGCTGGCTGATTCTAGCTGCAGAGGTGGGTGTGTGGAATGCTGTAATATGGGTTCCCTTGTATTGTTGTAAAGGTAAAGTCATTAACGCTTACTGAACATGAACGTTGTTTATTATTTGGTGCATTTCACAGTGAACTCTGGCGACAGCAGTACAGGATCCCGTCGTGGTCAGTATGCTGCGGGTGTTGTCCCGAGTGGCGGAATGTTGAGAAAGTAGCGTGCCAGCTCTCGTGAAGTAAGACTAACGGCTGTTGTCCGTCGTGGTGGCTGGCGGAAACGTGTCACCTCCCGGAGCCGCACTCAGAGCCCTCAGAGACCAGCTGGAATGTCACGCGATGCCAACTGTTGGGCGTCTTTGTCGCAGCGAATACAGTTGAAAGTCGGGAACTATCGAGGCTAGCTGCAGACTCGTAGAACAACGGCTCTGCCTAGATGGTGACGTTGCTGGATGAGGGTGGATTAATAATTCAAGTTATTGATTACAGCGATGTGAACCTGTAAGATCTTTTTCAGGAAAGCTTACAACAATTGGATCTGGTTATGAGTGCGAGTGTGCGTTATATCTGTGATGTTTGACTCTTTGATCATCTTTCACCATCATAACCACAGGCTATCTTGACTCGTGCAGACAAGCGTGGCGGTTTCCATATTCTCTGTCTTCTCTACTGTGTTATCAATGAACGCTGTCTCTCTATATCTCTCGCTGACCTTAGCGGTCTTGTCTGAACTACATGACAGAAACACTCGTTCACAGTCTGAACTAAATCTTTTCTGTCCATCGTTCAGCCTCTTTCTCGAATTCCTTCTTAGTAGAGGAACCAGACTCTGGGATAATCTCCCGCATTATATTAGAGAACTTACTAACATCTCCAGCTTCAGAGAAAAGTTAATGATATATCTACTAAAACAACAACAATGATTGCTGTTGTCCCTGTACGCACTCGTCACTCCATACATTCTTTCCAAGCAGCTTTTTCTCATATTCCAGTGTTCTTAGCTTGTCCAGTCTTTTTGGCTGGTCCACTCTTCTTAAAATTTCCTTTCCCCAAATCTCGCTGTATCAGAATACATCTGTTTTCTACATGTATAAATTATAAATTGTTTTTATACCTCTTACTATTGTTATTAATATTATTATTATAATAATAATAATAATAATTATTATTATTATTATTGTGACTTAAACTTCCTGGCAGATTAAAACTGTGTGTCAGACAGAGACTCGAACTCGGAACTCAGTATTCTTGAACGAACAGTGACAGAAGCCCTAACAACGGGATACTAACGTACTAGGACATACATTGATACTATGAAATAGTGCATTGATAATGGTTAGGCAGTAGCCGAAATCTAGATTTACTTAATAAAATCTGAAAGGAAAGGACGACTGATTTCTGTGCTCCATCATTTTGAAAGTCATATTACAGTCGTTGAATGCATCCACATTCATAATGGAAAGTTATTTGATAAAACAGCTCTTTATTCACTCAAAGTAATGAGTGCTATTGACAGGGGATCTCAAATTAATTCGATTTTTTTTAATTTCTGACATCGTTCTTCACAAGCGTCTTCTAACCAAATTGCATCCATCTCAGTTGTGCGACTGGATTCGTGATATCCTGTCAGTAAGGCCATACTTCGAAGTAAATGACGGAAAGCCCTCGAGTGAAACGGAAGTGACATCTGGCGGTCTCTAGAAAAAAAAGTAATATTTGTCGATCGCCATGGATCCTGATCTATATGAACGATTCAGGGGAGCAGCTTTGTTAGACTACTTCCAGGTGATGTTGTCATATACTGTCTCGTAAAGTTATCAGAAGATCAAAACCAACTGAAAAATTGGTTACAAAAATATCTGCATGGTGCGATAAGTGGAAATTTACTGTAAGTAATGAAAATTATGAAGTCATCCATTTGAGTAATAAATGGAATCCATTAAATTTTGGTTACGCGACAAATCACACAAATCTAAATGCCGTGAATTCAACTAAGTACTTAGGGGTTACCATTACCAAGAACATAAATTGAAACCATCACACAGATAATATTGGCAGAAAGCGTACCAAAGACGGCGATTTACTGGGAGCACACTTAGAAGATGCAACAGGTGTGCCTAAGAGACTGCATATTCTACGCTTGTCCGTCACCTTGCGAGTTGTCGCTGTGCGGTGTGGGATCTTCCTCTGAAATTTAAATCACCAACATTTTCCTCCGAATGCTGAAATAGCGCCATCTACGTAGGGAAAAGAGTTCCTGATAATAAAATAAGAGAAATCAGAGCTCGCAAGGAAAAATTTGCGTGTTTGTTCTCAAGCGATGTTCGATGATAGAGAAATACCATGCTAACTCACAAAGCGGGAGGTAGGTTTGTTTTGAGAGATTTTAACATACGATCACTGAAGAAAATGTGATGGAAAATAAGGGAACGGCAACTGCAAAAGTAACTGCAAAACAGAATGTCGCAGTAGGGAAACGTGTTAGCACAAAAACGACGCTAGCGGATGTCCAAAGAAGGAATTGTAGGACGAGCTGGAAGTCCAATACCATCCATTAGTGATTCTACATCTGCATCTACATCTGTATCATACTCCGCTAGCCACGTAATAGTATTTGGCGGAGGGTACTTTCGGTAGCACTATCTGATCCCTCCAATCTTGTTCCACTCTCGAATAGTGCGTGGGAAGAATGATTGTCGGTAAGCCTCTGTATTGGCTCTAATTTCTCGAATATTCTCCTAGTGGTCAATACGCGAGATGTATGTGGTGAAAGTAATGTTGCCTGACTCCTCCTGGAAAATACTGTCCCGAAATTTAAATAGTAAATCTTTCTGTGATGTACAAAGCCTCTCTTGTAACGTCTGCCAGTAGAGTTTGTTTAGCCTCTCTGTAACGCTCTCTCACCAGCTAAAAGATCCCGTGGCGAAACGCGCCGCTCTTCATTTGATCTTCTCTATCTCCTCTATCAGTCCTTCCTGATAGGGATCCCAGGTAGATGAACAATACTCAAGAATCGTGCGAACAAAATCCTTATAAGCCACTTCTTTCTGGATCTTCTCTATCTCCTCTATCAGTCCTTCCTGATAGGGATCCGAGGTAGATGAACAATACTCAAGAATCGTGCGAACAAGATCCTTATAAGCCACTTCTCTTTTGGATGAGTTACGTTTCCTTAAGATTCTTCCGATGAATCTGAGTCTGGTGTCTGCTTTTCCCACTATGTGTTTTATATGGCCATTCCACTTAAGGTCGCTCTGATAGTTACGCCTAGATATTTTACGACAGACGCTGTCTCCAGCTCTTTGTCATCAATAGTGTAACTGTACAGTAGTGGCTTTCTTTTGCTACGTATGCGCAATATGTAATTTTTATTTACGTTCAGGGTCAACCGCCAGTGTCTGCACCACTCATTAATTCTCTGCAGGTCGTTCTGCAAATTCTTACTATCTTCTGGCTTAGCTACTTTGGTATAGACAACTTCATCATCTGCGAATAGACTTAATGAGTATCCGACTCTTTCTGATAGATAATTTATACACATTGTAAACAGCAACGGTCCTACCTCACTTCACTATGGTACTACGGATATTGCCTTTACATCTGTCAAATGGCTAAAACATAAAATCGTGGTGCCTAAGTCATAACCCCTGGATTGTGGAGTAATGGAAGAAAGTCATTTCCTCTGATGTTTTGTTTCCCACTGTTTTCAACTTCTGGCCTAGTTTACGTGCCAATCGTGACACGAGGCTGGGAGCTGGTGATGATTTCGGCACCCATATCGCGGAATTCCATGAGCCCCATGTTTACTCTGCAAGGTTGCATTACTGCCAAAGATTACATCATTATTTTGACTTATCAGTTTCATCCCATGGAACCATGCTTGTTTCCGAATGGTGATACTGTGTTCCTAGACTACAGGACCCCCGTTCACACATTTCGCATCGTCCAGGTCTGGTCTTGTGAGGACGAGAATCAATTGTCGCATCTCCCATGGCCATGCAGTCATCTGACCTGAATATTCTTGAGCTTTTCTTGTGTGCTTTGGAGTAAAGAGTGCGTGATCCCTACCCACTATCATCATCGGCAGGAAGAATGGTGTAGATTCCCTTCAAAATCATACAGAACCTGTATAAATCCACTTCCAGACCACCGGAAGCCGTTTTGAATGCCAGCGGTATTCCTACAACGTGTTAAGGTAAAGTGTTGTGTTCCTGATGTTTCCATATTTTTGCATCGACTCCAGTTGGTTTGTAGAGAGCCACCTAACAAAACAAATTTCAACGACTGGACGAAAGCAGTTGTAAGTATCTGGATGTGATGCCAGTCGTCATCTGCTGAAGCCTCTGCTGGGCACTTCCCTCATTAAAATTGTGGTGTCACCGCCAGACACCACACTTGCTAGGTGGTAGCTTTTAAATCGGCCGCGGTCCGCTAGTATACGACGGACCCGCGGGTCGCCACTGTCAGTGATTTCAGACCGAGCGCCGCCACACGGCTGGTCTAGAGAGACTTTCTAGCACTCGCCCCAGTTGTACAGCCGACTTAGCCAGAGATGGATCGCTGACAACTACGCTCTCATTTGCCGAGACGATAGTTAGCATAGCCTTCAGCTACGTCATTTGCTACGACCTAGCAAGGCGCCATAGCATTTGATATTGAGATTATAACATGTACCGTCAAGAGCGATGTACACCAATTGTGGATTAAAGTTAAGTATTATATCAACTACGTACTTTATTTGCTATTATTAATTCCCTTAACTGTTCCAGTCCTCACGCCAGTCAGCGTGTAATTAAACGCGTGCATTACGACCTCCTCTAGCAACACAGTGTTGGCTCTTTTGCCAACACTTCAAAAATCATGGTAGAAATGAGTTCCTGGTCACAATGAAAGCGACGACGTTCTGACTTGCACTAAACAGTCAACTGCTCCGTATGGCTCTGCGAAGACGAAGTGACATCCGTTCGTCAAACATTTATGGTCGTTCCAGAAGGTGGTTTACGTATTTACTGACTTTGTCTCTGTGGGACTGAAATTTACGCTTAACCTCGGAAATCCGAATGCTTTTGAGACATCAGGAGAGTTAAAACTGATGTGTCTTACACCGATTATCATCCCACGTTCAAAGTCGGTTAACTCCTGACGTGCTCCCACGTTAACCAAATACGAAACATGCAAGTACAGTACGGTAAATGAAACATAGCTTCTGAGATGTTCCTTTTAAGTTGATTTTGTAACTAAGGAAGGAGGAGGCAAATAAAACATTGAGTTTAATCTGAGCACTGCCTCATTATCTTTGCATTATCCTCCTCGTCAGCTTCCTTGACTGTTGCATTAATAATTAAGATCAACGATTATACCACGGCCCATATAACAATAACCTAATGTCGTGCAACGGTTCAACGACTTATTAGCAAGCTTGACGGAGGGGGGGGGGGGGGAGGAGGAGAAATGTGGATATACCATTTGGATATACCATTCTGATGCGTAGAACATGGTTCAGTTTTCGCGTGATTATTTATTGAAAGCAATTCATGTACCTCTCCCACTGTTTCTTCTAATGCAAACCACGAAATGGGAAAAATCTCCGGAATGTTCGGCATCTTTTTGCATAAGCTGTGCAATACAGGTATAATTTACAATGTGAATCTTTATTTCTTAAGATGCAGTCATCTTCTTGAACACACATTGTGTTCAACTAAGGCCTTGTTATCCTCAGCCCACATGCATCACTGGATGTGGGTATGGAGGGGCATGTGGTCAGCACACCGCTCTCCCTGCCGTATGTCAGTTTCCAAGACCTGAGCTGCTACTTTTCAATGAAATAGCTCCTCAGATTGCCTCACAAGGGCTTGCCAACAGCGCTCGGCAGACCGGGTGGTCACCCTACAGCGTTTAACCTGGAAGATCTGATAGGAACCGGTCTTACCACTGCGCCAAGGACGTTGACATTAACAAACAATGTGCACTTAAAACTTCAGGGCTGATAGGCCGTGCTCGATGTGTAAAACTCTCCCCTGAAGTTTCGTCTCGGAATGTAGTTCGCCACTTTATCTCGGATAATGTCTCCCGCAGTCGGAGACGAAACGTCAGGGGAAAGTTTTACACACCGACCGCGGCCTATTGGCCCGGAAGTTTTAAGTGAAGACAATATCGGCCGTGAAAGCATACACTGTATGATCAAACATTCAGCAATTATAATTAGAACATTTAAACATCTAGGATAGGTACCTTTGACACAAGAATTCAGTTTCCAGCTAAAGGTAAAGGAGACGCACTAATGTGAAGAGGAACTCAGGTAATCGCTTGGAGTAAGAAGGAGAAAATACATGGTGATTCAAAAAGAATACCACAACTTTAGGAATTTAAAACTCTGCAACGACAAAAGGCTGGGCTAAGCACTATCTGTCGGCGAATTAAGGGAGCTATAAAGTTTCATTTAGTTGTACATTTGTTCGCTTGAGGCGCTGTTGACTAGGCGTCAGCGTCAGTTGATGCTAAGATGGCGACCGCTCAACAGAAAGCTTTTTGTGTTATTGAGTACGGCAGAAGTGAATCGACGACAGTTGTTCAGCGTGCATTTCGAACGAAGTATGGTGTTAAACCTCCTGATAGGTGGTGTATTAAACGTCGGTATAAACAGTTTACAGAGAATGGGTGTTTGTGCAAAGGGAAAAGTTCTGGACGGCCAAAGGTACTACTGTAACTGGACTACAGTATCTGGAGATGTTAGAGAATTGGCTGTTCCCTCAGCTCGAACAAGACGCACAACAATTCATATTTCAGCAGGATGGAGCGCCACCACATTGGCACTTATCTGTCCGTAACTACCTGAACGTCAACTACCCGAGGCGATGGATCGGCCGCCAGGCAGCCCGTGACAGAGCACTTCATCACTGGCATCCAAGAAGCCCTGATCTTACCCCCTGCGATTTTTTATTATGGGGGTATGTTAAGCAGCTATCCAAACTGTTACGCCTGATATGCTACAGAGAGTGTGGAACGAGTTGGAGTATCGGGTTGATATTGCTCGAGTGTCTGGAGGGGGCCATATTGAACATCTCTGAACTTGTTGTCGAGTGAAAAAAAACCTTTTTAAATACTCTTTGTAATGATGTATAACAGAATGTTATATTATGTTTCTTTCATTAAATACACATTTTTAAAGTTGTGGTATTCTTTTTGAATCACCCTGTATTGCTCTCTCGCTTTCCTCGCAGATACACCTGAGAAACATGCTTCTTTACTGACTACCATTCACTACCGTGTATGCACTGTCCTCCTCCGTACCTTAGTGTTCAGCGCTTATCTCGGCCATGTGGGGGACCAGGATTCAACTTCCGGTACTGGCGGGGATTTTTCCTTGCTGCGTGGATTGGAACGTGGTGCTGTCAGCATCGTAATGCCACATAAAGAGCAGCTTGACCGAGTAGTAACGACTCTAGGTCCCGCAAAGTGACTACAGCCGGAAGAGATGTGTACTGACCCCACGTCCCCCCATCCGTAGTCTAATGGAGCCATAGGCAGAGGGCGAAATGGCAGTCGTCCGGCACCGAAATGCCTCGGGCCTTGTGTGGACGGAGTTTACGTTTTGCTGTAAAAACTGGTGACAGAATACGGAAAAACACAAGGCTCAGAGCGGACGTAGCAGCTGAGGATGTTGTTGTAGTTGTGGTCTTCAGTCCTGAGACTGGTTTGATGCATATCTCCCTGCTACTCTATCCTGAGCAAGCTTCTTCATCTCCCAGTACTTACTGCAACATACATCCTTCTGAATCTGCTTAGTGTATTCACCTCTTGGACTCCCTCTACGAATTTTACCCTCCACGCTGCCTCCAATGCTAAATTTGTGATCCCTTGATGCCTCAGAACATGTCCTATCAACTGGTCCCTTCTTCTTGTCAAGTTGTGCCACAAACTCCTCTTCTCCCCAAATCTATTCAATACCTCCCCATTAGTTACGTGATCTACCCATCTAATCTTCAGCATTCTTCTGTAGCACCACATTTCGAAAGCTTCTATTCTCTTCTTGTCCAAACTGTTTATCGTCCATGTTTCACTTCCATACATGGCTACACTTCATACAAATACATTCAGAAACGATTTCCTGACACTTAAATCTATACTCGATGCTAACAAAGTTCTCTTCATCAGAAACGCTTTCCTTGCCATTGCCAGTCTACTTTTTATATCCTCTCTACTTCGACCATCAACAGTTAAAGTCTACAAATGATAGAAACGTAGGTTTGCCTTCCCTTAATCTTTCTTTTAAGATACGTCGTAGAGTCAGTATTGCCTCACGTGTTCCAATATTTCTACGGAATCCAAACTGATCTTCCCCGAGGTCGGGTTCTACCAGTTTTTCCATTCCTCTATAAAGAATTCGCGTTAGTATTTTCAACTGTGACTTATTTAACTGATACTTCGGTAATTTTCACGTCTGTCAACACCTGCTTCATTTGGGATTGGAATTATTATACTCTTCTTGAAATCTGAGGGGGGTTCGCCTGTCTCATACATCTTGCTCACCAGATGGTAGAGTTTTGTCAGGAATGGCTCTCCCAAGGCCGTCAATAGTTCTAATGGAATGTTGTCTACTCCCGGGGCCTTGTTTCCACTCAGGTCTTTCAGTGCTCTGTCAAACTCTTTACGCAGTACCGTATCTCCCATTTCATCTTCACCTACATCCTCTTCCATGTCCTTAATATTGTGCTTTGTCAAATGTTCATACAAGTGGTTCTCTTTTCTTCAAAGGTCTATTTAACTTTCCTGTAGGCAGTATCTATCTTACTGCTAGTGAGATAAGCCTCTTATTTACTTATTCAACTGATACTTCGGTAATTTTCACGTCTGTCAACACCTGCTTCATTTGGGATTGGAATTATTATACTCTTCTTGAAATCTGAGGGGGGTTCGCCTGTCTCATACATCTTGCTCACCAGATGGTAGAGTTTTGTCAGGAATGGCTCTCCCAAGGCCGTCAATAGTTCTAATGGAATGTTGTCTACTCCCGGGGCCTTGTTTCCACTCAGGTCTTTCAGTGCTCTGTCAAACTCTTTACGCAGTACCGTATCTCCCATTTCATCTTCACCTACATCCTCTTCCATGTCCTTAATATTGTGCTTTGTCAAATGTTCATACAAGTGGTTCTCTTTTCTTCAAAGGTCTATTTAACTTTCCTGTAGGCAGTATCTATCTTACTGCTAGTGAGATAAGCCTCTACAGCCTTACATTTGTCCTCTAGCCATCCCTGCTTAGCCAGTTTGCACTTCCTGTCGATCTCATTTTCGAGACGTTTGTATTCCTTTTTGCCTCCTTCATTTACTGTATTTTTATATTTTCTCCTTTCACCAATTAAATTGAAGATATCTTCTGTTACCCAAGGAGTTCTACTAGCCCTCGTCTTTTTACCAACTTGATCCTCTGCTGCCTTCACTACTTCATCCCTCAGAGCTACCCATTCTTCTTCTACTGTATTTCTTTCCCCCATTCGTGACAATTGTTCCCTTATGCTCTCCCTGAAACTCTGCACAACCTCTAGCTTAGTCAGTTTATCCAGGTCCCGTCTCCTTAAATTCCCACCTTTTTGCAGTTTCTTCAGTTTTAATGCACAGTTCATAGCCAATAGATTGTGGTCAGAGTCCACATCTGCCCCTGGAAATATCTTACAATTTAAAACCTGGATCATAAATCTCTGTCTTACCATTATATAATATATCTGATACCTTCTAGTATCTCCAGGCTTCTTTCATGTATACAACCTTCTTTTATGATTCTTGAACCAAGTGTTAGCTCTGAAAGTTATCCTCTGTGCCAAATTCTACCAGACGTCTTCCTCTTTCATTTCTTACCCTCAATCCATATTCACCTACTACGTTTCCTTCTCTCCCTTTTCCTACTCTCGATTTCCAGTCACCCATGACTATTAAATTTTCGTCTCCCTTCACTACCTGAATAATTTCTTTTATCTCATCATACATTTCATCAATTTTTTCATCATCTGCAGAGTTAGTTGGCATATAAACTTGTAAATGTAGTAGGCGTGGGCTTCATGTCTATCTTGGCCACAATATTGCGTTCACTATGCTGTCTGTAGTAGCTTACCCGCACTCCTACTTTTTTATTCACTATTAAACCTACTCCTGCATTACCCCTATTTGATTTTGTATTTATAACCCTGTATTCACCTGACCAAAAGTCTTTTTCCTCCTGCCACCGAACTTCACTAATTCCCACTCTATCTAACTTTAACCTACCATTTCCCTTTAAAAATTTTCTAGCCTACCTGACGGATTAAGGGATCTGACATCCCACGCTCCGATCAGTAGAACGGCAGTTTTCTTTCTCCTGATAACGGTGTCCTCTTGAGTAGTCCCCACCCGGAGATCCGAGTGGGGGACTATTTTATCTTGGGAATATTTTACCAAAGAGGACGCCATCGTCATTTAACCACACAGTAAAGCTACATGCCCTTGGGAAAAATTACGGCTGTAGTTTCCCCTTGCTTTCAGCCGTTCGCATTACCAGCACAGCAAGGCCGTTTTGGTTAGTGTTACTAGGCCAGATCAGTCAATCATCCAGACTGTTGCCCCTGCGACTACTGAAATGGCTGCTGCCCCTCTCAACAGATACCCCTCCGTTGTGGTTGCACCTACGGTATGGCCATCTGTATCGCTGAGGCACGCAAGCCTCCCCACCAACGGCAAGGTCCATGATTCATGGGGGGATACTGCTGTTAAATTCAAATTCTTTTTGAGGCCTAAGAATGACACCCAACGCCTACCCAACATGACTGATCTAACCAAGCGTAACCGGTCGCGAGAGAATTACAGCCCCAATTTGATACAACACCTTGCTCCCGAGAGAAAGCACAGATGCTATGGCGAGTGTGTTTGTCAGCTCACCTTGATCATGGCTGTTGATATACTTTCCGGGATGTCAGGTCGTGGTCCAAGAACTTTTCTGCTCCTTACGTTTCGTCCAGGACTGCGCTGGACTACCTCAGAGGCGCTGCTCCGCTGAGTCCAGCGCAGTCCTGGACGAAACGTAAGGAGCAGAAAAGTTCTTGGACCACGACCTCACATCCCGGAAAGTATATCAACAGCCATGTCACCCGGTCGTGAAAGCCATCATTCTACAATCACCTTGATCAGCCAGAAGCGCCAAGTACTCAACAATCCCTGTCGCCCGAAACACTCTAACAGGTGAGGTCATTCAGCTGTTCTCAGGACTGAGGGAAAGGTGAGATTCGTTAGATTTCAAAATGACCAATCAACCTCTCTCACTCCCATTCTTTTTCATCATTTTCTAAGACACTGTCCACCCCACACTCCTCCGAGCACGGCTCCTCTCTTCAAAATGAAGAATAGAAAAGGCTCTTTGAATTCGAAAACATGCAGTTACTCTCTCGCTCGATACTTCGCGTTTTTGTTTGTTTCTCACGCCCCAGTGGCTCTCTGTTACATCGAAGACGACACATTGCTGGAGCCGGTTCAATTTGAAATTTCTGGTCATCCCTTCGTTTGAGGCATAGTGTTTTCGTATCTCTCTCAGTCCCTGGCCCTCACTGTCGCCTCGAAGTATATGAGGTTGGGGGAGGGGGGGGGGGGGGGGTTCGTTAAATTTAAAACTCCGAACCGAACCGACATTCCCGCCTGTTCCGTTACTTGTTCCTTCTTTGCCACTACGAAAAGTTAATTTTAAAATACCCGTATAACGTTCTCAGTTGGCGAGAGATCAGGCCACCTTGCTGGCCGAGGCAGAGTTTGTCAAGGACAAAGACAAGCAGGAGCTCTCGCAGCGTTCTGATCCTCAGGATCCATTTCAAAGTAGGACTCATCACTGAATACAATTCTATTCCAGTCAATGACACCTCAGGGCTAGGACATGTCTGGTGACTCCCTGGACAGCGATGGGATAGCAAACTAACTGTCTGTTGTTGTTCGGCCTTACATCCAGGAGTGGTAGTCTGTCTTTCATAACAAGGCCTCTTTGGTTGTCATCCGCGGCACACCTACAGCACAGTTGTATGTCGACAATTTTCTACATCCCGTTTTGTTTCCCTTCATAGCAAGCCAACCTGCGTTTCGATTTCTGCAAAATAATGCTCTCTCGCACACGGAAAGCTTTTGTACTATTTGTCTTCGGGCTTACAAAAGCCCACTCTGGCCATCAAAGTTGCCGGGTCTCTCCACTGTTGAGTTCTTTCGAGCACTTAAGGCAGAGCCCTCTATCAGGTCGAGATTCTGACGACCTAATCCACCATTTGGTAAGAATTCAGCACGATGTCCCTCAGGAGGCGTTTAAGTCAGCGGCGCCATGCTGTAAGCCCAATAACATTGACACACTATTGTTTATGATTGCTTCTCGTTCTCAATTTACGTCGCATGCCCCCAACATTTGTTTTAAATAGCATATGTTGCAGAGCTTTCCTAAATACCACAATGCCAAAAAGGCAATTTCAGAAGTTTATCTGGTCTTAAATCCATATTTGATCCATTACTGTGTCACATTTACCCTCGTTAATCTAACTTTCTTTTTGTTGTACGTTTCGAATAACCAACGAGAGAAGTATGTGATATGAAAAAGGTGTTTCCGTAGAGCAGCATTTTCTTTCAGACGGACTTATAAAACTGATGCACCGTCTATGTTCTCTTCCCGAAAATGCTGAGAGCACATTTTGTCCTGTTTGGTCGGTTTAACAAACTTTCTTTCTTACAGCGCTCACCCACAGAGCTTTTTGAGCTGGATTAATAGGAAGCCTAAAGTCAAATTACAGAAATAAAATCTCTGCAGGAAAAATAGATAGCGTAACCAGAAGTACCACTTGAACGAGTCTATGTTATCGTTTTACACTTTAGACTATAGACTAAACAGAATTATCTATAGCACTTTTCGTCAAAACACTTCCACCGGAGTCTAATGTTTGGAGAAACTAACGTGGCGGAAGTTGTCTTCAAGTAGTGACGTCATCAGAACTCCCCTTGGTACAGCCCCTGGTTTATTGTATCTTTTATTAAAAAATTAAATTATATTGTTGCTACTGAAATGAGAAATGTTCTCTACATAAAATACAGTGAGTTTTTGTTAGTGTTGAACAATGAATACTGCATGTCAGCGTGAATTTTTGATATTATTGGTCATCCGTAATATCATACAGTTCAAGTGAAATAAAACATAGTGACAAATTGGTTACTGAAAATGCACAGTATACACCTGAGTTCTTAATTTTGTTGCCGAAGCATTTACTTTGAAGAGTGTTTCAACCTGTCCATCCTAACAAGAGGATTTAAACTAAAAGAGTGACTGATATTCTGACTACAGAAAATTACTGGAACGTGTGATATTTTTGATAAGTAATAGTTACGAATATTTGTGAGGTGCAGAGTGATATTTGAGAAGTGTGATTATTTTTACTCAGAATTATGATGAAAGATTATGTCACAGTTGCCTTAAATATTATCAAAGGCAAGAGAGAATGTTCTTTAAATAGTTGCTTCGGAGAAACGTCAGATATTCCGTCCAAGAGTCGACAGTTTACTGTTATCCTTCGATGATGCAATTATCGCAGAACAGTCGAGGGAGGTTACTTGAGCTGACTGGATACAAATATTGTGTCTTTTTTCTGAATGTCATTAACGTGACCAACCTAATCCGTCGCCTATCGTGTACTTAATGATTGAGACAGTGTGGATAGCGCCACATTCAAAAGGAATAAAGCTGCAACAGTGCAAACTGAACTAATAGATGTGAATAGGGCCGGTTCGAGATCATTTTTCAACACAACAACTTGTCATTTAACACCACTTTCCCCCTCCTTAGCTTCCCCTTTTCCCTTGCACGCTTCCACAAATCACTAATTGAACTCGGGTGCCCCTCTCAGCTTTGAGCTCCAAGTGGCCGCTACAGTTGTAGTATGTCCTGTATAAAAATCTATAGCTGTTGAGCCCCTGGCGAACATATCAGCTTGTCCGCCCAAGTGGCAGCTTCTGTCGCTTGTGCCGTAAACCAGCCCTGGAAGTGCATGGCGACAAGGCACAAAGTGGGAAGAAAGCTCAAACGTGTTTGCAGTGTGCTCTGAATGACAAAGAGCGCAATAGCGGACCATATCTCTATGAGGATCTGGGAATCGCAGCTGAATTGTAGTCCCTCGTGCTCAAAGGCTATGATATCACAATCGACACGATAGTGGTTAAATTGAAAATCAGTCAGAGAACAGTCTTCAACATTCAGCACGACCTTCTGAACATGACGAATTTGCTGATGAAATCTATCAACAAGACCCACAAACCGAATCAACAATGGCGCGTTTACAGTTTTCTGAACATGACAAGTTCGCTTTTGAAATCAATAAAAAAGACCGACAAACCGAGGCAACAATGGCACCTTTGCAGTTGTCAGGTCAATCCAGACCTCTTTAGTTTTATAAGCTATCTAATCAGTACTGACGTGCGCTGCATGTGTTACTCTGACCACGAGAAAAAAGGAGAAATGCTATCAGTGGGAAGATGTCAATTCACCACAGTCGAAAAATGTGCAGACCAACCACCATCAAGAATGTGATACAGTTTTTGGGACCACCGTGAGTAATGAACAGATTATGTTCGTCAGGGATACACTCAAGTGAAAAAAGTCATGGTTAGTGAGATTCACATACAGGGTGTTACGGAAAGGTACGGCCAAACTTTCAGGAAACATTCCTCACACACAAATACAGAAAAGATGTTATGTGGACATGTGTCCGGAAACGCTTAATTTCCATGTTAGAGCTCATTTTGTTTCATCAGTATGTACTGTACTTCCTCGATTCAGCGCCAGTTGGCCCAATTGAAGGAAGGTAATGTTGACTTCGGTGCTTGTGTTGACATGCGACTCATTGCTCTACAGTACTAGCATCAAGCACATCAGTACGTAGCATCAGCAGGTTAGTGTTCATCACGAACGTGGTTTTGCAGTCAGTGCAATGTTTACAAATGCGGGGTTGGCAGATGCCAATTTGATGTATGGATTAGCACGGGGCTATAGCCGTGGCGCGGTACGTTTGTATCGAGACAGATTTCCAGAACGAAGGTGTCCCAACATGAAGACGTTCGAAGCAATTGATCGGCGTCTTAGGGAGCACGGAACATTCCAGCCTACGACTCGCGACTGGGGAAGACCTAGAACGACGAGGACACCTGCAATGGACGAGGCAATTCTTCGTGCAGTTGATGATAACCATAACGTCAGCGTCAGAGAAGTTGCTGCTGTACAAGGTAACGTTGACCACGTCACTGTATGGAGAGTGCTACGGGAGAATCAGTTGTTTCGGTACCATGTACAGCGTGTGCAGGCACTATCAGCAGCTGATTGGCCTCCACGGGTACACTTCTGCGAATGGTTCATCCAACAATGTGTCAATCCTCATTTCAGTGCAAATGTTCTCTTCACGGACGAGGCTTCATTCCAACGTGATCAAATTGTAAATTTCCACAATCAACATGTGTGGGCTGACGAGAATCCGCACGCAATTGTGCAAACACGTCATCAACACAGATTTTCTGTGAACGTTTGGGCAGGCATTGTTGGTGTTGTCTTGATTGGGCCCCATGTTCTTCCACCTACGCTCAATGGAGCACGTTATCGTGATTTCATACGGGATACTCTACCTGTGCTGCTAGAACATGTGCCTTTACAAGTACGACACAACGTGCGGTTCATGCACGATGGAGCTCCTGCACATTTCAGTCGAAGTGTTCGTACGCTTCTCAACAATAGATTCGGTGACCGATGGATTGGTAGAGGCGGACCAATTCCATAGCATCCACGCTCTACTGACCTCAACCCTCTTGACTTTCATTTATGGGGGCATTTGAAAGCTCTTGTCTATGCAACCCCGGTACCAAATGTAGAGACTCTTCGTGCTCGTATTGTGGACGGCTATGATACAATACGCCATTCTCCAGGGCTGCATCAGCGCATCAGGGATTCCATGCGGAGTGTGGATGCATGTATCCTCACTAACAGAGGATATTATGAACATTTCCTTTAACAAAGTGTCTGAAGTCACGCTGGTACGTTCTGTTGCTGTGTGTTTCCATTCCATAATTAATGTGATTTGAAGAGATGTAATAGAATGAGCTCTAACATGGAAAGTAAGCGTTTCCGGACACATGTCCACATAACATATTTTCTATCTTTGTGTGTGAGGAATGTTTCCTGAAAGTTTGGCCGTATCTTTTTGTAACACCCTGTATACGCATGGCGGTAGTATTGCGCAGTCAGGCTATAAAAGACAGTGCATTGGCAGAGCTGAGATTTGAACTCAGGAGCATCATGTGAAAAATTTTCCGAAGTAGTTATAATAGCTCCACGCAAATTAACAGAGTATGAACGCGCATTGTTACTTGGAGCTAGACGCATGAGACATTTCCTTTTGAAAATCGTTAGAGAATTCCACAGTCCGAGATCCACAGTGTCAACCGTGTGTCGAGATAAACCAGATTTCAACACCACCTCTCACCACAGACAATGCAGTGGCCGACGGCCTTCATTTAACGACACCGAGAACAGCGGTATTCTCGTAGATTTGTCGGTGCTAACAGACAAGCAACATTCCATGAAATGACAGCAGAAATCGATGAGGGGCGCATTACGATCCTATCCGTTAGGGCAGCATTGCGAAATCCGACGTTAATGTATTATGGTGGACGACCCGACGCCTTTGTTAACGTAAGTCGCGATTCCAGTTGGTAAGTGCTGATGGTAGGCGTCGAGTGTGGTCAGACATCACAAATCCATTGGCCCAAGCTGTCAACAAGGCATCAGACAAGCTGGTGATGGCTCCATAATGGTGTAGGCTAAGTTTGGATGAAATAGATTGTGTCCTCTGGTCCGCCTGAAGCATCATTGACTGTAAATGGCTATGTTCGACAACTACGAGACCGTTTGCAGCCATCCATGGACTTCATGTTCCCAATCACGGATGCAATTTTTATAGATGACAATGCACCATGTTGCCGGATCTCATATGCTCACGACTGGTGCGAAGAACATGCTAGAGCAAATGATTTGGCCACCCAGATCTTCCGACATGAATCTCATCCAACATTTACGGGACACATCGAAAGGTTAGTTCGTGCGCAAAATCCTGCAGCGGGAACACTTTCGCGATTATGGAGAGTTATAGAGGCAGGATGGCTCAATATCTCTGCAGGTGACATCCAACGTCTAAATCGAGTTTCTGCATTGCGACTGGCAAAAGGAGGTTCGACACGATATTAGGAGGAATCCTGTGACTCGTGTCACCACAGTGTCATTCGTCACATGACGAATGAGCATGCTAAGTAAATCTCACGAGGTTACGGTAGGCTATCTAGTTGTAGAAGGAGCTTTTTTTTTGTTTTTTTGTTTGTTTGTTTTTTCCACGGAGACGCTCCACGTCAGTCTGCGCAGGACACAGTTATAAATGCTGCTTCTTCAGGCGAATAGAACACTGGGATACACGGTGCTTCTTTGGGAAATGAATTTTTGACTTGCTCCCTTTATCCTCCTTACATGCAATCAACGACTTCCTCCTGTCTCCTCACGTTAAGATATCATAACTGAGACATTTCCTGAAAGATACAAAGATGGTTCCCAAGGTGTGCTAGTTTCTGAACATCCTAAATCCGGACTCCAGCAACGTCTGTGCTAAGTCATCCTTCGTTGGTCAAAATGTGTAGCACGAAGGCTGAACGTGTAGTGTAGCAGAACACAAAATTACGTGGACGTAACTTCGTTTTTAAGGAGATAGTTTTACTCTTCATATTGTTCGGGTAACATCAATGTAGAGTTATGCAATGCTCAGAGACGCTTTAGTCGGCCCGGGGCTTTCTCCTGCATTACTCATAAATATTGGAACATATCTAACGGTGTTGCATCACGAATGTATGAAGACGGGCTCGGTGCGTCGAAGAGGAAAACTTGTGGCAATATACTGGTCTATCTTCACACCATGGCACTCGCGTTGTGTCGCTGTCCTGAATGGTTGCCGTAACCAGGGACTCTTTGGCACACAGCATACGTCGGCATGCGTGACATCTGCTATAGCAACAATATAGCAAACACGTTTTAAAGAGAGTAGCATCAAGCTACTGGTATTCATATATGTAGCATGAGAGTGACATAATATAAATTTAAAATATAAGAAACAATGGCATTCATTGGCCAGCAAGTATTGAATATTACAAAACTTTTTCCATCATTCAAGTGGCGTCCGACCTGGATGTGCATGCTTCGAAGCGACGGGTCATCGACTTTGAACTGAAGGCACACTAACCATCGAGCCAGTCGGCCAAACGGCAGGGCCAGCCACCGCCAGACAGCCACCAGTCGATGGTTGACTCCCTGGCTATCTAGATCCTTCACTTGCAACAGCTCAGTGTGAAAAGCCAACCTACTAATGGAGACTATAGTGGTGGCTCGAGGCGTGCGACAGCAAAGGGTTGAATTTATCCTCTTCCCGCCTTGCTGTTTTTCATTATGTCAGATGTAGATTCGGTCGTGGTACCCCGGAAAGGCCCAAGGAATGAACTGATGACACCAGTTGTGTGTGAACAGTATAAACCATCAGTTAATGTAGCCCCATGTACCCAATCACACAATGTGGTATGCTGAGTGTGACGGCAAAGGCGACATTGCACCGGCAGTGTAAAGCTGACGCAAGGAAGACCGTGAGTGTATGTGTGTATTGAACTGAAAACCTAGAAACAACAGAGAGGCTTCGTCCCACCGTACTCCTCAGTGGTTCGTAGCCCCACAACAGGCCACAGCAGTCCACCCACCCCACCACCGCCCCAAACTGTTCGGCCCAAAGTGGAACCCCCCTCCCCCTCTCCCCAGGAACGTCTTATACCAGACGAGTGCAACCGCAAATGTCTGCGTGGTAATTACGGTGTACGCGAACTAGGAGACAGTGTTTGTGCAGCAATCGCTCACATAGTGTAACTGAGGCGGAATAATGGGAACCAACCCGCATTCGCCGAAACAGGTGGAAAACCGCCTTAACAACCATCCACAGGCTGGCCGGCACACCGGACTTTAATCCGCCGGGTGGATTCGTGCCGGGAAGCAGCGAGTTAGACTGCGCGGCTAGCCGGGCGGGCTAGACTGTGGGTGTGGGATGCGCTAATCATAGCAGCGGACGGAATCCTTCTACACCACTTCACTGGCCATGTCTGTGAGTGGAGAGCTGTCTTCTAGCACCACCTGATGGAATTCTGAGTCGTACTACGAACTGCTGGGTGTAGTAAAGGATTTATACAGCTTCTGAGCGGCTTCTGACTCAACGTAACCCACCATCCTTCACCAGAGCGTACCCACACCACATCCACAGCAGATTATCGAACGCGACGCCGACAGTCCCAAAGTAGCACAGAGGACATTAAGTTCACTTCGTGCTTTTTAATTTCGTTTCGAGCAATGTGGTGTGGCATTCGGATACCACGTCATGAAAAAGTAAGATATATTAACCAAAAACCCAAACACCAAGCTTCATATGGGGGCTGACCAAACGTATCCAAACACCTCAGCGTGACTCGGATTTCACCACTCCATGTCACCAGTATAAAGAAGGCGGGGAACCGCGCGACTGCAACGGTCGCAGGTTCGAATCCTGCCTCGGGTTTCGATGTGCGTGATGTCCTTAGGTTAGTTAGGTTTAAGTAGTTCTAAGTTCTAGGGGACGGATGACCTCAGATGTTAAGTCCCATAGTGCTCAGAGCCATTTGAACCATTTGAAGGCGGGGAGTGGTCAGTAGAGAAACAATGACAGCATAATGGATCCTTCAGAACTCCGTAACTTCGAACATGGACTAATCATCGAACGTCACTGTGTTCGACTTTTGGTGACGTGATTGCGAAACGTGAAGAATAAACTCCAGCTACACCAAGATCATGTAGACACCGATTGCAGAGGATGGCTGTAAAATATTGCATGAAATCAGCGCAAGGAATCACTCTTCAGTTCCACACTGCTGCCAGCAGTTCAGTAAGCGAAATGAATGTGCGTTGGAAGTTGAAAGGAATGAAAAAAAGAGGTCGAGCAGCTTCTGATACGCCATACACTTTAGGAGGCAGTGCTAAACGGTCCTTGAGGTGGTGCACAGAGTATTCGTTTACTTAGCTTGTGGCGATACAAACCAAACTGCAGCTAAAATTCAAGTATTGCACAGTTTAACAAACTCAACAGAATTATGCCACTAAATCTACAAATTAATATCTAAATTTTTAACCGATCCAAATGCTGCCTCTGTCAAATGCTGCCTCTGTCACGTCGAAGAAATATCCTAGATTTCCAGGGAAGGCTCGTCTACTGACGGTCTGATCTTCATTGCCACAGCCACATTCAGAAAATGTATGCTCTCTGCATTGGTGGAGGTTTTCTGCACAGATGCCGTGGCTTGTAGGGGCCCTTTTAATTGTTTTCGAAGCACGCCGTAGCAATTACATGCTGGCTGGTCTTGTGCCAATTCTTATGGGAGTATATTGTTCTTATGTACATCTACACGGATACTCTGCAAATCACATTTAAGTGCCTCAATTGTTTCAATCTCGTACAGCGCGGGGAAAGAACGAACACCTATGTCTTTCCGTACGAGCTGTGATTTCCCTTATCGTTCCTCCTTATGTAGGACGGTGCCAACAAAATATTTTCGCATTCGGAGGAGAAATTTGCTGATTGGAATTTCGTAAGAAGATACCGTCGCAACGAAAAACGCCTTTCTTTTAATGATGACCAGCCCCAATCCTGTATCATTTATGTGACACTCTCTCCCATATTTCATGATAATACAAAACGTACCACCTTTCTTTCAACTTTTTCGATGTACTCTGTCAGTCCTATCTGGTAAGTATACTACACCGCGCAGCAGAATTCTAAAATAGGACAGACAAGCGTAGTAGATCTGTTACATTTTCTAAGTGTGCTGCTAATAAAACGCAGTCTCTGGTTAGCTTTCCCCACAACATTTTCTATGTGTTCCTTCCAATTTAAGTTGTTCGTAATTGTGTATAAATACGGAATCGATCTGAAATCCCTTGTCAATAACACTCAACACTTCATGTGAATAAAGAGGTAGTTGTGTTTCACAGGAACGATGATTTCTAAACCCACGTTGACTGTGTGTCAATAGACAGTTTTCTTCGAGGAAATTCATAATGTTCTAACAACATATAAGTTCCACAATCCTGCTGCATGTGGACGTTAACGAAATGCGCCTGTAATTAAGTGGGTTACGCCTACTACGTTTCTTGAATATTGGAGCGACCTGTGCAACTTTCCAGTCTTTGGCTACGAATCTTTCGAAGAGCGAACTGTTATATATGATTGTTAAATATGGAGCTAATGCATCAGCATACTACCATAGGAACCTAATTGGTATACGGTCTGGACCAGAAGATTTGCTTTTGTTTAGTGATTTAAGTTGCTTCACTACTCCGAGGATATTTACTTCTACGTCACCCATGTTGCCAGCTGGTCTCGATTCGTATTCTGGAATATTTACTTCGTCTTATTTTGTGAAGGCATTTCGGAAAGCTGTGTTTAGTAACTTTGCTTTGGCAACACTGTCTTCGACAGTATCTCCGTTGCTATCGGGCAGAGAGGGCATTGATTGTTTCTTGCCGCTAACATACTTCACATACGACCGAATCTCTTTGCATTTTTCTTTGGATTTTCTGCCAGGTGTCGAGACAAAGTTTCGTTGTGGAAACTGTTAGAAGCATCTCGCATTGAAGTCCGCGCTAAATTTCGAGCTTCTGTAAAAGATCGCCAATCTTGGGGATTTTGCGTCTGTTTAAAATTGGCACCTTTGTTTCGTTGTTTCTGCAACACTGTTCTAACCCGTTTTGTGTACCAAGGAGGATCAGCTCCGTCGTTTGTTAACATATTTGGTATAAATCTCTCAACTGCTGCCGACACTATTTCTTTGAATTCAAGCCACATCTGGTCTACACTCATTAATTTTGGAATGAGTAGAGATTGTTCCTCAGGAAGGCGTCAAGTGAATTTTTATCGGCTTTTTTGAATAGGTATATTTTTCATTTATTTTTGGAGGATTTGGGGATGACAATATTCAGCCTCGCTACGACAACACTGTGTTCACTAATCCCTTTATCGATTTTGATGCTTGTTATTAACTCAGGATTATTTGTTGCTAAGAGGTCTAGTGTGTTTTCACAACCATTTGCTATTCGCGTGGGCTCATGAACTGACTGCTCGGAATAATTTTCAGAGAACGCGTTTAGCACAATTTCGGATGATATGTTATGCGTAACTCCGAAATTAAACATGTATTTTCGCCAACATATCGAGGGTAAATTAAAGTCACCACCAACTATAATCGTTATGAGTCGGGTACGTGTTTGAAATCAGACTCAAGTTTTCTTTTAACCTTTCAGTAACTGTATAATCTGAATTGGGTCGTCGGTAAAAGGAGACGATTATTATTTCATTCCGGTTGCCAACAGTGTCCTCTGCCTATACTAACTCAGAGGAAGTATTTACTTCAATTTCGCGACAAGTTAAACTACTTCTAACAGCAACAAACACGTCACCGATACCCGTATCTAGCCTATAATGTCGGAACACCGTTAGGTTCTTCACAAAAATTTCGGCTGAGAGTGTATGATTCCACTTTTATGGCTATTTCCTAATCAAGCTGAAATCCACTGCGTGTAGTGATTTTGCCTATATGGTACGTCACTCTTTGGACTTTAATCGACCCATTTTAAGCGCAGGCACATCTGAATGGATTGGGAGCTGAGGAATTTTAATTAATTTTTCATATGTTTGAGAATGGCATTCTGTCTTCGGACATCTCTTGCTGCAATGTGGCTTAGAGTTGGTACTCAGCAAGACGAGTAGATCTTCTGCACTCTGTTATTTCCTCATTGCTATATGTAGCTCAAAATCGTTTTTTAGCACATGTGAACTACTAAACGGCGTTAGAGCACAGTATTCGGCAGCAGAGGGTATGAGTCTACAGGAATAAGTTCTTAGTGTTGTAGCACCACTTGAGCTACTACTCAGATTCTGTGCGATATTATTATGCGATTTCAGCTTTGCTTCGGTACTGTCTTTGTGTTTCTGTTACGACAACGTTCTGTCAAGAGCTATGCCGAAATGTTTTGGGAAGTCTTGGGATAGAATACTTGACCGATAAAGGTGACATGTAGCTTTGCACTGGCTATTCTGTTATTAAGAAGAAAGCAGCTAACTTCAATTTTAGTTGGAACTGGTGTTAATCTCCACTTCTTGAAGTATTCATGGATTGTACATGCAGAGAGTATCGCTTCATCAGCTTCAAGGCTTCTCTGCTGAGTGACCAAAGTCTAATTGTCCACATAAATGACTTCCTCGACTGTCTTACAGGGAGAGCTCATGTACATAAGTTGAACAGAACCGGTACGAAACCTGAACCCTGAGGAAGAACTTTATTTAGTTTCTTCTGTCTACTTCACCGCTTTCTGAAACTGAATAGACTGCCCAGAGTCCCGACGTGTACCCACTGTAACACCTTTCAGATGAGTTAAAGCAGTGACTTCGCTCCAGATCCCAGGGTCCAACTTCACAACCGTCTCAGGTTTTGGCTGTTCAGGATGAATGGGCTGCCATTCCCTCACGACAGGCACTTCATTAGAAGTGTCGCCAGCTGAGTTCAAGCAGTCATAAATGCGAAGGGTTGGCGTGTACCTTATTAGTCTATACTAATATTTATCCGGATACTTATGGTTATACAGTTCATTTCCTGAGGTGTTTGTGATTTATACCGTTATTTATCCATGAATCAACCAGCCGCATGCAAGTTCTTTGAAAATTTTCCCGGTAGCCTCGTTTGTCCTCAGTTAAATAGAAGCCCATGTCGATAGTAGATTGCTGCATTTTATGTCATCATATTGAAGAGGTAAGCCCCACTGCACTAGCCTGTATCTTTTTTTTCAACAGGTACCATATATTAACAGCGAATTCTTGTATGTCTCATGCAGATAAAATACTTATCTTCCGCTTTAATTTTATTGGATGTGTACTATCATCAACCTATCTATAATGCATGTGCTAATATTTATGAATGTCGGACAGTATTTACGAAAAATTCAACAAAGCTCATACAAGGCATGTGGCAGTAGGGAATATATGATAGCCAGAGCTGTTTAAAGTGGTTAACGTAGCGACCCTCATTTTGTGCTGTTTTTTTTTTGTCATCTGTCCTCTGATTGCTTCTCTTTGGCTCGTTTCCACTTCCTCTCCAACCAGTTACAACCTCTTCATCTCGATGTAGCACTTACTCCTGACGTCCTCCATTATTTGTTATATCCCAATATCAAACTACATAATTTTCAACAACTCTCTACGACCACAGTGCCCGCTCACTTAGCTGAGTGGTCAGTCCACTCGAGGACTGATTGTTGTCTTCATCATCATTTCATTATCACTGACAGGCAGGACGTTCAATGTGACGTCAACTGAAAACACTTGCAAGTATGGGATCGACCTTCCCCAATTTGGGGAAGGGATCATTTAATTTCATTCAGCACCACAGCTCAGATGTTTCCGTTCTCTTTTCTTCCAGGTTCTCCTTAGTCTATGACTCACTTAAGTATATTGCATCTCACAAGTACATATTCAGGTATTAAGGCGAAAGTTTACGGTAATTCTAGAAAAGAGCTTTTGTTTTGTAAAGCTCCCTTGAGTCTGCTAGTCTGCCTTTTATTTACTTATTGATTTGTTTGTCATGGATCATTATGATTCCTAGGTAGGAGAATTCCTTCGTCTATCTCGTTGTCCCTACTTTTATTAAGTTTCTCGCTAATCTCTTTTCTACAACTTCTCATGACGCTCATCATTCCTTCGTTTACTCTCAGTCTGTATTCTGTACTCCGCAGACTATTAATTTCATTCAGTGTGACGTGTAATTCATATTCGCTTCTACAGAGGGTAGCACTGACATCAGCGAATCTTCACAGAATTTTAATCCCAAACCTAAAACTACCGTTTATTTCCGTCCTGCCTCTTCAATATACAGATTATGGAAGAAATACATCATCGCTGCCTTACTACCTTTTCATTCAGCACCACAGTTCGGATGTTTCAGTTCCTACCTTTTCAATATTGCCGCTTAGTTCTTGGTCTTCAATGTCTATTGTTACCACTTAGCTTTCTTGTGTTACTTGTCTTTCTCTATAGCACACTCCTATTCTCCTCATTACGCCTGAAAAAAGTTTTTCGTAGGAGGGCCTGGAAAATGTGTGAAACATTAAAGGTGTAGATACACAGCAGATTTCCCTCCGATGGAAAGTTACGGTAGCATTTCGTACCTGCAGACGAGAGAATGAATAAATAATAACGTACAGCTCAATATCAAAGGTCCTTTTTTTCGGTCAATGCATGTCCAATGGAGATCACTAACGAAGCCTCCCTCATTATATTTGACACATTTACCGGCTATTTTTGCATGATCGAGTGCGATTGTTAATAAGCGTTACATCATAACTTTTCTCGTTCGGCTTTTCATTATATTTGACACATTTACCGGCTATTTTTGCATGATCGAGTGCGACTGTTAATAAGCTTTACATCATAACTTTTCTCGTTCGGCTTTTCGAATCTCGTTAGAAAAACTTATACCATTCCATTTTAAAAACAATATCACACCTAACTGAAAGAACAGGAGAAAATTGTCACGCCTATTCAGTGACAGTCGGTTCAAAACCAGACCGGAAATACTGAAGTTACTGAATGCAGGTCCATCACAACCTCATTACGAGCGAATATTGCAAAGGGAATTGCATGCAATGGAAATTTGAATTTGGTACCTCACAGTTAGCCATTGCTCACAGCGCCACACAGAATTGCACAATTTCAATGAACCAAACAAACTGAAAGTTGACGGTAACTGACTCGACGTTTGTGGGGTGGACGCACGAGTTGCGGTTTCGCACCCTTAAAACGACGTAAGGCATCGAGTTCACCAGCGACCCAACGAGGCGTTTAACCCGCTATGCGCGGGGTGAAATTTACACTGTAAGCGGTTCTACGATGTTTTAGGGATTTTTGTATACTGCTCATCAAAAACAGGACAGCCGTCAAAGATGGACTCTTCGTATGTGCGTCCAGCACTGTGCATACTAAGGTCATTATTTCCAGCATCAGCTCCATGGTTACCAATCTGCAAACAAATTTAAAACAAGGTCATCATCATCTTCTGAATCACTAGCAGTGTCGCTAAACGCACCACACAGCACACTACGGAATAATGGTGTGTGCGCACAAAATCTAAACCCATTTGTTGCTGGGCACAAGGGGGTTCGAGGTATCCTAACTGGCGTATACTTGATTCAAGTACAACTTTGTGGCCTGTAATATTTAGAACTCAAGTAAAATGTTCATCATATTGTACATGAATACATTTATCTAAACATCTTTCACATATTTTGAACATACCAGCAACGTTACCAAAAGGTAGTATGAACGTCACATATAATTCAAAGAAACGAAATTTAATCTTAAACTCATTATGAGGAAACATACCATTGTTTATTTTGCACATTCTTAAATGACATATTTCATGCCACGATTTTTACGTCTCTGTACGAAATTTTTTCCCACAGTCCGCCGCGGTTCGTAGAATTTCGTCTATGTTAGGCACATTACCCGATAGAGCGTATATAAATGAGCTATCCAACGGATACCGTCCTAACACATAATTAAATTTGTCATGTCGGAAATTCATAAGTATATATGTCTTCAATATTACTGGTAAAGGCAAAGTCAATACATCCAATTCATTACGCAAGTTCCCTATAACTACATGTCGGCGCAAATCTTCTAATGAATACACCATTATTCTGTAATGTACTTACTGGTGTGGTTTTTGGCACAGGCGATGCAGACGACGATGGTGATATGTTTGTAGACGACATGGTACATCAACTCTCAAACCCGTCCCTTATATACTGATTTTCGATTATGCAAACATAGCGCTACAAAAGATACGTACACGTGCTGCCACGGGCAACCTTTCACTGTCGTGGATGCTTGCCCAGATAAGGTCCTAAACGGACCATTATCTCAGCGTCACGTTGACAGCCGCCATGTGACCCTGGGGACCCTGGCCTGACCTTGGGTTTTCATGACACATGACACATGATACGTAGTATCGTGTCGTGTCGAAAACCCAAGGTCAGGCCTTCACACATTGAGGCTACTGAGAATATGAACCACGATGTTTATATTCATATTTCAAGATCGTTGGTGCAAACGTGTACATTATTCTACAACTTCATGATGGATATGCTGTGTACGAGCCTGATTTTCAGGATGACAACAGCTGTATTCACAGGGCTGCAAGCTTTAGTCTCTGGTTTTACGAACAATCAGGTGCCACTTTGCTCCTTGAATGGCCAGATAAATCACTTAAATTTAATACAAAGGAATGTTTCTGGGACTATCTGCATAACAGACGTAACGTAACAACCAGTATCTCCACAGTCTGGTAGAATTATTGGTTCTAATCGTCAACGGGTCGCTTCAGGTGATTTAGCCTACCATAAGAAACTTGTGGGCTCCTTTTTTTTGGGTCGTCAGTCTTCTGACTGGTTTGAGACGGTCCGCCAAGAATTCCTCTCCTATGCTAACGTCTTTATTTCAGAGAAGCACTTGCAACCTACGTGCTCAACTGTTTTCTGGGTATATTCTTCCTGTAAAGGAAGACAGGTTTTGGCCTCTACAGCTCCCTCTAGTACAATGGGAGTCATTCCCTGACGTATTAACAGGTCCCATCACCCTGTCCCTTCTCCTCGTTAGTCTTTTCCACACATTCCTTTCCTCTCCGATTCTGTGCAGAAAATCTTCATTCCTTCGCTTATCAGTTGACCTAATTTTCACCTTTCTTCTGTATCAGCACATCTCAAATGCCTCGAGTCTCTTCTGTTCCGGTTTTCCCACACTCCATGTTTCACTACCATACTATGCCGTGGTCCAAACGTATTCTCAGAAATTTCTTCCTCAACTTTAGGTCTATGTTGGATACTAGGGAGTTTCTCTTGGCCAGGATTGCTCTTGCTGTCAGTGCTAATCTGTAACCGTGGTCTCGTGGCAGCCGTCACGGTAGATCAGAATGTCCGGTCAGAGTGCTGGCTGCAATAAAAAAAACTGAGTGAAAAGATAAACGATGAATTTGAACAAGTGTGTTGTGACGTACGCCCCGACAATTGCAACGAACGATAACGAACAAATTGGTCAATAAAAAAAGGGGGCAGCGCCGTTGAGTAACAGTCGAAACGTTATCGGTCGTGGGTTCGAAAACCGCCACCGCTTAAATTTTGATTAAGAATCAACATTGGCAGCCGACCGGCGTAAGAAGTCACCCTCATTCCCGCATTTTGCGAAAGGCCTCGTCAAAAAGGGTGGAGTAGCAGAAAGAGGTTCAGGACATTCTCTTGTCCTTGGGGTGGAAACTGACCCTAAACATTTTTGTACTTCCTTCTTTCATCGATAAACTGAACTATTTCTTCTGTTACCCATGGCTTCTTGGCAGTTACCTCCTTTGCAGCTATTTTCCTTCCAATTGCTGTGATAGTCCTGTTTGGAAATGTCTACTACTCTTCAACTTTACTGCCTCTGAACTTTTCCTTATTGCTGTATTTACATCCTTAGAGTACTTCAAGCGTATCTTATCGTTCCTCAGTACTTCCATATCCCAATTTTTGTGTATTGCTTCTTCCTGACTAATGTCTTAAACTTCAGCCTACTCTCCATCACTACAGTATTGTGAGCTAAGTCTATACCTGCTCCTTGGTACGCCTTACAATCCTCTATGTGATTTCGGAAATCTGTCTGACCACGATGTAATCTAATTGAAATCTTCCCGTATCACCCGGCCTTTCCCATATATACCTCCTCCTCTTCTGATTCTTGAATAGAGTTTTCGCTATTACTAGCTGAAAATTTATTACAGAACTCAGTTAGTTTTCTGCTCTCTACGCTACCCGATTGGAGCCATTATGAAGGGTTGAGGCAGTATTACAGTGCATCAGTGTGGTGCTCCCTGGACATGTCATTGCGTCCTATTCCCTCAGACTTCTTTTTTTTTTCACCAGTTACATTCTGGTGCCAAATTTCTCATCTCAGAGTAGCAATTGCAAACTTATATCCTCATTTATTAGCTTAATGTATTGCAATCCCTGTCTTCCTCTACAGTTTGCACCCTCTTCCTCTTGTACCGTGGACGTTATTGCCCGATGTCCTGACAGTCCTATCATCCGGTTCCTTCTTCTTTCTAGTGGTTTGCATACACTTCTTTCCTCGCCGATTCTACGGAGTACCTCTTTATCCCTTAACTTATCAACCCACCAAATTTTCAACATTCTTGTGTAGCATCACATCTCAAATGCTCCGATTCTCTTCTGTTCTGGTTCTCCCACAGACCAAGTTTCACTGACGTACCCGTCCCGTGCTCCAAGCTTACATTCTCAGAAATTTCTTCTTCATCGTGTTAGTAAATTCTGTTTAATTCATGGAGAACGCAGCGAAATTTAAAATGGATGTAAAATATTGAAAATGAAAAATGCTGTCACACGGTATGAGTGATATGTCCATATCGGTTCTGCTCTAGTTGATATTACTGCCTCAAAGAGGCACCCTGGGCGCGTGCCGTTTCTCACTTGAGCACTTTTCAAATAGCGGATTGAGAGGTGGTAATCAGACGCCGTGTCTGAGATATGATGAGGAAGGGCAGATAGTCTGTGATATGAATGGCGGCTCCTGGCGTGGTTGTGCGCCGGTGTCGTAGAATTGTGCTGTGGAAAGCTCGCTGGTGCGACAAGTACTGATCTTGCGGTGTGTGATGGGGATTCTGCCATCCTGCTGCACTGGAACTGTGTAGTCACATCGTACGCTACATTTGACCGTACTTCCCTAAATACAGACTTGTGGTGAACTTGCTCTATCTGGTTTAACATTAGTAGTGAGGAGTGGTTAAGTTTACTCCTGTTGGTTGTTCGAGCGTCGAGTTCGGCACTAGAAGTGCGAGTGTCATACTGAAGATTAGAGCTTCGTTTACTGACATACGTTTGTGAATTAAAGAACTGTAATAAAATTATAAACAGCCGACCAGTTGCAATGGATAAAGATTTCTTTACCTAGGTTTCAAGAAATTTAAATTTGTCTTCTTCAGAAGGTGGCAATTTTACATTAGTATGGACTAATGTACCATCGCCCTTTTTACAAATGTCGGCATAGTTCCATTTGTCAAAATTAAAATATATCCCTAGAAATAGGGTTTTTCACGTAAATATAAATTATTACATGGATGTTGCAGGGCTCAGGTTGCGTGTATTAATAGCATTTGCCTTTCTTTCCTTTTGAAGAACTTTGTCATCTGTCATTTAAGTCTTGTGTGTTCGAGAACGTCTAAGGAGTTGCCTTTTTGTAGTTCTTATCATGACTACTGTCAGCCCCGACCGACAAAACAGGCACCCGGATCGGTTACAGAAATTGGTATTCTAGTAACAGCGTTTCCCTGATTAAATTTACTTAACCGTGGTGCTCAGCAGTGTAACTCGTAACACACTGGTTGCTCTGAATATGCATAGCGGTCATTGATACCGTGTTGTGAATAACTCAAATTAACTGTCTTTCCTTGCTTGCCTGCTTGTTGTATATCTGACAGTTAAAGATTAACATTTTGTGCATTTCTCTTTAATTACAATAGGATCGGAATGCAGACAGTTGCCTCTGTTCTGTCTTGGAGGCTTAGCGATGACACTTGTTGGTTCACTTGTCAAGTGCTCTTAGTTAACAGGTAAGAATATTTGATTCATCTTATTGCCATAGTCTGTGTGCTGACAGATGATAATTATGTAAATTGCCTTCTTGAGACTCTAGCTCAATACAACAGGTAGTTGAATTGTGTGTTCGTCTTTTAACATATTTGCTGTTTAATTAAGTACGGTAATATTTTTCTATTTTCATTTTATTTAAATTAAACGTTTCTAGCCTAGTTCTTAATATAAACGGATCTGGTTATTTAATTTAACTTCTCGCGTGAGGAGCATCATTTAATAATAACTAAAGGATATTTACTGAATTTGTAGTAAGATTTGTTGCCCCTGTCAGTTGGTGACCAATGGGAATGATTATGTTCACAGGGCCGGTGTCTATGGATTGAATATGGTCTACCGGCATAAAACAAATAATTAATTGATTGACACTGACTTATCTTGTCGTACCTGGCGGTGTATTATGTGTCAGCTTTTGTCCTTGTCCTTGTTTAATACATTTTTAGTAAATTGTTTAATATGTGGTCAGTGGAATGCCACTCAAGGGTAAACACCTGATTCGAAAATGCCCAAAAGTTTTCCAATCCCCTATCCTCAAATTCCGTACCAAGATGATATAAACTCTTATGGTGAATACTACTCACAAGAAGAGAAGCGACAGCCTAACAGTTTCACACATAGTAGAGAAAAGTATCCATGGTTGATCATATTCCCATCTAGCGACATTTTTCCAAACCCGATAATAATGAGACGAGTTGGGAAGACATTAGAATTCCTTCATTGCTGGTTTCATTCCTTGCGAGACTCTAAACATCTCCATGATACCGTGTATTGAGAGGAGTGCTCGACAACACTAACCTTACGAGATAAATGACACTAGACTAACATACACTCCTGGAAATGGAAAAAATAACACATTGACACCGGTGTGTCAGACCCACCATACTTGCTCCGGACACTGCGAGAGTGCTGTACAAGCAATGATCACACGCACGGCACAGCGGACACACCAGGAACCGCGGTGTTGGCCGTCGAATGGCGCTAGCTGCGCAGCATTTGTGCACCGCCGCCGTCAGTGTCAGCCAGTTTGCCGTGGCATACGGAGCTCCATCGCAGTCTTTAACACTGGTAGCATGCCGCGACAGCGTGGACGTGAACCGTATGTGCAGTTGACGGACTTTGAGCGAGGGCGTATAGTGGGCATGCGGGAGGCCGGGTGGACGTACCGCCGAATTGCTCAACACGTGGGGCGTGAGGTCTCCACAGTACATCGATGTTGTCGCCAGTGGTCGGCGGAAGGTGCACGTGCCCGTCGACCTGGGACCGGACCGCAGCGACGCACGGATGCACGCCAAGACCGTAGGATCCTACGCAGTGCCGTAGGGGACCGCACCGCCACTTCCCAGCAAATTAGGGACACTGTTGCTCCTGGGGTATCGGCGAGGACCATTCGCAACCGTCTCCATGAAGCTGGGCTACGGTCCCGCACACCGTTAGGCCGTCTTCCGCTCACGCCCCAACATCGTGCAGCCCGCCTCCAGTGGTGTCGCGACAGGCGTGAATGGAGGGACGAATGGAGACGTGTCGTCTTCAGCGATGAGAGTCGCTTCTGCCTTGGTGCCAATCATGGTCGTATGCGTGTTTGGCGCCGTGCAGGTGAGCGCCACAATCAGGACTGCATACGACCGAGGCACACAGGGCCAACACCCAGCATCATGGTGTGGGGAGCGATCTCCTACACTGGCCGTACACCACTGGGGATCGTCGAGGGGACACTGAATAGTGCACGGTACATCCAAACCGTCATCGAACCCATCGTTCTACCATTCCTAGACCGGCAAGGGAACTTGCTGTTCCAACAGGACAATGCACGTCCGCATGTATCCCGTGCCACCCAACGTGCTCTAGAAGGTGTAAGTCAACTACCCTGGCCAGCAAGATCTCCGGATCTGTCCCCCATTGAGCATGTTTGGGACTGAATGAAGCGTCGTCTCACGCGGTCTGCACGTCCAGCACGAACGCTGGTCCAACTGAGGCGCCAGGTGGAAATGGCATGGCAAGCCGTTCCACAGGACTACATCCAGCATCTCTACGATCGTCTCCATGGGAGAATAGCAGCCTGCATTGCTGAGAAAGGTGGATATACATTGTACTAGTGCCGACATTGTGCATGCTCTGTTGCCTGTGTCTATGTGCCTGTGGTTCTGTCAGTGTGATCATGTGATGTATCTGACCCCAGGAATGTGTCAATAAAGTTTCCCCTTCCTGGGACAATGAATTCACGGTGTTCTTATTTCAATTTCCAGGAGTGTATGTGCTTGTGAGGCATTCCTGCCTCTCATTAATAAGTCGACAGGTCTAGGTACGTATCCGAAGTCATGCTACACCAGAAATCCGAAGAGTTAAGCGACATTTCTCTTCCTAGATTGAGGCATTACACCTTCAACAAATGTACAAAACACTATTAGACTACTTTCACTTCAATTGTAATCAATCTTGCTGCAGCTAAGCTGTTTAGTATTACTAAAGGTCGGTCAACGTGGTCTATTGGTAATGTATAGTACTTATAATCTAAATTTCACGGCTTTAGGGTTGGAACACAACCACTGCTTGAAAATTAATAAAAATCATTGCCAACAGGGGGACAGAAGGCTTTCAGTATGTGGAGTCCTCGTTCTGCCAACGATATTATCAAAGAGGGAGGAGGAACGTATAGAGCTTGAAAGCGAACTTGTACCCTTGGGATGGAAAAGTGCCACTAAAAAGTCGCAAGAATATGCACTTATTAACAGCATGGGGCTGCAGGAAGCAATGGAAACCACTACATAAAAAGGACACATAATGTGTTACCAGATAACATGCAGCATGTAAATGAAAAAGCGTCATTATGATATCTCCATTGGAAAAATATTCCAGATTAGTCCTCAATTGGAATCTTCGGAAGGAGACTGACAAGTGAGAGATAACCGTGAGAGGAAGATTGGATTAGCAACAAGAACTTAACATTCTACGAGTCGGAGGTAGGTGCGAAAGTTATAAAATCTGAAAACCGAAACGGGAAGGGTCTATCTAGAGACACTGAGAATCAGTGACTTGAAATGGAAAGAACGTAAGGATGTTTGGTCAGGGTAATGACGGGTAATATTCACAGAAGCAGGAAATGGGATCACAGGAGTATAGTTCGTTGTGAATAAGAGGGTATGGCATAGAGTGACGTGTTGTGAACATAATCGGCAGTAAACCAACACTAGAAGCAATTATTCGGGTATATATGCCGAAGTCACGAGAAAATGATGAAGACGGGGGGGAAAGAATATCAGGACAGTGAGTGGGTAATTCAGTATGTAAAGGGAGATGATAACCTAGTGATCATGCGGAACAGGAACGCTGTCGTTGGGGAAGAAGTAGGAAACGAATTTATGGTGGAGTGTGGGCTTTAGTAGAAATGAAAGAGGGGAAGACTAATACACTTCTGCGATACATTTTAGCTACTAACAGCGTGACATACAACTGTTCAGGTATTGCAACAGGAAGAAAAGCCACAGAGACACGGGACGATTCCAGCTGGATTACATCAGGCTCAGAGAGCAACACAGAAATGGTATACTGGGTTGTAAGGCCTATTGAGATTAAAATTAGGTATGATGGAGATTAGAGTGATGTTTAAGGGAACCGTGCGAAATAACCAATTGGTATTGGATATTTCGTCTGAAGTTCATCCAATAGTAGTTGGTAAACAGCAGCTGCTACTTAACATCGTCCTGCAAATAAAAAGATAAATTGGAAATGAGTGGGATACTGAAATACTGAGGAATGACGACAATTGAAATTATATAAGGCTATAAGGATCGTGATACGAAATATCACAATATGCAGTTCAGTTGAAGAGAAGTGGGCATCTGTAACAACCGAAATCATGGAATTTGGACAGACAAACCCAGTTACAAAGAAGGTAACAGCGAATAACTTTGGGTAACCTAAGAAATACTTTAAATAAACGAAGAAGGAAGGAAGTTCAAAACTGTCCAGTGAAATCCAGGAATACAGAAATATGTCACTTAGGAATGAAATAAATAGTAAGGGCAATGAAGTCAAGGCGAAATGGTTCCAGGAAGAATGTGCAAAAACAAAGAAAAGATATATGTTAGTAGGACAGATTCAGGATATAAAAAAGTCGTAACAACATTCGGTGGAATTAATAGCAAGGGCGTCAGCATGGAAAGTGCAAGAGAATTCCATTGTTAAACACAGAGGAGAGAGGATATAGTTTGAAAGAGTATACAACAGGTTCTTCGACGCAAATGTTGTGTCTGAGGTCGTGACATGAAAGAGGAAATGGATGTCAATGTGAAAGAAATAGGGAATCGAGTATTAATCGGAGTTTAATGATGCTTTGGAGGAATTGAGATATCGAATAACACAGAAGGAGTAGACAACATTTCTTCTGAATGTCTAAAGACATCAGAGGAAGTGATGACTAAACGACTGTTTAAGTTGGTGTGAGTCTGGAGAAATACCATCAGGCATTCGGAAAAATATCCACACCATACTGAAGACAGCAAGGAGAGGTTAGTCCGACAAATTCAGCACTGTAAGCTTAACGTCTCATGCACCTTGGTCACTGACGAGATTGATACACAGAAGAATGAAAAAGTGTACTGAGAGTATTGGGACAACACCATTTCTGCCCCAAAGTATCATTATACAAGATGGCGGCGATGACATCATCCAAGATGGCAGATTTTGGCGGGAAGTTTGAATTTTGGTGGGAAAGTGCCACGGCCCCCTCGCCCGGATATTGGTGGAAAGTTCAAATTCCAACAAGATAATGCGACACACCAAGAAAAATGGTGAGAAAAATGGACTTTTCTTTATTATTTAACCAGTTTCAAACATGTCCTCCACGAGCACTAGAGCCCAGCTGGCTTGGTTGATATCGTCGTCACCAGAGAGCGCCACTGTGATGCCATCTGTGAAGATGGCGGATTTTGGCGGGACGTTAGAATTTTGGAGGGAAGAATTTCAATTGGGCTACCTCCACTATCCTAACCCATCTGCCCCCGGTAATGGCGTTAAGTTCAAATTCCAACAGGATAATGTACCACACTGCTAACATCTCTACTAAGCAAAGAAAATCACAGGAAAATAGATCATTTGGCCTACCTCCACTAATCTATGTCCTAAGAACTGGCGCCAGATTCTAAATTTTGCAGTAAACAAAATTCAATTCCTATATGTCTACTAAGCTAACAAAATGGCGCGAAAGAAAAAAACACTTTACCACTCTCAGTCGCCAGACTGCCACCACCTCCAAAGGATTTGTGGGAAAAGGACTTGGACATAAGACTATTTAAACAATTCCATGTAGGTGTGTTCACCAAAAGGTCAGGACTCCCAACTGACTCAGTACACATAGCCACCACCAGAGGGCGCTCTCATCTGTGACATAACCCAAGATGGCTACACCCAGACTTTATTTAAACAATTCCAAGTAGGTGTATTCACCGCGAGGTCTGGACTCCAACTGACTAGCGCCATCACTAGAGGACGCCACCATGACGTCAGATCATGACACAAATACCGTTATTCAAGATGGCTGCACCCACTGTGTCCACCACAAACTCCAGAGCTCAAGTGGCTTAGATCAATTGTGACCTCAAGAGAACGCTATCGTGATGACACAAGATCGTGTGTTGTGTCTCACTGGTACACGTTATAACCGTGCCGCCTGCCCACGGGTATCCAACCGCTTATGTCACACTGCCTTGGCCGCCACCTCCATGCATACGCCAGACATACTCTTCTGTAAATATGCTAACACCGACATTGCGCATCTAACCTATCCATTACCTAAGTACTTAATAGCATTTCAATTTTAATCATACTAAATAATTCAATTTACAATTTCATATAGGTATGAAAAGGTGTTCATCTATCTAATTTCAACTATTTTTGAAGGTCCAGACCACAACCTCCCCCTAGGAACCGGCGCCGAGCTTCAATTCTGGCAGTAAAGAAAGGTCACATGCGCTTTCTCTACCGTCCTAAGAAAATTGTGGCAAAGAAAGAACACTTGTACTAACCTCAGCCACCTGACCGTCACTTCCTCCAAGGAACCGGCGCCAAGTTTGAATCCTGCCAGTAAACAAAGCTCACTTGCATTTTCACTACCAATGTAAGAAAATTGCTGAAAACAAAGCTCACCACCAGCACTAACCTAAGTCGCCATATCGCGACCTCTTTCCAGGGCGGGTGGTAAAAGGACTCACCCCCACTAGGCTGATGGAGAGATGAAGGATTGTATTTTATTTACTTGGGAGCAATTTATTCAGGTATGGAGTATATTTATCAGAGAACACGAACTCTGACATGCCTCACAGCATACAGACCTGCAAACTACTCCTACATAACTCTACACACACTCCTACTAATTGTAAACCGCCAAAAATAACACATTGCGCAACATACGCAAAGACGAACCACTCATAAATAATGCAATCCATTTACGTCCAGCTAGCGAAACAACCAATAAATTCTCAAAATAATAATCCAACTAAAAGACTCTGCTTGCTAATCGTCAACTGTCGAAATCATACACCAGCCTTTATTTAAACGATTAGAGGCAGCACCACCACCAAGTGTATTAACCCCTGAGTCCATAACCCAACTGACTTAGTTCATATTGATGCCACTAGAGGACGCTGTAGTGACGCAAGTACCATAATCTAAGATGGCGCCACCTAGTGGGTTCACCACGAGCTCCAGACCCCAACTGTCTTAGTACATTTCGTCGCCATCAGAGGATGCCACCGTGACACCAACTTATGATGCAAGTACAGTTATCCATGATGGTGGCAAACAGTATGTTCTCCACATTGTCTAGTACTCAGTACCACCAGCAGAGGAAGCTGTTGTCCCTTTCCTGACGTAAACCAAGATGGATAGGGAAAACGACTCAGCCTGCTCTGGGCTGCTGGAGATAGTAAGGAATGACTGCACTCTATTTATTTTCCAACATTTTATTTAGGAATGGATTATATTTATCACACTATCACAAACATGCTTCCAGATGTGCCTGGGGTCTTGTTGCACAGCCCAGAGACGCGTAAACAACTCCTAATTTCAGTACACAATAGGAAACTGCTCCTAAATAATGCAGTACACATATCTGCAAACACGCTCAGTATTCGTAAACTGTCTAAATAATGCATAGCACAGCCTATAGTTCTACTGGCCAAATAACGCAACAGACGCGCGCAAGCACCCACCACCACACCGTGTCCCCCGCAATGTCACGTGCCCGACAGCCGTGAAACCCAAACCCTATCCCATGCGTGGAATATTGTTGATCTGCTTCTCAACACTGATCCGGATATAACATGCGGCGGATCCACACTCGAACGCTAACTCTAGTCTCCTGTTGGTCCTGGGAATCGTCCACAAGGCGTGCATATACAGAGACATACAGAAAGCAGAGAAAACGCTCTCCAAATGTGGAGGTGACCGGATACAATCGATTACAGTGCAATATTATACTATTTGTGCTATATGGTGCCATCTGGGCTACATTTACAATCAATTTTAGAACACAGAACGAGATGTTATGTCACGATCGCATATACAGATCTGACCTCAAATCGATAGAATTGCGAAATGTGGCCTCGGAATAGGTATATATTGATCGCATATAGTGACGAATGCTGTGAAATTGAGGAAGTACTTTGCTATCTTCTCGTTCGCACCAAACAATTTATATATCAGACCAGGTAAGCTGCAACAGGAGGAATCCAGAAAACGTGGACATCGAAGGGAAGGGAATAAGGGGGGCAGTCAAATTTTTCCCATTGAGGCTGCATTATACTGTATGTCTGTTGAGATACCAGTGATTCCGGATGCGTTAGTGACGTGACATAGCCTGCCTTCTACTCGTATACAGCTACGTGTTCTGTATGCGTTTTAAAGCATTGTCTGCTTCCGATCGTTAACAGTAAACCTGCCAGTCATCAGAGGACTTCCATCTCATGCGTGAAGTAACTTGACACACTCCTCATTTATGCGATCACCCCTGTCGCATCTTGGGTGTAAAATCGAGACTTCAGGGTCATAACTAACTTAGCGGTAGGAGCTAGTGATGCGCTGCAATCCTTGTGTACACATTTGCCCGACTGATGCGCTGTTTACAGAATTAGTGACGGAATGAATTGTAATTTTCGCATGTCGGACGCTGCTGCTTTGTGTTTATCTGTTTTCTTGTAGGATGTATCCCCGCTAGTAACTATTATTTTATGTATGCCATATGCAGGCATCGTATAATATCTGACCCATGGGTGGATGTGAACAGTGGACACTATTTGTCTCAACAAAGCAATATTGCGCTCCTATCATTCAAAGGAAATGTTTTACCATTCGATAAGATAGTTCAGCATAGAGAAAGTGTGAAGAAGGATGTATGTCTGATTGGTGGGAAAGGTATTCGATGTAATATTATAGCCCGTTTTTAAGTGCAGAACGTTGTAGTCTTAGGAGTGTGTGTGTTTATGTTCTCTATCTTACCAATACCTTCCAGGTACAAATCCTAGACTCTAGAACAATAATTTAGTGTTGATGGATTCGTTGAATTAGGTAAAAATGTGTCCAACTCAATTCGTCTCGAACTCCATCGCATACAAAAATAAGTCTTTTCTTGTTGTTCTTACCTGTATGCTATTACATTACGGCACTTTCAAATCTGTTACTATACATCGATAAGGAGTGTTAGGCTCCTCGCCATGCTCACATCTCGAGAAATCTCATGCACTTTGATGGGTTGGGACTTGGAGAGCTATATTCATTCTGGAGACGTGGAGTGTAGCATTCTTTTTCTTATCGCTTGCAGATTAATTCTCTAACGGTGCTGCAGGGTGGGTTGGTCAATGACTGTGTGAGGTTCGTCTTTTACCTTAAAAACGAGGAGAATGCTCTGTGACTCCCATACGCTTAGAGATAAATCGTAAACTAAACACTATGCTCGAGGTGATAGAAATGTGTAGAGCGCTGTCTCGTATACTTTGATCATTTATGTGTTCGAGAATTAAGAGTTAATGGATGTACTGCTCAGTCATCTATAGATGTTCGCAATGATGCTCACGCCGTGGAGAGAGGCATGGTTTAACTATGATACTGAAATTGGGGAAACTGCTGTCAGATCATTGGCCAGAGCTGAAATTAGTGTAAAATCCTTCGCACTATCAAGGCTTTTGCTTAATATTACAGTACATCGACAGTGTCTTTTCCACCACATCCGCGCATCGGTTACCACATAATGATTGAGTGACGTAGCTTGTTTGAGTTGGGATAGAAGTTTTGCGGATTGGTGATGACTTCTGAGGGTTGCTAACAGCTAAACAGCGATCGCGTACATTAGTGCAATATTACAAATAACTCGAAACGGGAAACCGAGCCATTATCTATTCCGTCACGGTGACATATGAATTTAAATGTAAAGGTCATCAATCATTTTCGGACGTTCGTTTGGAAACTCTCCACAACGCTGCCAAACTCTTCTAGTTTCCTTAAGTTGTAAGTGTGCTTTATTTAAAAATAATTCAGTGTTATGCTATTCGTAGTAAGAATATGATTTACGTAGTGTGATGGCTAGTCTTCTGTGAGAGGTCGTTGGTCGCAGCGTCTTAATGCCAGTTTAGAATCTGATATGGACCTCGAAGTCGTGGCAGAAAAAAGAAATCTTTGGCAGTGTACAAAACATGTTAGAAAACAGTGTTTCAAACAACAACTAAATGGGACCACCGGGGGCGTTTCTTGCGATTTACGGTATAGTACATGGGATTCGATCATTCTCTTAGAGTAAAGGTGATGAAACTTTAAACTACCCTCTGTAGTGTATCAATATGTGTGTATTTAATTGGTTTGTATAAGGGTTTTCGTATAAGGGACCTCTGGCCTGTTTGTTTCGTTGGGTGTAAAAATGTAATCTCTGTTTCTGGGAAAACAATTTCAGAATAGTGGAGAAGCCTGTAATGTGCGATCACCAACCATAATAACACCATAGAATCCGTTTATTCGTAAGTGCCTACCTAGAGACGCTAAATATTGTGATATGGTTCCACTAGCTGCAGGAACAGCATCGTTGTACCATTTTTCCATTGCATTTAGTAAACTCAAATACGAGGTGCATACCGGTCAACTCCTCATCTATTGTTTCCATGCTGCTGTGTCAGTGTTAGCGTACAAGTAACACTGTCGGAAAAATAAAACCGAGGCAGAACCGAGTACTACTGAATGCGAGCTTGAGGACAGTGAGCAATGTTGGTGCCTGGAGATGATCCAAACATTGATCAGGGCAATGGCTGTACGAAGGTGTGGATGAAGCACCACTCCCTTAGTGTGTTGGATGAGAGTGGTGGTGGTGGTGGTGTTGGTGACTGTATTTTGGTGGTTGATTCCTAGTTAGACAATTCGGAATGAATTAGACTTCTACTCACGTTAGCTACAGAGGTGTGGATACCGCTGGAGTGGAGGGTGTTTGGCCGCGAGATGACGTAGTCAGCCGCAGAAGGGCAGCGAGCGGCCGTCACCAGGACGCTTGGGTGGCTGCGTGCGTAGGAAGCGCCACATGTCGCTGTCAGCAGGACAGCTGCAGCCGACGGGGACAGCGCACGCCTCTGGTCCTGAATGGTAACCACGTCCAAGCTGCTTGTACGCCACGGGCTGCTGAATACAGCACAGGGGAGCACGCTACTCAAAACGTATGACAGACGTCGCAGGGGTGTGCCAGCCCTGTTCACTCGTCGACGACAAGGTGATCGAGAAGGACCAGAGTGCAGTGACACGGTAGACAAGAAGCTACCAGAATGAACACACGTCCGAGCAGAGATATGGACGCCCTCAGGAGGTAGTCCCCCAGCTGGTGACTCGATAATGTGAAGATGCCACGTATCCAGCATACAAACTTCTGTTCAGGTGGATACTTCTATACTGTGAAGCTTGAAGGCGACTAGCTGCAACACCATATATTGCAGCCTTCGTTTCGAAGCACTGGCAGTGGAGGCGTACACAGCGTACACACCTGGATACTGTCTGAGAGCATCTGGGCACGCTGAGTCATAGGAACCAAGTATAGTAAGAGCACGCTAATCTGGCATATCCCTTGTTCCGGAACGAATCGGAATTTTCGCCGTATTCTCAACTCGGTGTGTTTGGCAGTACAGACGAACGCTTTCGGGAAACATGGGAATCGACACTGAGAGAAATTTCGCTATCGAAGAATGAGTGACCGACGAAGTAATTTTACAAAATGTTTTCAAGCCACAGGAGGCACCAGAAAGCTGAGCGACGAAGGAGAAACGCCTACAACTCACATCTCTTGGGCTGTGCCTTCAGAAGCCTTAAACAATTTTGTGAAATCCGATGAGAGTAGCCAACAATATAACACTTCTGCAGTACGAATTTCCACATCACATAAAATAATTTTTGTCCAGAAAGGGTTAAATCCAAGCAACACCTTAACTTTTCTCTAATATTCCAGAGGGATCAGAATAAAATATCAGTTATACCACCAGTGATGGATACCAGTCTGGCACATTCCATGCCGTAGATAACAACAGTGGTAATCCTACAAACAGTGATACCAATTAAAATGCACCGAATTATTGGTAGCATTGTTTTATTAAATAGCTTGTACTTTATTTTTGTACTGTTCTGTTTCAGTTCGTAAATGGCGTACAAAAATTATTTATGTGTAATGAACTTTTCTTAAGCTTTGAGACTTAACTTATACAGTAGAGTACTAGAATTTTTATTAAATTTTTTTTCAGGAATGAAAGACATATTTCTAATTTTTTAATACACTATTCCCTTGTGTTGTGTTTAATAAATAGAATTTACCTGTTTTCTAATGTTAAAACTATAGTTTTTCTTTAGATTCCTTTCTTTAAACCCAGATTTTATGGTAAAAATGACTTTGATAATCCAGCATATCTGATAGTCTCGAACTAACAGATTTCTGAGCTCGCCAAATTATCAAGGTCTTCCTGTACTATTTATGCGAACCCGACGGGGTCCTCTCACCAGCGCTTTTAGGTTAGTTCATCTTTATGAGCCAGTTTTGGTGCCTGTTGATTGGCCACTTTGCGTTGCATCTGGCGTTCAGTGCAAGACGAACGATCGGCTTAAATGTGCTCCCTTTCTCCACACAGAGAGAAGGATGTGTCCCAGTTAATGCAGTTAGTTGCCCCACCCAGCTTTCTGCCCTAGTCGTTGAAGCCCCATGGCTGGCTGTCATTTTTCATTCCAGCATTTAGTCGTGTCTTCTTCATTCCCTCCACCAAATCCCTCTTCTTCATTTTTGTCCGTTAGTGATCGCTGCCTTGTTCAATAGGACCAGATAAAGTGACCAGTAAAATACGACGAGATTCAAGCTGGCTGTCGTCCACAAATGTCGTTTCATGCTTTCTTTTCTGTGTGTTGCGTTTGGGAATGCAAACTGAGCAGGAACGAAAAGTTTATTTACGTTAGCTACAATATTTGAGTGTCTTACAAATCTAATATTCACAGAAAGTCTTATCCACGACCAAAATTTTCTTCCGCCATTTTATTAAATAAAACGAGCTCATGCGCAAAAGGTCTTATATACCAACTATTCGTGGAACTGACTTTGTTGTCAGTGCATCAGCACATCAACAGCAGGAGAAAATAGACGTGTACGCAAAAAGACCGCATTAGGAGGGTTCGTATAAAAGAGATACAATTTGTGTAAAGAGTAATAACGCGTCCTAAACCTGTACACCCAAGAAATAGTCAAGTCTTAAGGCACGCGTAGTGAAAAGCACATAATTCGTTTAAGATACGAAATTTTAAAAAAATGAAACAACCTACTACAATTAAATTACTTCTTACATATTGGTTTTAATTACTAAGGCTTGGTGGAAAATAATGCTTCCAAATTTTTTATGTGAAAAGTCTTAAATGTTCTGAAATAAAAGCAATATTAGTAACATTCTAAATCTTCATTCCTTATGTCTACATATTTATTTCTCCATATAGTACCCTCACGACGAACGCGCTTCCCCTATGAGAGACCAGTTTGTTGATACCGTCGCTCAAGCCTTTTTGACTTTGTGAAGCCACAACAAAACTTCTGCATGTACCGCTCCATCACTATCAAAGTGAAGTCCTCGAAGGTGTTCTTTAAGTTTTGGAAACTGATGAAAATCGCATGGAGTCAAGTCGGGACTATATGAAGAATGACCGATGACAGTCAGTCCAAGGCGTCGGATTGTTGCAGATGTCGCCGCGTTCGTGAGTGGTCTCCCAATGTGTTGAAGGAGAGAGTGCCCCGTGTGTAGATGAACTCTGTGAATTCGAAACTGGATTACAGCATGCTCCTTCTCATGCACTGAAATACATACGTTACACATCGCTATGATACTCACTTTAATTCAGAACCCTCTAGAGGCAGAGGTTTGCATGTATGCATATATCAAAAGTAGAGATTTATGCTGTTAATAATGTTTGAAAGCAACTTAAAAAGCTTAAAGAGTTTTCACATAAAAATTCGGAGGCATTACTCTTAAGCACTTCCCCGTACACCATTTCCTTCAAGTATCATTTAAAGAGCCATCTATGGAGTTCATTAACACATACACAGGTCTTATCAAAAGTAGGTCTTATTCAAATGTCATCCGAAGTCAAGAAACTACTACCGAGTCAGTATGAATGTGATCCCTGGGAAAAGTTCGTATTAGACTGAACAACTGCTGTTGCTGGCGAGAAACTCCCTACAAATACGTTCTCAAAGAACTTCCCAGCACTTAACTTTAGATTAAATGTTAACGAATTCGAGGTTTCAGCAACGGTTTTATTGATAGCGCCAGTCTGCCTTTTTCATCCTCTCTACCAATTATTGTTTTGCTTCCGAAATAGCAAAATTCATCTGCTGCTCTTAATGTCAATTAAAATTTGATTCCTTGTGCATTGCCTAATTTAATTCGACTATATTCCATTACCCTTCTTTTTGTAGATGTCCATCTCATAATATCATTTCAAGACACTATCTATCCAAGTTTATCTAATCTTCGAAGCACTTTGACATATATGACAGACCTAAAGTATACTTGGAATATCGCGATGTATATATTTTTTGTCCCTGAACTTTATTTCCCTTTTGAAACGTAAATTAACATCTTCTAATATTTTCTGGATGTAAAGATTGTATTATATTTGGGTACAGGCTACAATCCGGCGGCACTTCTTTCTCAACCGCTGCTTTCCTTTTATGTCCTTCGCCTCGTATAACTGCAATGTGGTTTCTGTACAAATTGTAAATTACATTTCGCTCCGTGTATTTCGTCACGCATACCTTCAGTGTTTCAATGAGTGTAGCCCTGCCAACGTTGTCAGATGGGTATTAGCCTTTATTTTCGTTTGTGTGACCTTTAAGTTCCTGATCGTATATGCATTTGAGAGGTTTTTAAGAAATGGTGATTTATATGTTGACAACGATGACGAGAAGAGTCTGTTAAATATTACGTACAGTTGGTGTTTTAATTCATCTCTGTGTCACACTTGAGACTATGTATTAAGAGAAACAGTGTAGTGTATCAGCAAATGTTCCTCATTAGATATAGCTGACACAGCTCAAGTCATTATAGGACAATGTGTTACAAAGGTGATAAACCAAGAACAAAAATAACATAATATTGCTGTCCTCTAATAAAAATGCGTTCAACCAAGAGGAACAGCCAACACTGCATTAGTAGAAAGGATCTTTTAAACAATTATTTTCAGTTGCTATTTATGACACGTGATACTACTGTCGATTACTTAATAATCACATTCCCATCTAAAAATTGAACACGAACAAGTGTATCCATTTAAGCAGAGAACAAAAAGAAAACATTTAAAATTTAAAATCGTTGTAATTTTACCTTTTTGATCTCGGTTTCTAAATTTGTCAAACGTTTTTAAAAATGGACGTAGTCATTAGCTGCAAAATGAAAGGAACTTGTATCACAACTCGGTGGTATCCAGCATTTTACCTGTCTAATTCTGTATCGTAAAGAATCAGGTGTTATGTATTATAGTTAGGGGCGGGAGGGAGACCCATGGGTTGGATTGGATAGGCAGCTATTACATTGCTGTTACGATTCTAGCCTATTATTTCAAAAGCGTTACTTTCTTTTCTTTTTAGTTAACTTCTTTATTCTTTTCTCTTTGGTCTGTTAATACAATGGTTCTCTTTCTTGGGATGTTTCTTTAACTTGTAATCTGAATCAGTTTTACTAAAAGGCAGGTAACACAGAAAAAAATTGCTTTGGATTTTTTCATTGGTATGACTTGAAATGCAATCCGGTTATTTTTCTTAGAATGTAATCAATTAGTCAATTTAGATTAAATTTTGCAAATCGCTGCTACTTACCAAGATTTAATACTTTTGTGATGACCCTCTCAACCCATTCTGAAAGCAATTAATAATGATTTATTGTGAAGAAGAAACAAAACCTACTCTTTGGCGTTGAACTCGTCATATTAACAGCTTTGGCTTACGCGGCAGCTGTAACAGCGGCCACTATGTTACGTAGAAGACGAAACGCACTCGGTCGTGGCTCTCGATCACCTCACAAGAAATAAAAAAAATTAAAAAAACCTACACTACCCGTGGTTCTCCCACCGGCAAGATTTAGAACGCCATGTTCAACAATTTTGTGACATTACAGTACTTTATCTCGTCTTTAAATTTTTCACACGAGTCGTAGATGATATTTTTAGGACACCCTGGATATTACTCGAAAGAAGTAGATGAAATGATCTTCAGTGCGACTTCAAGAATGCTGTGTACATCAAACATTTTGAGAATGCACTCAAGAGGCAGTTATCAGCAACTCTCCATATTTGCTGCAGCCCCAACTTGCAGAAGATGACCTTAAAGCAAGCCGCACACCGCCGACGGACTATTGCCGATGTACTAAGTTGACACTCGTCGTAGCGGCTGATGGGAGCTACCGTAAAGGTATTTCCCAGTTGCAGCCGCTCCCATCGGTCATCGGGCCGAGTATCAACTTAGTTTCTACATATAGTACACACATCTCGGATGCCCTGTGGTGAAAATAGCATGCACTCAATTTTTTAGAACATTTTTCCCCTTTAAATATTAAGTGCACATATCCAAATAGCTTCCTAGTTTTAAATAAACTATAGTAGATGTTTTAGACAATATCAAAATTGCATTTTAATACCGCACAGTACTAGTTGCCCCGTCCACTCCACCTCCACGTCTACTACCCTCTCACCCCCAGTTCGTCATCCACGGCACATGGATCGGTAAGACGCACAGAGGTATTAGCAAAATGCTGGATATCAGTGAGTGTTCTTATCAGGTCTATAGTGCTGTTTCTTTTATTTTACAGTTAATGAGTGCGTTGATTTATAAAACTGTTTGACGTTATGCAACTTGAAATTAGATAAAATTACAGGAATTTTAAATTTCAAATATTTTCAGTCTATGTTAGCTTTACTTGTAAAAGTTTAATATTTCATTTATTTTTAGATCTTAATATTATGGTTAAGTAAGCTAACCTAGTTATCATCTTTGACTAATTTCAACTGAGACTTTTACAATAAATATAATAAAAAATGCTACATTTGTGGCATCTCTCCTGCCAGTTGATCATCCATTATCAGAATTAAATTACCGATAAATTTGCAGACGATCGGTGTGGCCCAGCCGTTCTAGGTGCTTTAGTCTGGAACTGCGCCACCGCTACGGTCGCAGATTCGAATCCTACCTCGGGAATGGATGTGTGTGATGTCCTTAGGTTAGTTAGGTTTAAGTAGTTCGACGTTCTAGGGGACTGATGACCTCCGATGTTAAGTCCCATAGTGCTCAGAGCCATTTGAACCATTTATTGATGAATTTGCAAATATATTGTGCTAATCCTAAGAAATGGAGGTCTTCAGGATATGAACAGTCTGAGTTACCTCTCCAGTAGCAATATGTTTTCAAGTTAAACCTATGCATGTTCTGCAGCATGTACGTACGTCATTTGGTATTCTAGTGACAATTGTACCTGGATCCATATTATGCAAATAACTAATTATGTTGGTTTGTGCACAGGTATAAATAATACATGGCAATAACACATAGTTTTCGTATACCAAAGAACTTCGCGTTGTTGCCTTCAGGGATTACATCAATTAAGTAGCAAGCAGTCACCTATACTAATGGACTTTGAGAAAGCAGTATACACTGTTTGGCAATAGCTGTTTGTGAATGTTTGTGAAACCCTTACACTAATAGAAAATTACATAATGCAGCCATGAAATACCATTTTCGGTCTCAAATTTGAATCATAGCAGTGACAGACTATGCGCCAGATTCTAGTAAATCTTATTGTTTACTTGAAGTACAGCTCTAGTACTTATACGGATGCAAACATATAGTACGTCGGAGGAAGATGCCATACATTTTGCTTCAGCATGAAACTATGACGAGAAATATCGAAATTTTTCTAAATGAGATTACTCACACAAGTTTGAGAAGATTTCTTTAAATCGAAGACGGATTTATATGATAGAATCATAGTTTTGATGTCACTTTGTAATTTTTTTGCAGGCTGTATTGACAGGCATCTCAAGCCGAAGACTGCAAAATAAATTTGAAGACATAAATTTGAGAACTTCACCAGTTTTACAACACATTTTATTGACAAGTATTACAAAATAAAAATCTGGATTGAACGTAGCGATCGTTCTACACTTGATATTTACTGGTTCACAGCATACTCGTTACACATATGTTTTTCATCTGTGAATGTTTCATGAAGCCACTTCTCACAGTGAATGTACTGAAAGCAGTCCACTTGTGGTTCACTTGTTCCATGGTAATTTCATTTAAGAAAACACAGTCATTAATTTTAGCAGTCAATTTTGTTTTCCTCCCTTGTTTGGTGATAGCAGGACATTTTTTTGTGTGTCATCTCTTTCCACTTTCCACTGCTCCGTTTTCTTCAACTTTGTATGGTTTCCTGTTGTGTCAATAGCGATGCAGTTTTCTTCCTCCTTTTCTCTGGTGGAACCAAAATTGGTAAACGTGCAATCTTTTCTGCTTTAGATACAACACTTCCATTAGGTGCAATTTCTGCTCTGCTCTGCTCAAAATCAGTGTTCGATTCCGACTTGCCAGATCCATGAAGAAAGTTCGTTCGATTAGGATGCTTGTTGACTGAAACAGCATCAGAAATACAAATGTTTCCTCTGGAATTATCAGTGAAATTAGGAGATAAACTCAGCATTCTTTAATTGCACTGAACTTTTTTGCCACGTCTCCTTCAGCAAACGTCCAAACTGGACTCCTAACACTTTCCTACCCGCATGTGATACCGTCGAAATACGCATTGCCTTGTACAAGAAATGTTACAGAGATTTGAACAAACACCGACGCAGCTGCTGTGGGAAATGGGTCGAATGAGGAGGCGAGCAGACCAAGATGAAGTCATATCTACCTGAATGTGCCAACATCTCCATATCAGAACTATGAAACATAAAGCCCTTTAGGAGTAACAGAATTTCAGGTTATGGTTTCCTTGGAATGAAGTGTTCCTTCAAACAGCACACGAATGTTAGAGAATTCTCTTATCCCGAGGTGTCGTTTATGAAAACTCGATCCATTTGTAAGAGAGTCCTCCCATTCAAATTTCTTACTCTTTCTCTTAAATACACAAACTGGGGACAAAATATAGGCTTGAGCATCACAGCATGGTATTGGTTTACGCCTTTTCTCCACGATTCATTTGATTTACCACTGGGGAACCCTTTTCAGCAGTGACTGTTTCGGTTCTGGGTTTCATCTGAAACGTAGACACATCCATATAAAATACATTGCACGGTTTGTAAACTAAATTATTCTGAAATAGAACGTTCTCTAGTAACTGGAAATAATTTCCAGCGCCTTTTCTGTTGCAAGCCGTTGCCCTGTATATGGAAAGAATTTCCTCTTCACAAGACTAGGATAATGTCTCAATAGTAACTGCAACCTAATTCAGCCTGCCAAGCGAATATCTTTGTTGAAGTGATGAGGAGCATTTGGCAAATTGAAATACTAGTTTTCACAAACCTTCTCCAGTAGCAGGAATTACACACTCTTGTAATTTCTTAAAGAGCAATAAAAATCTGCTTTGTTTTCGGTTCCAAGACAACCTAAGCAACAAAACACAATAAATATTATTTAAAGAGGCGTATAGAAACTAAGTTCACCGAGAGCCCTTAAATAAGCAGATACTTGGCTTAGCATCGATTGATAGAGTGGTTGGATGTTGTCATGAGGGCTATCGTGACAGATTCTATCTAACTGGCACGTCAGATTGTGAAAATCCCGAAATGGTAGGATGGTCTTGTCAGTAACGTTGTCAGTTGGCGAGAGATCTGGCGACCTTATTGGCAGTTTTGGGTTTGGCAAGCAGTAGAAACTTTCGCACTGTGCGAGCGGGCATTATCTTGCTGAACTGTAAGCCCAGGATGACTTTCCATGAAAAGTCGACAAAACGGGTCGACCTATGGCTGTGGTGTAAAGGTGCCGCAGGTGTGACAACCAAAGGGGTTGTCGGACAATATGGTGGACGACTGTCTGTTTGCTATCACACCAGGAGCTGGGGCATCTTCAGACACGTCTCCGCCGGTCATTGGGGCTCAGTTTGAAGCGGGGCTCATCGCTGAAGACAGTTCTACTCCAGGCAATGAGGTTCCAGGTCGAAGACGTGTATGGGGACGCCCGAACAGCACTAGGATACGAACCTAGCAGTCGTCCGCCAAACAGCCTGCCAGAGAGGAGAGTTGATCAGTGGCGCCATTGCATTTCATAGCTGCGGAATCCTTACAGCACAGCGGTACGTCGACGATATTCTACACCCCGTTTTGATGCCCTTTATGGCAGGCCATCGTGGGCTTACATGGCAGCAAGATTATACAACCCCCCCCCCCTCCCCACGCACACGGCGAGAATTTCTACCGCTTATCTTCGTGATTGCCCAACCTTACCTTGGCTAGCAAAGTCGCTAGATTTCTTCCTAATTGGGAGCGTCTGGATCACTACGGGCGGGCCGTCCATCCATTTTATAATTTTAACGATCTGGCGTGTCAGTTGGACAGTATGTGACACTATAATCCTGTGGAGGACATCCGACAACTCTATAAATCAATAACATGCCGAATAACTGCTGTATTAGGGGACAGAGGTGGGCCAACGTACTATTGGCTTGCTCCTCTCCCAAGCAACAGGTTGCAATGCTAATTGAAACATTTTGAATAAATGGTACAAATTTATTGTTCGGTATGGAATCCTATACTCCTGCGTTCGAAAACAGTTGATGCCACCAGTTTTAACATGCTCTCTTGCTAACTCTACTGGTCGGTTCGTTTGGTTCTTACATAATTTCTAACGTCTTGTTATTACAAGTGACCACCTCACCTCTCCCAGGCAACAGGTTGCAATGCTAATTGAAACATGTGTTCCAGTATGAAACATGTGTCTCTGTACATATACATCACATCTAACAGTTTATGTCTCAGTCAGATAACTCCTTCGTGTTCGTCGTTTTTTTTCTTTCGTTAAACTGTATTTACTATACATTTTATTATTATCATTATTATCAGTTTTCACTTTTTATTTTGGTATGTGGTTTTTTATTTATTGACATACCTTTTTAAACCTATAACAAATTCTATTTTTAAAAATTTTCTTTTGAAGTCTCAGTGCTCGCATTTTTCATCGTCCTTCTCTATTCGTAGTTTTAATGTTCGGTATGGAATCCTATACTCCTGCGTTCGAAAACAGTTGATGCCACCAGTTTTAACATGCTCTCTTGCTAACTCTACTGGTCGGTTCGTTTGGTTCTTACGTAATTTCTAACGTCTTGTTATAACAAGTGTCCACCTCTCCTCTCCCACGCAACAGGTTGCAATGCTAATTGAAACATGTGCTCCAGTATGGCAGTAAGTAGGAAGCAACTGGACACACACATACTTCAAAATGTAGAGCACGTGATGAACACACGGCTAGACCTTGCAAAAATATATATAAATCACTATCATTGTTTTTAAATACAACTTCATTTACCTTACATCGTTAAGTTTAATATATACCGGGTGATCAAAAAGTCACTATAAATTTGAAAACTTAATAAACCACGGAATAATGTAGATAGAGAGGTACAAATCGACACACATGCTCGGAATGACATGGGGTTTTATTAGAACCAAAAACCAAAAAACAAAGTTCACAAAATGTCCGACAGATGGCGCTGGACAGCAAAACGGTAGTGACTGCGCATGACAATCGTGTGTAAAAGGAGCTGTAATGAGAGAGAGAATCAGATGCGCCAGCAGTCGCAGCATGTTGACGTTACCTGAAAAGGCGCTTTTAGTGAAGCTGTACTATCAGAATGGAGAATGTGCTAGTTCAGCGTTACGATCCTGTCGCCATAGGAAGGGGATTCGAACGGGTAAAGGTCCGTTGACAAATGCAGCTGTGACGAGAATGATTTCGAAGTTCGAAGCCACGGGTTGTTTAGACGATAGACCCCGTAGTGGCCGACCGAGCACAAGGCGTAATGCTGCTGCGACAGTTCAAGAAGAAATGGAGACTAGCGGGTTCGTCTATGCACGGAGAAGTCAGCGCTTGGGCAGTCGCACGTCGCACCGGCATTCCATACACTGCTGTTTGGTTGGCACTGAGGCATACCCTCTAATGTTATCCGTACAAAATCCGTCGGCATCATGAACTGTTACCTGACGATTTAGTGAAGCGGAGGGTATTTGCGGTGTGGGCGTTTCAAAAGATGGCCGGAAGATAACGATTGGTTGAGTAACGTGCTGTGGACGTACGAAGCTCATTTCACACTCCGAGGGTCTGTCAACGCTCACAACTGCAGAATTTGGGCTACCGAAGATCCTAGAACTGTCGTGGAAACTCCACTGCACGACGAGAAAGTCACGGCAAGGGTTGGATTTACCACATCTACCATTATCGGACGTTTTTTATTCGAGGAAATGCGTGATTCTGGTTTTGTAACTGCTACTGTGACGGGTGAGAGGTACGCCGATATGTTTGAGAATCGCATCATCGCCAGCCTGGCTGATAAACACCTGCTGGAACTTACGATGTTTATGCTGGATGGCGCTCCACCCCATAGCTAGACGCGTGAAAGATCTCTTGCCCGCGTCGTTTGGTGATGATCGTGTGCTCAGCCGCCACTTTCGTCATGCTTGGCCTCCCAGGTCCCCAGACCTCAGTCCGTGCGATTATTATCTTTGGGGTTACCTGAAGTCGCAAGTGTATTGTGATCGACCGACATCTGTAGGGATGCTGAAAGACAAAATCCGACGCCAATGCCTCACCATAACTCCGGACATGCTTTACAGTGCTGTTCACAACATTATTCCTCGACTACAGAGAGTGTTGAGGAATGATGGTAGACGTATTGAGCATTTCCTGTAAAGAACATCATCTTTGCTTTGTCTTACTGTGTTATGCTAATTATTGCTATTCTGATCAGATGAAGCGAAATCTGTCGAACATTTTTTTTATCTTTTGTATTTTATTGGTTTTAATAAAACCCCATGTCATTCCAAGCATGTGTGTCCATCTGTACCTCTCTATCTACATTATTCCGTGATTTATTCAGTTTCCAAACTTATACTGACTTTTTTTTAATCACCCGGTACAACACAGTTATTTAGGTTTTTTACCAAAGAAAGAGCATCAGACACCGATATGTTTTCGGAAATAGTTATCTGACGCACACTACCAGATTCGGCATCACATTAATGCCATCTTCAGGCCCCTGTACACTCCATGAATAGGGAATGTGATTAATGTGATACATCGATGCTATAACATCCACAATATATATTTTTTTTTATTACAAGTGGAATATGAACGTGTGGATAATATTCATTTAATTATGTAATTATTTCTTAAAAAGATGATAATTATGTAAAACAGAGACAATACTTGTCTCACATTCTTTGTTAATCTATGTCATTCTTTTCTTTTGTTTTGTACCCTTTTGTCGTCTTCTTCTGATGTACATCGCCGACGCAAGACGCGAATCGATTTGAGGTCTGTTAAATGAAAAACATTTAATCTAAAATTATTGTACTTTTACATTCAGTTGCTAGTAAAAACAAATAGAGCCAAATGCTTTAAAACTATTTATGATTAATGATTGAAATTTCACTTCCTGTTTTAATTATAATTGTCTATTAATTGTTTTATCATAGCTGCAAGAAGCGCAGCCATTGTTAGTTGCGATTATATAGCAACTTCGTCTGTACTTCTAGTTGAAAATAGCATGGGTTAGTATTAAACTAATTTTCAAAACAATTTAATATTTTTTTTACTGGTGGCATCAATTTAAATGATTTATTGGGAAAAGTAAAATCTTAATTAAAAAAGAAATCCTCTATATTTTGTTGGCCGCCATCTTAACTTTTATTACAGTGGCAAATTTAAATTACTTGAAACTGCAAACTTTCAATATTCCGATGTGTAAGAAATAAATGTGCACCTGTCGTACTGAACTCTATTTATAAAAGAAAAAAAATTAATCGAATCAGACTGCATTTTCTAAGAATAGTGCTGATGGTATTTATTGTTGAACAAGATTTCATTGCTGATGTATGTGGCCAAAATTAAACTACGCGTGAATCACGGAGAAAAATATTTCTGGTAGCATACGTCAGTGTTGTGTGCGGGTGGTGTTCTGTGGTTCCTTTTCATGATCAATTTGCTAAGAATAATTAAATCCATCGAAGACAAAAAAAAATTATAAAAGCTCTGAAGTACGATCTGTAATTTTAGTGATATGAACACAGCTTACAGTCAACATTATTACACTACGTCAGGTGGAATTCTTGTGCAAATTGAACAAAATAATTATCCGGGAGAAGTTGTAGTTTGAATAATGCATTATATATGTGAATAATATTGTCAGTATCATTTACAAAATCAAATCAATGCAGCTGCTCCTATTGCTTTCCACTTGAGACTTGGAGACGGAAGCAGTGGACTGCTGACACAGTATATAGACTCTGCATTCCTCTTACCGTCTTCTCACCATTTACTCTATACGTGCAACTGAGATATGCATGTGAGTGGCATGTCCCCGTTTCCCTAACACTACAATAAAATTACTACCACGTGTTTCTACATCTGCAGCTATGGCACGCAGCGCACCTTACAGTGCGTGGCGGTGTGTTCTTTCCTGCTCCATTCACTAATGAGGCGCGGGAAGAATAAGTGGCAATAGACCTCCGTGCGAGCTCTGATTTCTCCGATTTTCTCGTCGCCATCTTTTTGCAAGCCTTTTGTTGGAGCAAGTAGTAGATTTCCCGACTCTTCTTGGCCCATATGCCCTTGAACTTTCAACAGTGAGCACATTCGTGATACACACCGCCTGTCTTGCAGCGTCTGCTTCTAGTGTTTGTGGAGAGTCTTCGCAACGCACTCGCGCTTACTATAATGATACAGGGTGTCCAGAAAAGGACTCCCTGATTTCAAAATTAAATATCTTGAAAACAAAGATCGATAGAGGAATGCAGTAAACGGTATGTTTACTGTGAAAGCTGTACGAAATTTATACAGCAGTTTGAAATAATAGTTACAAAAGCTGCTAACAGAAGGCACTGTAATCGCCATACGTAATGCCTAGTATAAATAGTGATCCGAAGCCTAGAGCGATCAGTTCCACTATTGAAACGTGAAAGAAGGTTAGCGTACCGAAGGAAGAGATTGAAACCATGTACTCCATTGAACAACGCGTTTTTCTGGTGCTAGAGTACCACAGGTTAGAGGAGAGTCCTACGGCAACAAGGCGAAATTTTCAAGCACGATTTATTGTTCCAAAAGGACCCGATGCGAAAACCATTCGTACGCTCTTCGCAAAATTTCAACGAACAGGCAGCGTAACTGATGATCTAGTGGGGCATGTTGGCCGCAAGCAAACGACAGTTACGCCTGAAAATATCGCCACAGTTTCTGGAATTATTCTGCGAAATCCAATGTCATCCGTCCATAGAATTGCACCTGAGACTGGTTTGAAGCGTTCCAGCACGCAGAAAATACCGAGAAAGAGCGTACACATGTTTCCATCCAAAATTCAAACGTACCAAGGCATACCCGTACGAGCTGTGCAACAAAGGGTTGCCTTTGCTAATCAGATGCTCACAATGATTGATAGTGAAGGATTTGATGTTGGCTGCATCTGGTTTACAGATGAAGCACACTTCCACCTGAATGGATACGTGAATAAGCAGAACTGGCGATTTTGGGGTTCCGAAAAGCCATGTTGGTGTGAAGCGAAACCCCTGTATTCTCCTAAAGTTACTGTGTGGGCTGCAGTATGCAGCAGAGGCATTATTGGTCCTTTTTTCATTCGAGAAACGGTCACTGATGCACGATACGTTGCAATTTTGGAACAATTTGTCGCCACACAGCAAGCGTTAAAGGATCGTCCAGGTATTGAGTGGTTTATGCAAGATGGAGCCCGACCACATCGGACCGAACAAGTGTTTCGCTTTCTTGAGGAATACTTCGGGAACCGAGTCATTGCTTTGGAATATCCCAAATTTATTGGTGCAGGCATGGATTGGCCTCCATATTCGCCGGATTTGACTCCCTGTGACATTTTTATGTGGGGCACAGTGAAAGACATGGTCTACCCGAAGCAACCCGCCACGCTGGACGAGCTTGAATCGGCGATCTCTGTGGCATGTGAATCCATTTCGATTGAGACACTACGAAATGTGATGGCGAATTTCATTCTTCGTTTGTGCCACTTCTGTAGTGCCAATGGTGAACATTTTGAAAACATTGTGATGTGACTGTTTGCAAAGTTTGTTTTCATTCGATTATTTCACTTATGTATGCTGATATGAGCTGTATAGCGTACAGCGCCATCTGTTAGCAGCTTTTTTAACTATTATTTCGAACTGCTGTATAAATTTCTTACAGCTTTCACAACAAACATACCGTTTACTGCATTCCTCTATCGATCTTTGTTTTCGAGATACTTAATTTTGAAATCAGGGAGCCCTTTTCTGGACACCCTGTACGTTTCGTTTTTCTTTGGATCTTCTCGGTCTCTTCTTTCGCTTTTCTTTGGATCTTCTCGGTCTCTTCTATTACCCATGCTTTGGTAATGATCGATTAGGATTTACAAGGATCGGTCTTACAAGTGTTTTGTGAGATTCTACTTTAGTGGATGACATACCTTTCCAGTGACTCTTTGCTAGGCATCTGCTTCCCCTCAGTTTTCTGATTGTTAATCAGTCCACATTAGGTGGTTCCACAGGGCTATTGTTAGGTATTGTACGGCTGATATAGTTTGCAGTTGTTTGTTGCCAATAGAGAAACCGAACAGTGATGGCCCTCTTTGCCTATTTATGCGATATATTTTACCTTTATTTACTTTACATATGGCCGTTTTCAGTTCATCATACAACAGAGCTTTGCTTCTGTTTTCTTCCTTTCTTCAGTTACATATCTATACTACTACGTAAAGAAAAGTCGCAATTTAATGTTGTTACCAAAGATCTCGGAGGAACATAGGCTACACGTATTTTAAATATATATGGTACGTAAATTCATATGTACTGCATAAATGGGAAAGGCTTTATCAAAAATCTCGTAAAGTTCGTGATCGATTTGCTTCAGATTTATGCATGATACTCCAATAAATGTATGGGCAGATGTACGCTACATACTTTTAAAATATACGATATACTATCACACATACGAAATCCATATGCCTAAATGAAGGTAAACCGTAGTTTAACATAGCTTGACATGGTTAGCAAAAATCTCGAAAAGTCTTCACCGATTTATTTTCAGTTTTTATACGCTACTGTAACAACAGTTGAACAGACGTAAGTTACCCACTTTTATAATACACATCGTATGTACGTATATGTATACTACATAAATAGGAAAGGTTGTTAGAAGAAAATTCGAAAAGGTCTTCACTGATTTACTTACAATTTTTGAACGATACTGTAATAAAAATACAATCCGACATATGCTACATATTTGTTTAATATACATGATATTTAAATATCTATACTTTATACAAAGCGAAAACATCGTTCGGAATAATCTCGAAAAGTTGTTGACTGGTTTACCTCTAATTTCTGCATGAGACACTAAAAAACATTCTATCGGACATAGAAGGACCATGTATATTTCTTAAATAACTATGTGCTAGTTTTCTGTGTTGTTAATGACATCATACACAACAGTAAGGAGAAGGGCGCTACAGAGGGGAACGGTAACTGTCGTCGTAGGAAGGCTGAACAGGAGACGAATTACTAGAGAGCTAGTTAACACAGAAAACAGTAGATTCACTTACCTTACATTTCTCCAAATGAACGGAGACTCAATTCAAATAACTCAGCAAAAAACAGAGTCCAGCTATCAATGTCAACAAGAAAGAAACTCGCTGTCATAAGCATGAACGAAGGTGTCATATTGAACTGGCTTCAAGTACAAGGCGGGTGAGCTGTTGCCCTATATTGTGGAGGTAGAGGACACCCATCATAGTACAGAGCTTCCGGAATGGTGGCTCAGTGGGAGTGCTCCGTTGGGTCCGCCAGATACCGTACAACCTCTACTGGCGCTGGACGGAAGCTAGCCATTCCGTTACCAGCTGTGAAGCACCGGTGGGGTCGTAGCGACGTGTGGCACCATATGCTGGTTAAACTAACTGCGGTAAAGATTTGTTTTGAAGCTATACGCAACCAACTGCTGTTCTGTTTTCTTCCTTGCCGTCAGTTTTATAGAAAACTGGAAAGATGAATTTATGGATTATCGGCTTATGATTGTAATCGTGCTAGACAATCTGAATCGTCGAGAACTTCGCAATCCTATCTACTTGCACATTACAACTATATGAAATACTGTCTTCGAAGCTACTATTCTCACAGATTCGCAGTTGGATAGGACTTTCTCGTACCCCATCTGCCAATGATCTCATTCATATTAACCAATTACCGGTGAAGGTTTCGTTTGCAGCACAATAAAGAAGACTCAAGGTCAGATACAGCGGTAAGCGGACAGAGGGAGGAGGGGAAGTAAACGTACGTAGAAAGAGGGGTAAGTTGGACAGAGAGAGAGGGGTGGAGATGGTGCAGAGGACAGGAGAGGAGGCAGGAGCAGGAGATGGGCAGAGAGAAGGGGAAAGGAGTTAATCTATATCGTATTCACATACGTATTTAGCAATTGCAAAGTACTGTCCGATTCACTAGCACACCTATAATGATAAAATATCCTCCGTCAACTTTAAGTTGATATGTGCCAGATTTTTTCATTAGTAAATAATGAGAATGTTATGCAATTTCTGTTTTCCAAGATAGAAATAAAACATTATGGAAACATGACATATAATGAACGAGTACAGAGAATTTCCTACATCAGGCCATGTCTTGCCAGCCAAGAGCAACAAGAGGCATAGGAAGACCCAGAAGGAGGTGCGAAAGAGCGAAAGGTGAAGGGCGGAGATTGAAGACGGAACAGGCCCAAGTGCCTGAACATTGAGGGGCAGAGGAAAATAAGACGTTACATTTATTTAAGCTTCGAGTCAAGTGCCTGTCCCTGCACGATTCGTCGATCCCCGAAATCCTCAATTCAACATTATTTCCCAAATTTATCGTGATATCTTGATCTCCTAACTATTTTACTCAATGTGTTGATCAGTAGGGCAATAATCAATAATTTTTAGGACCTATAAGGGAACTTAATAAATTTTTCTTATTGGTAAATGTATAGATGACAATTCGGCTCTCATACCAAAGGTTAATTTGAAAAGTATTTAACACTGACGGATAAAATAGCATTTACGCCTAAAATAGCATTTGCGCTCTTCGATTATTAGTTTTAGTAATAGTTACCTTTCGTTGTTCTCGTGTCCTGGTGATAAGACGTGCTGTGTAATTACTAGTGGAATTGTGCTAAATAAGGGAACCAACTTCGGAAACCAGAAGATTTCCTCATTTACGATACCATGGATCCCAGCTCCTGTAACTCTGGAAGATTATTATTATTTTGATTTTGTATGGAGAATTTAGATGGAGGCGACGTTCCTCACGACGGCTCAGCAAACAATACAGGTATGTGAATGTATTCATCTCTTTCCCTTCGGGAAATTAGGTAAATTGTCTTGTGACAGCGAGAGCGAGAGCACCAGCAGCAGCACAGTACTGTCTGTATAAAGCGTTTATTTTGCATTTTGTTTACGACCTTCCACTAAGGAAGGGATTCTATTTGTGTTTATCTGCTCTGCATAGTAACTAACAGTTCTTGATAAAACTTTACGTAGTTTTCGTGTTAGATTTCTTAGTGTTTTCTTGATCGTTTAGAACAGAAAGCGCCCTAAAACCGTCTTTGTTTGTTTCGCGGCCGTTAGCCACTAGTCACTTGAATCAGCAGTTGTCTTGTGACAGCCAGAGCGAGAGCACCAGCAGCAGCGAGTACTGTTTGTATAAAGCGTTTTTGTACTTATTTGCTGCGCTTAGCTTTTAAATAGTTTTTCTGGGAAAACCTAGCGTAGTTTTCGCGTCTCGTATTTCAGTGAGTGTTTCTTGATTATCAGAGTAGCTCATCAGAAGATTATCTTGGGAATTTGTCACCGTATAGGGTAGGGTAAACATAGTCATGTGTAGGGACTGTGGTTGTTGTGAGCGGACGCAAGGAGAATTGGCCACTCTTCGGGGGCAGGTGGAGGCTTTCTCTGTTAGGCTCATCGAGCTCGAGGCGCAGGCGTCGGCTCGTAGTGGCGTTGGGGCAACTGTGGTGAGACCTATGCCTACTCCGGTGGCCTTGGAATCACATGGAACCCCTGATGTCGCTGCGTCTTCCGGCAGTGAGCATCTTACCGGTCAGCCATCACTCCAGGGTGAATGGCGGACAGTGGTGGGCTCTCGCGTGCCTGGCCGAAAGGCGAAGGTGGGATCTGGCCGCGTGGCAGCTGCCTTACCCCTTTCCAACAGGTACGGGGTGCTTCCTAGTGGTGATGACATCGTTTCCGAGCCACCACAGGATGCCTCGCCTGTTGGGCCAGTGGCCGATTCTCCGGCAAGGTCCCGACAGTCACAGAGGGCGGGCCTATTAGTTATAGGGAGCTCCAACGTTAGGCGGGTTATGGAGCCCCTCAGGAAAATAGCGGGTAGGTCGGGGAAGAATGCCAGTGTGCACTCGGTGTGCTTGCCGGGGGGTCTCGTCCGTAATGTGGAGGAGGCCCTTCCGGCAGCTATTGAACGCACTGGGTGTGACCGGCTGCAGGTAGTAGCACATGTCGGAACGAATGACGCCTGCCGCTTGGGTTCTGAGGCCATCCTTGGTTCCTTCCGGCGGCTGGCTGATTTGGTGAAGACAACCAGCATCGCACGCGGAGTGCAAGCTGAGCTTAATATCTGCAGCATAGTGCCCAGAGTCGATCGCGGTCCTCTGGTTTGGAGCCGTGTGGAGGGTCTAAACCAGAGGCTCAGACGACTCTGCGACTATAATGGTTGCAAATTCATCGACCTCCGTTATTGGGTGGAGAACTGTAGGGCCCCCCTAGACAGGTCAGGCGTGCACTACACACCGGAAGCAGCTACTAGGGTAGCAGAGTACGTGTGGCGTGCACACGGGGGTTTTTTAGGTTAGAGGGACCCCCCCCCCCCCCCCTTGGGCGAAACGATAAAATACCTGACGGCTTACCAGAGAGGACATTATCATCGTTGATAAAGAACGTCCGTCCTCAGAGACCAAAAACAGGAAAAGTTAACGTAATATTGGTAAACTGCAGGAGTATCCAGGGCAAGGTTCCTGAATTAGTATCTCTTATTGAAGGAAATAGTGCGCATATAGTGTTAGGAACGGAAAGTTGGTTAAAACCGGAAGTGAACAGTAACGAAATCCTAGACACAGAATGGAATATATACCGCAAGGATAGGATAAACGCCAATGGTGGAGGAGTATTTATAGCAGTAAAGAATTCAATAATATCCAGTGAAGTTATTAGCGAATGCGAATGTGAAATAATCTGGGTTAAGCTAAGTATCAAAGGTGGGTCAGATATGATAGTCGGATGCTTCTATAGACCACCTGCATCAGCAACCGTAGTAGTTGAGCGCCTCAGAGAGAACCTGCAGAACGTCGTGAAGAAGTTTCGTGATCATACTATTGTAATAGGGGGAGACTTCAATCTACCAGGTATAGAATGGGATAGTCACACAATCAGAACTGGAGCCAGGGACAGAGACTCTTGTGACATTATCCTGACTGCCTTGTCCGAGAATTGCTTCGAGCAGATAGTTAGAGAACCAACTCGTGAAGCTAACGTTTTAGACCTCATAGCAACAAATAGACCGGAACTTTTCGACTCCGTGAATGTAGAAGAGGGTATCAGTGATCATAAGTCAGTGGTTGCATCAATGACTACAAGTGTAATAAGAAATGCCAAGAAAGAAAGGAAAATATATTTGCTTAACAAGAGTGATAGGGCACAAATCGCAGAATATCTGAGTGACCACCATCAAACGTTCATTTCTGAGGAAGAGGATGTGGAACAAAAATGGAAAAAATTCAGAAACATCGTCCAGTACGCCTTAGATAAGTTCGTACCGACTAAGGTCCAAAGCGAGGGGAAAGATCCACCGTGGTATAACAATCATGTACGAAAGGTACTACGGAAACAAAGAAAGCTTCATCATAGGTTTAAGAGTAGTCGAATCATAGCTGATAAGGAAAAGCTGAACGAAGCGAAAAAGAGCGTAAAGAGAGCAATGAGAGAAGCATTCAACGAATTCGAACATAAAACATTGGCAAACAATCTAAACAAGAACCCTAAAAAGTTTTGGTCATATGTAAAATCGGTAAGCGGATCTAAATCCCCTATTCAGTCACTCGTTGACCACGATGGCACCGAAACAGAGGACGACCGAAGAAAGGCAGAAATACTGAATTCAGTGTTCCGAAACTGTTTCACTGCGGAAAATCGTAACACGGTCCCTGACTTCAGCCGTCGCACGGACGCCAAAATGGAAAATATTGAAATAAACGATATCGGAATTGAAAAACAACTGCTATCACTTAGTAGCGGAAAAGCATCCGGACCAGACGAGATACCCTTAAGATTCTACAGTGATTATGCTAAAGAACTTGCCCCCTTTCTATCAGCAATTTATCGTAGATCGCTGGAAGAACGTAAAGTACCTAGCGACTGGAAGAAAGCGCAGGTCGTTCCCATTTTCAAGAAGGGTCATAAATCAGATGCGAATAATTATAGGCCTATTTCGCTTACGTCAATCTGTTGTAGAATAATGGAACAAATCTCCTTCATCATAACCAACATGGATTCCGCAAACAGAGATCATGTGAAACTCAGCTCGCCCTATTTGCCCAAGAAATTCACAGTGCCGTAGACACTGGCGAGCAGATTGATGCCGTATTCCTGGACTTCAGGAAGGCATTTGATACGGTTCCGCACTTACGTTTAATGAAAAAAATACGAGCTTACGGAATATCGGACCAGGTTTGTGATTGGATTCAGGATTTCCTAGAAGAAAGAACTCAACATGTCATTCTTAACGGTTCAAAATCTGCAGATGTAGAGGTAATTTCGGGAGTACCGCAAGGAAGCGTGATAGGACCTTTATTGTTTACAATATACATAAATGACTTAGTTGACAACATCGGTAGCTCCGTGAGGCTATTTGCAGATGACACGGTTGTCTACAAGAAAGTAGCAACATCAGAAGACTCGTACGTACTCCAGGAAGACCTGCAGAGGATTAATGCATGGTGCGACAGCTGGCAGCTTTCCCTAAACGTAGATAAATGTAATATAATGCG